>NC_090921.1:270180225-270482262 GCF_040938575.1 Ambystoma mexicanum | reverse complement strand
CTGGTGTAATAAAAATGTCTTCCCAGCATGCCTTCAGCCACTCTATTTATAAGCACTCTGTGTGCCCTTCACTGAAACCCTGTTAGAAACAAGCACTGGCAAAGCGAACAGTTTTGGTTTGTGTATAAGCATTAAGCTTTTGCCAGGCACTGCAATTAGATGCCCAGGTACTTGCACCATTGTACACCTGCCAACATCAATGGGCAATTAATACCACTATGGCTGTGCCTGGCAAGTGCCTTTCCATGCCCACACAAAGCTCAAACTGTTTGCATTAGCAATGCTTGTTTGATTTGAGTTCTTATTTGTAAAGCACAACTCTGCAGGTGGTTTTTGCGGCAGAATATCAGTATGAAGAAATGACCAGCTAGGCAAAAAGAGGAATTTCTATGGCTCTTCTGAAAATTATGAGATTTGTAATGGACCGAACTTCCAAAGGAATGATAGGTGCCTGGCCCTTAAATATGTCCCCTTGCATTTTAGTATTGGAAGCTGACAGTGATAGTAGTAGCCGGACGATAGAAGAGGCCGGATCGGTGTGTACAAGAGCTTATTTGTAGACATAGTATCTTCCATACTGGCTTTCGAAAAATATGGACACTTCTTTGAATGGGTTAGTCTACCGTATGTGTCAAAGGCAAGCTATCAACCTGCAGGGTCTTCCATTATACTTGGATATGACAAAAAAGGTAGCGGGTGCTCCTCTCCAGAAAGAACATGGCATGATAACCTGTTCTGAGATGAGAGTTTGCAGCCATCTGCTTTTTGCTCACTGTACCTTTCACAGATGGGAAGTATCCATTTGCATATCAGTCTTTGTCCCGCCCTCGTGGGCAGTCTAGCGCCGAAATGCTATGGCAATTCCTCTCTGAACAAGAGTACCAACAGCAACCCCATACACGTGTTCCAGCCTTGTTGGGCCTCATCAGTGAGGTGAAGCTGTGCCTCTCTGAGCACAGTGACCAGGGAGTCCACGTCTGGTTGCCCCCAAATACCTCAGGGTGACCAACCCCAAGTTCCTTGCAAATATTTCAAAAAAGGTAGCATGCGCTCCTCTCCAGAAAGAACATGGCATGATAACCTGTTCTGAGATGAGAGTTTGCATCCAACGCTAGTTGGATATGACAGTGGCTTTTTACAGTACTGACATACATGTGCTGTGAACAAATTGGCCAATTGGGATAGCAGCACAACATTCCAGGTGAGGTTAGACTCAGAAGGGTCGTTGGCAAAGGAGATAAGTACTTTTACAGGGCTCAGACAGGGCTGTGTGTTGGCACCCTGTCTGTTTTATTTGTACATCTCTGACATGTAAAAGGATTTAGGGAGAAACAATTTGTTTCCTCCCAAATTAGGATCTTTCCATATAATTATTTTGGATTACACTATGATTGGTTTACAAAGAAGAAGAGCGGATTATTTTGGTGGAAAGCACTGCCCGCGAAAATTTGAAAGTTAATCCCACTTAAACAAAAGTTATACGTTTTAAAAGCTATACATATATAAAGGTTTCAGGGGGTCTATCTTAGAGGAGCCTAACCAATTCACCTATCTGGATTTCGTAGTTGCTAATAAACCACAGATTTGGTTAATTAAAAACAAATTGAGACTTAAAGTGGCAGCTTTTATGGGTCAAATGAAAATTATTGAGGGCAAATTTGAATGATGTTCCCAGCAGTCAACGATTGATTTTTGCATGGCTAAAGTAACTCCTGTCCTTCTACGTGGATTAGAGCTACTCAAAGTCAATACCTGGAAATGGTTAGTTGCTCCGACGGGCCTGTTAAGGCCTCTGGTTTGAAATGACCTTCTTTGTTCCTATATTGCAGTAAAATTGGAGTTAGGTCTTCGCTCCTGTTAACAGTACCTCTTTCTTGGAGGGGTTAAGTTTCAGTTTGCTGTGCCTTCTCCAGGTATGGATCTTTTAAAGATAATTAAGAATCAAAGTAATCCTGAGATCTACTTGCATAAAGAAAAATCTGCATGTCAACATCATTGGCATGATATTGAATATTCCAGATGGCCAAGAGATCCATTAAACGGTGCAAATATACATTAAGCAAAAGTGGTAAAAGGAAGGTTCTCCGAGGAACAGATATGAGAAAACAAAATAAACCAATGGTGGCTGTTAATTAAAGAGTGGCACCAATCCAACCGGATACTTGAAGTTCCTCTCTTGGACCATTAACATTCCTAAATAACTTCCAAGAAGGTAACCCAGAAAACTACACCAGAGTTATACGGGCATTATAGAAAGCAGCAAACCAGACCAGAGTTATACGGCATTATAGAAATCAGCAAACCAGACCAGAGTTTTACAGGCATTATAGAAAGCAGCACAACAAATGGAAACTTTGATGGACAGTGTATGGACAAAACATAAATGAAAACATTCCAATTCTCAAAATAACCAATAATTGGGTATACGTCAAAGTAGATGTTTGATGTATTACTTTGGCAATTAAGTATAATTTATGCCACATAATGACAAGTACGTATATGAAAAAAACATAAAATGTATTTTCGGAATAGTTACATTAAATGAGTGAAGCAAAAATGGCAGAAATGAATACACTGGTACAAATACAGTGCTTTACATAAAGATGTACGTGTTTCAGTCCCTAACCGTGTTTGGGACCTTCCTCAGGGACAAGCAGAAGTGAAATGATTGAATGAAGACAACCCCATAAAATGGAGCTGTTAAACAATTGGAAATACAAAAACAGTAGGTCCACATGGTTAATCTATTACACTGTGGAAGGTGGACACTTTAAAAAGTGTCTTTGGGATGTTCAGAGTCTGAGTAAATTTAGTGACCAGGAAGGCCTATTTGGTTTTGGAAAAACGTGTTTTTTTCTGGCTGTAAGAGCTAGGTTTGCACTCTTCAAATCAGCATCAGCAAGCAATTTTTTGAATAATGTTTTGGCACGTCTCTGATTGCGTTTGAGGGGAAGGCGCTCTAGCCCAGATGCGTTGCTGGGGGGGGATAGTAAGAGGGCTATAGCCCCTGGTCTTTTGGCTGTAGCCCCGGATAGAATCTCAGGAGCTACAACCAAAAGGCTAGCTATCTCCCAGTCCCAACTGTTCTGACATTAACGCAGCCCCAGGTCGTTTCCAGGCCTAGCAACACCCCTGCTCTAGCCTAAGCCCTGCTGCAGTTCTCTGTCTCTGTTTATGATCCGAAAGAGAAGCTACTTCATTTGTGGCAGATTCCAAGGCAGCACCTAAGTTGCTATAGTAAGACACGCATGGCGTCGGGAAATTACAGGACTCATCTCAATTAAGAAAAAGGTTTTCAGCGCTACATTCCTTAAATTCCCTGTAATATTTAGCAGGACTATGACAAATTTGAGCAGACTGAAGACCATAAAACCAGAAGAGATTCTTTAAATAATACATTCAAGTTACCGGCATAAAAAGAGCCTGAGTATATGACCCTTTTTATGGGCGACGAAGAATGCAAGAACCAAAATGTGCACAAAATGGAGGTCCACAAATCTAGCATTATCAGGCCTGTGTGTGTGGTTTATTTAGAGGTTAAAGTCCCCGAGTGTTGGCGGTAATGATCTACCCCCCCCTCAAAAAGACAAAGGGCCTCATTACGACCCTGGCGGTAAGTTACCGCCAGGGCCGTGACTTTACCGCCATGGTGCTAACTACGTTAACGCCATGGCGGTAAGGGGATTTACCGCCCCATTCCGACCTTGGCGGGGCGGTAAATCCCCAATCCCCATTTACCCTTCCCCATTCCCATTTTTGCCCCATAGGGCATAATGGGAGTGGGGAAGGCGTTAATTACGCCACCGTAAATTGCGGTGGCGTAATTAACACCAAGTTCCCTTACCGCCATGGTTTTTTACACCCGCTAAAAGCAGGTGTAAAAACCGCCATGGCGGAAAGGGAACTCGTAATTGGCGGTAAGGGGTCGGCGCAGCTAACGCTGGCGCTAACCCCTTACCGCCAGGGTCGTAATGAGGCCCAAAAACTCAGTAAAGCTAGCAAAAACCTTACCCCCCAGGTCCCCACGAAAAGTAACAAAACAGAATTTTGATGGTAAAATCGCTATTTACAGTAAAATTGTACAACGTTGTCTGAGTCCTAATACGTTGGGCTTTTACCTTTGAGTAAAGCGCTCCTCTGAAATGCGTCCTGTATATAATAGTAAGACCACCGCCACTTTGTGATTTCGATTGATCATTTGCAGGCTGTAATTGGGGAGAACTAGTAAAAATGGAACCGCAACGCAGTCCTCAGAAAGCCATACCTGTGATATAATTAAAATAGCAATCTTGTGGCCCTTCATGAGGGCATGCACCGCTCACTGCTAGTCTGGCATTAATATTATTTACTTTTAGTTTGGAAATTGTGCGAGTATTGAGTTCCCTGACCCTGTGCCCATTATTGAGCAGTCTGTTTATTGAAAAGAACGGGTGGTTTATCCATTCTTCATATGTATAAGTGTATAGACACCACAGGAGAAGAGAAGTCTTACCCCAATGCATCCAAGCAGATGAAAACTCAGGGACTACAGACAGTGGCCAGCAACACACGCTGCTGCACACCCAAACAGGCACATTACTCCTACGTTCTCTTCTTCAGTCTTCTTTCTCCTCCTTTCTGCAATATGCTGACTCCTTTCTCTCTGCGTCTCTTTCTTCCGCTTCTCTATCACTACTTTGTCCATTTTTTTGTCCCATGCACACCATAATGCCTCTCCCACCGACCCCAGCCCATCTCCTCCTAACCCTCTTGTTTTCCCTCCTTTAATTCCTTTCCTAATCTCTCTGTTAAATAATTCTTTACAGACTGCTTATTTTCTATGTGACTTTAAGCATGCTACCATTATTCCCACCCTGAAGAGAATGTCCCTGATCTCTTCTCTTCCTTCTCATTCCCATTCTATTTCTCTTCTTGCCTGCAATCAGTTCTTCTTTTAATCTTTCATGTAATTTCTAGGCAGACCTTTCCCAGATCTTTTCTTCATTATCCTCATTTACTGTACCCCTACATTCTACTCCTTCTGCATGCCATCTTGCCATCCAATATTGTAAGTCTACATGTTCCCTTAATCCTACGCCGTCTAATATTGAAGTTTTATTCTTTTCCGCTTCAACTTTTCCTCTCTTCTCCTCCTTTTATTTCCATTCCTCTTTATCAGGTCTTTCTCTCATCTTCAGCACACAATCTTGGTGCTATATTTGATCTTTCGCTCTCATTTTACCAGCACACCTGTGTAATGAATTGCCATCTGGCAACGATGTGAACGCCCTGGCTTTTTAAATTCTTATTAAGTACTAAAATGGTGTGGGTGATTCCATCTCTGAAAGGGAAATTTGCTAATCAGTTTCCCTGTCATAAGCTCTATGTCAAAAGCATAGTGTGTACTTTTGCCATGCTGCATCTGTATCCTGATTCGCAGCATCTGCTCTACCAGAGGCACAAAGCAGGTTGAGTGGGCACAGGTACCCTATTAATAGTTGCAGTGACATCCATGCCTTTGCAGCACAGGGACTGCATTTAGAATATTCACCCTTGTTCCAAAAACTGCATAACTCTGGATATCCAGTCCTGGTGGCACATTAACATGAAAATATAAGCCATAC
Source organism: Ambystoma mexicanum (assembly GCF_040938575.1). Lineage (NCBI taxonomy): Eukaryota > Metazoa > Chordata > Amphibia > Caudata > Ambystomatidae > Ambystoma > Ambystoma mexicanum. Next base: position 270,476,659 of record NC_090921.1, on the reverse strand, counting down.
CTCAGTTAAGTTATGATAGCCAGCATCTCTCAAGTTATCCCAGCCACATTATGTGTCAGCCGTGTGGCCCCAGTTCGGCTTTAGAAGGATTATGTTTATTCCTCCCAGACAAGGCCCATCCCTATCCACTGACAGGACTGTAGTCTTGGGGTATTGCCTCTCTGTATTCCTTTGTTAAGGCAGGTGACACCCTTTTCCCTAGAACAGCCACTCCACAGCATGCTGGCCTGGGAACAGAAACAAAGAGGCACACTCATTTACAGAGAACCAGGCCTAACACCAGAGGGCTGCATTTTTAAAGGCCTTTGATCCTATTGAGAAGGAAAAGGGTGAGGTTAGTGTAGCTAGAGAGGCATGTTCCATCCAGATTGTCTCTGCCCTTCTCTCTCTTTCCTGTCCCCTCCACTTCCTCTGGAGCAAAGCACTTTGGGCGTGACATCAGCAGGGCAAAGTCCATTCACTTCAAGGACAGGGATTAGACCCCTAAGGCAGGCTAGAGTTATTCCAATCACCTGGGGACTTTGCCTATAAAAGAAGGGGTCTCTCTCCATTTCTTGGAATCATATTGGCAAATATTTTGAAGCATCTTTGTATCATCACGTGAGAGGATTTCATTGGACCCTGCTGAGCGAGCAGTCCTTTCTAAAGTCCTCCAGTTGAGAGGTGAAGGCAGGTGTTCCAAAGGCAGGGGCAAGCTCTGCCTCCTAACCACCTCCAGCAACCATTGGGGATGATCTGCTGCTGGAACAGGACATGCCTCGCTGCCAGCCACAGGGGTACCTAGGACCTAACGTGATGGAGGACCCCCACAGTTGTGTGCAAGCCTCCCCTATGGTTGGGAGTCTGAGAACAAGTACCCATATTGTGCCTGAGTCCCTGGAGTGGGACTCACAGCAACCTAGGAAGTGACCTGCTATTTGACCAAGACCGATTGCTTCTCTGGCAGCCACAGTGGTACCCAAGACCTCATCATATTGGAGGACCCCTGCAGTTGTGTTGTCATGATCACTGCTTCCAAGGAGTCAGGAACAGCCCAACGTCCTTGGAAGCAGGCCCCTAACCGTTATCTTAGGCACCAGCCGGTCCCCACTGGGACCTTTTGGACCTTGTCCTGGCGCCGGTGGCACCAGGCTCATCAAAGCCATCGGTCCCGGCACTGGAAGCGCCGGGCTCATAATATGTATGAAGATGCTTGGGTGGACTTACCTGCAGCAGACCATGCTGCTTACTTACCAGCCACATAGGAATCCTCTGTGAACAGGAACTACTTTCTTACCTGGGTGGGGCAAGCTCCACTCCCTGGATACAACACGGGAACTCTTCTGGAACTGGAACTCTTTTCTTACCTAGGCGGGGCCGTGGAGGAAGACGCCTCATCACTCCAAGGCTATTTAAACCACACCCGATTGAACAAACGTGCTTCGCGTTATTCTGCATCGGCAGCAGAACGCTCACCGAGTCTGTTCCAGCCTTTCTTCCTTCCGATCCTGAACCTGCAAGAACAATACTTACCATTCCTGTATCCAGTATTCAGCAGCACCTGCAAAGACAAGAAACAACAGGTTAGCACGGCAACCTTTACACGCAGCGCTTTCCTCACCTGATCCATCGGCAGCGAACATTTCTTCACGCTGCACCTCCGCCTGTGAAGACAAAAGCATTGTTATTACTTACCGGCACTCCGCGAATTCCGGATTTCTTCAACGCTGCAACCCAGCATCTGAAAGACAAACGAAGAGACATTAGACAGGTATTTACTCACTTCCATCGCGCTCGCCACAATAGAACGACTGCAAATACTCCGGCGTTTTCCAGCATCTCTTCAGCACGAACTCACAGCTGCAAGGAAAAAGAGACAGTTAGAGCGCTTGCATTTACTTACGCATTTCCAAGCGCTTCATTCCAAGGCTCTGGCTCCAACTTCGGCTCTCTTCACACCACCTCCTATCTCAAGAGCCCTGCAAGACAAATAGGAAAAAGCATTATACAGAGTCCTGTTCTATATTAACGTGCCCACGCACCTAAAGACTATAAGGACTAAAAAGGTGTCCGGAAACTCACCACTCGTGCAGTTAACGACGGTAGCGATCCTCTGATGTCAAGAGGCCTATGTTTCACCAGTGAAGGAACTGGCAACGGCACCCTGCACCAGACGCAGATGGAGAGCCCAGCATTCACCTATCTAAGGTGAGCACGTTGACCTGGGGGATCTACGGAGAAGCTAGGAAGAGAGAGAGAGAGAGAGGGACATTCAACAACCCAGATCATTAACCCCCATATTCTTTCACCTGCAGAAATCTCACTCTTCGAGTTCGACACACAGTGCGAAGAGGTTCGGCCCCAGAAGCAAATCGAGTCCTGCACATCACTTTTCGGGTCACAGACACCTTCCTGCCAAGACCAGCGCCTCCGTGGGAATCAGGTGAGCGTTACAGAACGCGAAGCCCACCGCAAAACTCCTACCCAGGCGCAATGGAAACCTCAGACACTGATCAATTAGCCCAGTTGCTTGGGGAACTAAGAGCAGAAGTACATGCAGCTCGTCAGGAAACAAACTCTCTAAGAAGAGAGCTGATAATTTCCAAGGAGCGAACAGAGGACCTCGCTAGGCAATTGCTACAAACGCAGGCAGGACAGACACCTTTGCCCGCTCCAGGAGGAAGTTATCCTTCTGCATCATCCTTAAATCCAGTGCAAATCAATCTACCCGGCAATGTGCCCTTGGCTCCGCCCGAACGCTTTTCTGGTGACCCAAAGAAATTTGCAGTGTTCATTAACCAGTGCCGCCTACACTTCTTATGTCGACCAGCTGCCTTCCCAACAGATCAGACCAAGGTGGCTTTCGTGCTTTCTTATCTCAGTGGCAGCGCCGCAGATTGGTCGATCCCTTTAATCACTCAGGATGATCCGGTTCTGCATGATTTCCAGGCCTTCCAGTCCAGCATGGAGAAACTGTTCGCAAGACATGCACAAGGGCAGGCCTTGGACAATGAACTTCTTTCGTTACGACAGGGTAATCAAGACCTCTTGACTTACATAGCCTCCTTCAACAGACTTATAGTGGAAACTCAATGGCCTGAGGATAAGAGAATAACGCTGTTCTACAGAGGCCTGCGTGGAGAGCTCAAGGATGTGTTAGCTCAAGTCGTGAATCCTCCACAAGAATGCTCAGACTATATTGACTTAGTTGTCCAATTGGACCACAGATTACAGAACAGGAAGGCTGATCGTTCCAAATTTGATACCCGAATGTTTTCTAAACCACAGACCTCTACTAGGGGAGCTGACACTGTGGAACCCATGCAAATAGGGGGCATGAAAGGACCTTTAACCCAAAAGGAGCGGGAAAGAAGAAGACAGCTGCAATTATGCCTCTATTGCGGAAACTCGGGGCACTTTCTTCGAGACTGTCCAGTGAAACCAGCTAAGAAGGCTGTAGGAGCCGCAGATACCTGTACCACAAATTCTGAGCAGGGAAACGACCTAGCCCGACAAGTGTAGAGGTCCTCTTGCCGAGCGTTAAAATCTGTCCCGTGACCTCGCATTTCGTGGTGCCTATGGTCCTCATTAGTCCAGAACGTCCAGATCGTTTGCATGCAATTGAAGCTTACATCGACAGCGGAGCAATCGGTAATTATGTGGACCGTGAAATGTTATCAAGGATGAATCTACCTCTTGTCCCTAAGGCAGTAAAAGACGTCATTACTACAGTGGATGGCACGGAGATAGCCTCCGGACCAGTAACGCATGCCATCCAAGAAGTGACGTTAGTGAGCCAAGATGGACACCGGGAGAAAATAGTGTTCGATGTGATCAAGGCCCCTCAGTTCCAGATCATTCTGGGAATCCCTTGGTTAGAGAAGCACAATCCTCAGATCGATTGGCGAGCAAAGACGGTTCAGTTTCCAGAATGTTTTACCACTTGTTATCCTCGGCCTGATGTTTCACTGGCGGCAATCTCTTCTGAGGTTCCCAAATTACCTCCCGAATACCAGGAATTCCAAGACGTCTTTCGGAAGGACCAAGCTAACACCCTGCCTCCTCATAGGTCTTACGACTGTCAAATAGATCTGATACCCGGAACAACTCCTCCTTGCAGTAGGATTTATGCCCTCACCGAGCCAGAGAATCTTCACCTCAGACAATATCTGGACCAATACCTAGCTAACTGGTTTATCCGTCCTTCAAAATCTCCAGCTTCCTCGGCTTTGTTCTTCGTTCCGAAAAAGGAAGGAGACCTTAGGACTTGTATAGATTACCGCGCCCTGAATCAAATCACCGTTAAAAACAGATACCCGTTACCTTTGATCCCTGAACTCCTGGACCAAGTCAAAGACGCATGTATATATAAAAAGTTGGATCTCAGAGGAGCCTACCATTTGGTACGAATAAAAGAGGGCGATGAATGGAAGACGGCCTTCCGCACCAAGTATGGGCTGTTTGAATATCAAGTTATGCCCTTTGGACTTTGCAACGCTCCTGCCGCCTTCCAGTATTTTATGAATGATGTCCTTAGAGAACTCATTGATGTGTGTGTTGTTGTCTACATTGATGACATCCTCGTCTATTCATCATCTGAAGAAGAACATCGGAAACACGTTAGAGAGGTCCTCAAGAGATTACATCAACATAACCTTTTTGCTAAGCTCGAAAAATGCGTTTTCAACGTAACTGAAGTTGAGTTCCTGGGATTCATATTGTCTCCTAACGGAGTCCATATGGATTCAAAGAAAGTCGATGCAATCATCAAGTGGCCTTCACCAACCTCTGTAAAAGGAGTCCAAAGCATGTTAGGCTTCGCTAACTTTTACCGCAGATTCATCCCTGAATTCTCTCGAATAGTCCAGCCCATCTCCGCTCTGTTAAAGAAAAACAAAGGTTTTGAGTGGTCTACCGAGGCAGAACAAGCTTTTCAGGACTTAAAGACTAAATTCATTTCTGCACCTGTTCTAAAACATCCTCGCCCAGAACTCCCCTACATCGTAGAAACAGATGCTTCTAGTCTTGCTATGGGGGCAGTTTTATCACAAAGGGATCCGGTCACACACCAATTACATCCTGTAGCCTTTTGGTCCCGCAAATTCTTGGCTCCCGAGATCAACTATTCAATTACAGACAAGGAACTTTTAGCTATCAGATCGGCCTTTAAAGTCTGGCGGCATTATCTTTTGGGAGCCAGACACACAGTCACCGTAATGACTGATCACCGCAACTTACAGTATCTGAAGACAGCCAAAGCTCAGTCTTCCAGGCAGCTTCGCTGGGCTCTGTTTTTGGCTGAGTTTGACTTTATAATTACTTATCGACCAGGCAGTAAAAATGGAAAAGCAGATGCCCTCTCCCGGATGGGAATAGATGAACATTTGACCAATCCAGAACCAATACCCATAATCCCAGAACAAAGGATTTTGGGCTTGGTCAGCGCTCAATCCTTTGAAGACATTAAGACTACAGTCAAATCACTTTTAACTCCGGCCGACTTACAGGACTGGCAATTAAAGGGAAAAGAATTCTCAGTGGATCGAGACCTACCATATTTCCGAGGACGATTGTACTTGCCCAGTGAGAAAATACAAAAACAGGTAATCTCCTGTTATCACGATTCACTAATGGAGGGTCACCCTGGCATAACCAAAACCATGGAAAAGGTCAAAAGACATTTCTGGTGGCCATCATGGAAGAAGGACATTAGAGACTTTGTAATCTCCTGCGGTGTGTGTGCCCAGAATAAGAGTCAGAAGGAGAAACCAGCCGGTCTCTTACACCCACTAGACATCCCTCCCTGTCCATGGCATACCCTGTCCATGGATTTCATCACGGACTTACCTCCATGCTCAGGGTATAATACCATTTTAGTAGTCATGGATCTATTCTCCAAGATGGCTCACTTCATTCCCCTGAAGGGCCTACCTTCAGCTTCAGTATTGGCCCGAGAATTCTTAGAAAACATTGTTCGGTTACACGGTTTCCCCTCGGTTTTGGTCTCCGATAGGGGAAGTCAATTCATCTCCCACTTTTGGCGAAGTTGCTGTCGTTTAGCCCAAATTGATGTGAGACTTTCTACCAGTCACCATCCCCAAACTGACGGACAAACCGAGAGGACAAATCAAACTCTAGAGCAATATCTACGTTGCATGCTCCAACAAACTGAAAACCCTTGGAAGGACATTCTTTGGATCGCTGAATACGCCTATAACAATTCGACTCATCTGGAACCGGGAAGACTCCCTTCTTCCTATTATACGGACACCATCCTAGAACCTCTAAGCTGGATCCTCCCCAAGAATTCGAAACACCTGCTGTGGATCACTGGCACTCGGAGATCACTCGTGCTTTTAAGGAAGCCACTGCCCATCTGCAAAGAGCTAAAGCTCAATTTAAGAAAGGAGCAGATCAGCACCGTAAAGAGGCCCCTCACTACGCAGTGGGAGATCAGGTCTGGTTATCCACTAAGCACCTACCTCTAAAAGGACCCCGCACTTTCATCCCGAGATACCTTGGACCCTATCTTATCTCTGCCATAATTAATCCGGTGGCTGTTAAATTGGAATTGCCTTCGCATATGAAAATACATCCAGTATTCCATGTCTCCTTACTAAAACCAGTGAAACCAGGAACCCGATTGACCGAACTCCCGGAACCTGTTTTAGTAGATGGAGAACTTGAGTTCGAAGTAAAGAACATCCTAGACTCCAAAATCTCCAAATCTAAATTATATTACCTGGTTGATTGGAAAGGATACGGCCCCCAGGAAAGGTCTTGGGAACCATCAGAGCATGTCCACGCACCTCGTCTGGTCAAGAAATTCCATTTGAATCACCCCGACAAGCCAAAACCCCCGGAGAAGACACGCTTGGGAGGGGCCTTGAGGGGGGGTGCTGTCATGATCACTGCTTCCAAGGAGTCAGGAACAGCCCAACGTCCTTGGAAGCAGGCCCCTAACCGTTATCTTAGGCACCAGCCGGTCCCCACTGGGACCTTTTGGACCTTGTCCTGGCGCCGGTGGCACCAGGCTCATCAAAGCCATCGGTCCCGGCACTGGAAGCGCCGGGCTCATAATATGTATGAAGATGCTTGGGTGGACTTACCTGCAGCAGACCATGCTTCTTACTTACCAGCCACATAGGAATCCTCTGTGAACAGGAACTACTTTCTTACCTGGGTGGGGCAAGCTCCACTCCCTGGATACAACACGGGAACTCTTCTGGAACTGGAACTCTTTTCTTACCCAGGCGGGGCCGTGGAGGAAGACGCCTCATCACTCCAAGGCTATTTAAACCACACCCGATTGAACAAACGTGCTTCGCGTTATTCTGCATCGGCAGCAGAACGCTCACCGAGTCTGTTCCAGCCTTTCTTCCTTCCGATCCTGAACCTGCAAGAACAATACTTACCATTCCTGTATCCAGTATTCAGCAGCACCTGCAAAGACAAGAAACAACAGGTTAGCACGGCAACCTTTACACGCAGCGCTTTCCTCACCTGATCCATCGGCAGCGAACATTTCTTCACGCTGCACCTCCGCCTGTGAAGACAAAAGCATTGTTATTACTTACCGGCACTCCGCGAATTCCGGATTTCTTCAACGCTGCAACCCAGCATCTGAAAGACAAACGAAGAGACATTAGACAGGTATTTACTCACTTCCATCGCGCTCGCCACAATAGAACGCCTGCAAATACTCCGGCGTTTTCCAGCATCTCTTCAGCACGAACTCACAGCTGCAAGGGAAAAGAGACAGTTAGAGCGCTTGCATTTACTTACGCATTTCCAAGCGCTTCATTCCAAGGCTCTGGCTCCAACTTCGGCTCTCTTCACACCACCTCCTATCTCAAGAGCCCTGCAAGACAAATAGGAAAAAGCATTATACAGAGTCCTGTTCTATATTAACGTGCCCACGCACCTAAAGACTATAAGGACTAAAAAGGTGTCCGGAAACTCACCGCTCGTGCAGTTAACGACGGTAGCGATCCTCTGATGTCAAGAGGCCTATGTTTCACCAGTGAAGGAACTGGCAACGGCACCCTGCACCAGACGCAGATGGAGAGTCCAGCATTCACCTATCTAAGGTGAGCACGTTGACCTGGGGGCTCTATGGAGAAGCTAGGAAGAGAGAGAGAGAGAGAGGGACATTCAACAACCCAGATCATTAACCCCCATATTCTTTCACCTGCAGAAATCTCACTCTTCGAGTTCGAAACACAGTGCGAAGAGGTTCGGCCCCAGAAGCAAATCGAGTCCTGCACATCACTTTTCGGGTCACAGACACCTTCCTGCCAAGACCAGCGCCTCCGTGGGAATCAGGTGAGCGTTACATGTGTGTCAGCCTCCCCCGTGTTTGGGACCATGAGGAAAAGACACATCTTGTCCCTGAGTCCATGGATTGGGACTCACGGCACCCTCAGAGCCAAGACTGCCGGGATCCTAGTTTCTTTCACAGTTGAACTGCTTGGAGAGTGTTTCAATAACTTTTCAAAACATATGAACCAGTAAGACCCTTTGGTGCTTCCTTTTGCTCTCTCCCTATCTACACCCAGCGACAAGAAGTCTTCTTTATTTCTGTTGAACCAGCAAGAACTGCAAATAAGATACTATTGACTGCTAACTGTCCCCTTGGTCCATTCTATCAGCCCTAGAGACTGGTTAGGTCACTTTGCACCATTTTTGCTCACAAGTACATATCTTTCTTCAAGAACATTGTTGTTTTTGCTTGCCTTTCACCTCTTGATTCATTAACCAGAGAGCTAAATCTACTATGTTTGCTTATTCTGTGTTCTTACCTAAGGGGTGGGTTTTGGGTAGTGTTTTTCTTTAGTTATTATTGTATATGGTGTATTTAATTAAAGTGTATTTATTTTCATAGAATCTTGATTGAACATTCCTTTATTTTGGACTGCTATACTTTGCTGTTTGAAGAAGCGTTAGTCAACAAAATATTGCACTGAATTCGCCACAAAAAAGGGTGCCTCTCGATCATACGACATTGTAAAATTGTAAGATGCCTCTGGAGGAAAATGCCAAGCAATACCCTAGACTACATTCAGGTCTTTTTAACTAGGGAGAAGTTTGTAAAATGATTGTTGTCTATAGGACTGTGGGTCTACCCACCAGCAGGATATCAAATTATTTTGAAATCTGCAGTCCCACCTTTGGAAATTGAATACCCTTATAATGCCCCCTGGAAAAAGGCAGCTAGATACCCAGTGGGACCCAAGCTAACAAGAGATCATGGGACCCCCGCCTCAATGAATATTGCAGCGAGGGCAATGGCCCAGTTGGGTAATGGGGCGCGAGGTGGAGTTCCGACCCAGCTGAATAGTGCAGAAAGAGGATGCGAGGTATGATCTCTTGCGCGCCACAGCCATCCGTTGGATGCCTATGATAACAACCACAATGCCCGGGGGGAGGTTGGTGGTGCACATTTTGTCCTGGAATATTGCTGGGTTGACCAGGAACATGATGGACAATCAGTGGTTGGATTTCATTAGAGGCTATAAAATTATCTGTTTCCAACAGATGTGGGCCACAGCAATAACTTACCTCCAGGGTTATGACACTTTTGACATCCTAGCGGTATAGGGTAAACAGAGAAGACCGAGTAGGGAACTCTCCATATGGATTGAAGCCCCACTAGATATTGACAATTCCTGCAAGGAACTACTAGAGCTCCACCTAAATATTAAAGGTGGGTCTGAAATAGTATTAATTAATATTTATAACAAACCTGGCAAGACATAGAAGTTAAACTATTTGATCCAGCGTCAATTCATGTAGATTGAATCACCCAAAAAGTCAGAAGGTACTCATCACTGCGGACTTTAACCTCCAATGTGAGCTAATGTCATTGACAGGTGGAATTTGTGAAGAAGAGGAGAGACTCTGGAATGTGGAGAGCCTTAATGTTACACTTCCCAGAAAAAAGAATGCTGCTGAGATCGCAGGTATTTTTATGTCTCTGAATATGTGAGCATGTAATGGCAGGTTTGCAGGAGGTTCGCCTGATAAGTATACTTAAGTAAGCAACCTCAGAGGTTCATTTATAGACTATCCTCATGGTAACCTCGCGATGTGGTCTCAGATGATCGAGTCTGAAGTGATCGAAAGGGTGGAGAGTGATCATCTTCCACACTCCCCGAAGCCGAGCCCCGAACTGTTCGGTCTAGTTGGAACATCCAAATCTCTGGGCAATGTAGCATTGGAACTAACCAGAAATGCTAGAAAGGCTGTTGTGTGGGTTGAAATCAATAAAACTGAGAAAGTGGCTGAAATGTATGATTCTATCCTTTCCATTTTCGAAAACAATTTATTAGGTGACAGGGGGCGGGATGGTGACCCCTGCAAGTATCAAAGTCACATGAACTATTCAAAGAAAGCACGAGAACGGTATTCACGGTCAATTATGAGCAGAACATGAAAAATACATTAACAAAAGCGAATCAATGGTATGATAAAGACTGTATGACAATCTGATTTTAAGTGTGAAAAATGATGCAGAAGGGGGAAGGGAGCCAGTATCAACAGATCACTCTTTGTATAAGTGTTTGTTGAAAGAGAAAAAGGATGAAATACTGCAAAGATACGTGGAAAGCCCTTCTCAGTGCTATTGTTAACAAAGACCCTAAAAGATTCTGGAGTGTCTTAGGTGGGGGAACAAAAGCAAACTCTGTGCAATATCCCAGAGTCAGCTTGGCTCTCGCACGTCTCATCATTGTATGAGGAATCCAGAATGTTTGTGGATGCAAGCCAATCTGGCACAGACACTGATATCGGAGGGCTCCTTATTTTATCACTAGCTGAATTTACCGCTGCGCTCATTAGTCAAAAAGCAGAAAAGGCCCCCAGACCAGACAAGGTGCTGGTGGATTTTTATAAATCTGAACCCCTGATCTGGGCGTCATATCTCACAAAGCTTTTTACTGCCGCCTTGGTAGCAAACCTTGTCTGCCAGACATGGACTCAAGCCAAAATCGTCCCACTGTATAAAAAGGGCAGCAGAGAAGATCCCGGGAACTATGGTCCAATATCATTGCTGGACGCTGGGGGAAAGATATTTGCTAAGGCATTATTGATGCACTTGGGGGCCTGAATGGAAAGAAACAACATCCTACTTCACTTACAGGCTGGCTTCCGGGCTAATACTAGTACAATTGATCAATGTCGTAAGCTTGGCCTTATACGTGACAAATATGTAACTTTGAGAAAGATGAGACTATGGGCCTGATTCATGGAATTTTAAGCATGCTGAAAAGTGACTTTGCGCACCTTTCAGCACGCAAAAGTCCTTTTATTGATTCATGGATCGGACTGATCGCGTATTTATGGCACTTTGCATGGGTCTGTCACGTCTTTGCGTGCAGGCGAGCGCTTTCTGTGACACCTGGGAACAGGCATCTGCAAAGAAATAAATAGGGGGCGGAACATGCATATTCCCCATTCTCCCGGCGAAATGAGGAAAAACAAGGAATAACACAGGCGTGTTGAGGGACGAGCCACACAAAGAAATCACACGCCCAGTCAAGGGAAAACCAAACCGAATTCATGGATTTCAATGCGTAACTTCACGTCAGGAAAAGTCACACTAAACCTTGTGATCCTACCGCCACATGATAGGAGGCACAAATTACTAAGCGCACAGGAACCAACGTGTAAAGGTAACATTTCCAAAGCGACTTAGGGGTGATGGAACATAGTTGAGATGCCGCTTGGAGTTAGGGGTGATCGTATGCAGATTAGCGGGGTGCTACCTTGAATTACGGGGGTTTTGTAAGCAGAGTGACCAGGCGCTGTCTTGAGTTACAAGCAATGGAACGCAGATTATCAGTATACAGTTTTGGGTTATGGAGGTTCGTATGCAGTCTCGCCAGGATGCTGCCTTGGTTGCGGGGGGACAGCCTGCACTATTGTTGGGGTGCTTGATGGTGAAAAGGTTGGTATATGTCGCTGGTTTCGGTTTGCGTGGGGGCGTGTTGTAGGCATACTGGACGCTACTCTATTTTCTTTGTGCCTCAGGTTACTTTAAGGTTAGAATACTATGAATACGTGGAATGCACAAAAATAACTTTAGCATGCAAGCAGGCACAACGTTGTTTTACACGCAAAGTACTTTGCAGGGACTTTGCGGTTTTTCTATGAATCGGTCCTATATGTCACATGGACTTAAAAATGGCTTTGACAAGGTACCCGGGGTGTTACTGTGGAACACTTTAAGAGATATGGGTATCCCGTTAGCCCTCCTTAGGGCAATGCAAAGTCTCTACAGAGATAATGAGACTGTGGTAAGATGGAGTGCAGATGGTAGGGTTACAAAGAAGATACCTATCCAAATGGGAGTATGCAAAGAATGCATACTGGATCTGAAATGAGTTTGCCTTTTTATCAATGGTATAATTCCAACATTGATGAATTTTCCCTGTAACGCGCCAACACTGGCTGGGGAAAACGGTCCAATTTTGAGATTGATATTTTATTTGTATCGCGCTCATACACAAGTGAAAGGGAGGGGAACAAGGGAGAACAAAAACAACGATCTTACCCTTTGCAGATGATGCAGTTTAATTATCCCTGACGCCATGCAGCCTTGAAAATCAGCTGCTGGCACTAGAAGAGTTCTGTAACCATAAAGGCTCTCTATACATGTGAAAGAAACGGAAACCATGATTTTTCGGAAAAACAGAACAAAGGGTCTTAAGAGAATTAGCTTAAAACTGAAGGGAGAGCCCATTGAACAGATAAAGAGTATGACTATCTGGGTGTTCGCTTCAATGAAAATTGTAACTGGACTCCCCAAGTTTCTAAAGCAGATATTATACTCAACCGCTATGGGAGTGCCACGTTTTTTTTTGTTTTTGTTTTAATTTTTATTTTAACTCACACAGGCACATAGCGTTTACAAACAAACCGAAATCATACATTTTATGTAGCATTTGCGATTCCAAGGACCATTATACTTTGTTATAGCACTGTCGCATCATCTTCCTCTTCAACACTGTCACTATCAGCAAGATACTGTTCATACCTGTCCCAGATATTTCTATGGCGATTTGCCGCATGCATTAGATCAATGCATATCTCCTCATTGTCATTTGCGCCAAGCATATCTTTATCCCAGTCACTCTTGGTAGGTGGGTTACTGCTTTTCCATCTCATAAGTATAGCCCTCTTTGCTAAAAGTAGACCAAGATTCAGCAGTCTGCGCCACGTGGGATTCATCTTCCCCGTAGCTCCTAGGAGGCACACTGTTGGGGACCTTTCAACGGGGTGGTCTGCCATTACATCCAGTGCATCACATATATCCTTCCAATATTCAGTTGAGTGTATACACGACGAAAACATATGTAGAGTGTCCGCCTCTTCACTCCCGCATCTGGGTCATTTGCCATCTGCTGTTGGGTAAATACGTTTCAATTTGGCAGGCGTGTAGTGGACCCTATGTACTATCTTGTAGTGTATCAGCTCGTACCGTGCAATACAGGATATGTATTTTGTTATCCCGCAGATTTGTACCAACTGCTTATCAGTAATTGAGTGCCCCAGATCTACCTCCTACTTCCCTTTGGCGCTGTGGGGTATTGACGTTCGGGTTGACATTATGCTACCTTCTAAGTTCACCTCAATGTTTCTCCCATTCAGTTTAATTTGGTTATCCATTATCTTTTTAACCATGTTATTTGTTGTAAAATTCTTTTGAGTAAAGCTCTCTATAAACTTTTGTACTGCATGCCACTGCTATTTGCATGGTCTCCAGCTGCTCTGACGGATCTGAGAGGGAAAGGCAAGAGTGCAGTGCTTTGTGTTGTGATTGGAAGTACCCTGGTCTTGGCTTGCGTGTAAGCTTTGTAAGTCAGAAGTGTAGGAGCCATCAGTTGTTTGTGTAGACTGGGATTGCCTTGTATTTATAGTGGCTGTGTGTTGTCCAGGAGCTTTGTATGTCAGTTGTTGCTAGAGATGTACATTTAACAAGCTTAAACCTAAAACGTGACTTCTCCATCCCCAACACGTGTGTTGTACCAGAAGGAAGCATTTCACTATACGAAAACAGAGCTATTGGCTTTGTCAGTGCTTATAAAAAGTATGTTGATCAAGTTCTTGCACAGTTTTATGACAGTGGCATGACAGGGGTCAAGGGCAGTGGGTTATACAATACCCTCTCTGTACGTACCAATCAGGCCTCTTCAAATGCAGCATAACAGAAGCCTGCCCCAAACCCTTCACCAGACAACAACAACGGCGCAGTCAGTGTTGTCAGAGGGGCAGGATGTGATGTTCTTGCTCTGGCCACAGCCAGCAAGCGCCCGAGGGGACCTGCCTCTGCTAGTGTGAAAACACATGACCTCCAGACTTAGAAACACGAGTCAAACCGAAACTAGACAGTTCCCCATCTCATGATCAGAGAGGATGGAACAGGCAGGGGCACTGCCAGCATTAACCCATAGATAGATTGTCAAAGGGAGGCAGGGAGTAAGCTGGAAACGGAAGGGGTGTAGACCTCCGGAGAAAGAGCACACCAGTATATTCTGAGAACTGCTGAACCAATTGGGCAAGGGACTTTTCAATCTATGGAAAATCGTTCCTGAGAACTAACATTGTAGCTCAGAAAACCATTGCTGCAGTAAACTAACCCAAAAGCCTAGCCCAAGAATGCAACATTGTAGCCCAAGAAACCATTGCTGCAGCAAGCTAACCCAAAAGCTTAGCCCAAGAATGCAACATTGTAGCCCAAGAAACCATTGCTGCAGCCCACTAACCCAAAAGCTTAGCCCAAGAATGCAACATTGTAGCCCAAGAAACCATTGCTGCAGCCCGCTAAACTGAAAGCTTAGCCCAAGAATGCAACATTGTAGCCCAAGAAACCATTGCTTCAGCCCACTAACCCAAAAGCTTAGCCCAAGAATGCCACATTGTAGCCAAAGAAACCATAGCTTTAGGCTGCTAACCGAAAAGCTTAGCCCAAGAATGCAACATTGAAGCCCAAGAAACCATTGCTGGAGAACGCAAACCTAAAATGTTTAGCCTAAGAATGCAAAATTGTAGCGCAAGTACTGGTACATCAAGTCTGTCTTTTTTTCTACATACTCCTCTTTCATACAAGCAAGAGAAAAAAGCTTTAGCAAAGACAAGGGCTTTTAGATCGGTATGGGCTCGGTCTTTGCCTGGGCCTGCCATAATGGTATTTACTACCCAACCATCTGATAGCAACAGTTAGGAAATAGTGTGACCCCCTGCGCATTTGACAGCAGTGCCTGGCCTGAAAAATGCCTATCTAATACCTACACACAAGCCACAACTGTTGGTTTTGTCAGTGCTTGATTTTAACAGAACTTCAATGCAAGAAACAGATGTAAAACAAGTGATTTACAGCACACTTGGTTAAGACATTTTTATTACATCAATAGTACATTTACAACTGCAGTTAAGTCATTCCATATGAGCAGACTGCTGGGAAATAACCTTGGCAGGCTAAACCTTCATGTTATTGCTTCTTACAGCTAGTTTAAAGAGATACCGGGATGATGTGTTTTTGGCAGGGAGGGCAGATAGTGGGTGGGAATGGACATGGGTGTTCCTATAGTCATGGGCTGTCACTGGGTGGGTACATAACCAAAGAAGACGCACAAGCTGTGTGTCTCTCCACACAGGTCATCTCTATCACACCTGTACTCCCATGCAGTAGTTTCAGCCTATAGGTGGCGCCTAAGCACCACGTAAGAGCCAAAACTAAAAAGCAGTGGGCAGACACAGGTTCACTCCCATTCAGATGCGCCACCCCTTGCTGGCTTGCACATCTCAGGCTTTCAGTTAACATGACCAGATCGGATGCTTTTTGCAGAACTTCATTTTCAAAATTGAATGTGTCGCTTTTCAAGGAACATTTATGGACTCTCTACGTTGAGTTGACTTTTCCGCTCTGTCCCGCCACGGGATTTATTTATGGCTGTCTTTAAAAGATGCCAGGGCTGCCATTCACAATTCTCTGATGCAGAGCCACGCAAACTACGTCTCCAGCGCCTCAGCTTCCTCTGACGCAGAGCCACGCAAACTGCGTCTCCAGCACCTCAGCTTCCTCAGACGCAGAGCCACGCAAACTGCGTCTGCAGCGCCTGAGCTTCAGTCATCGTTGGACTACCTGAGCCCGCTTTGAGTCCCTGTCGGCTCAGGCCCCTAAGAACAGGCTTCACTAGTACTTGGATATTTTCAATGTTATAAGTAAGCCTTCTTGAGTCAAGGACTAAGTTGTGAGAGAGGAAAAGAATAGGTAAACCGTGGCGGTAATTCATAGACTCCCCAAGCATTCTTGTTTCCAGAAGGATCTCCGAGGCCCCAAAGATGTTTTACTTTTGGGGGACACCCATGCCCTCATTTCTGCAAGGGATCCTTTTCCCTGACTTTCTCCGGTGGCGTGTGCCACCCCTGATTGTGGTTCGTCAGCTTGTCTTGCTTTAGCTTCAACTTGCCTGTCCGGAAAACGGACAAGACCAGAAAATCTTAGTTCATGATTTTGGTTCTGACTGAGGGGTTATTGGGCACTTGACACCCTTTGGAGCAGAGGCATTGATGCACAAACACCAAAGGCACAGAAAGCACAAGTATAGAACACTGCAATCCCACCACTCAGAATACCCCAAAGCAACACACACCAACTTTGCTGCAGGAAGGGCACTTCCCTAAGACAAAGAAGCAAGCCTTGGCCATGGCGCTGAAGGACCTGCATCCAGAGGGTCACTCTTTGATGGCCTCTTTTTTTGAATGGCTCTGTTTCGAGTCTGGACTGTTGTGTCTTGTGTACTCAGTGGAAACTTTTTTTAAGCACTTGGTCCGTCCGGGTCTTCAGTTCGAGATTCATATATAGTGCTATCACCAGTTGTCTCCTCAGAGTCGATCCTTAAGGGCACTCTGGCTAACATCATAGGATCCGATTGCATAAGAGATTACTTAAAAATGCTAATAAGGCTTGTACGGTAGTGCCTGCCCCTCTGTTCCTGAAGACTCAGTCATTTGCACCAAAGCCACCTTAGACTTGGTCATTCACAGTTGGGGTGCCACCCAACTCAAATACTCCTGCATCCCCTCTATGTTTCCCAAACTCTCAGGTGTGGGTCCCAGGCCCAGCTGGTGATATGATATGATATGGCATTTATAACACGCCTATACACAAGTGTTTCAAGGAGCAATGAGGCAAGGGAGGGGAACAGAGGGAAGACTGACAGCGATCCTACTGGGCCGGGTGACATTCAGATCGTGCAAGTGCAGGCGATGGAGGAAGGGGAAATAATAATAATAATAATAATAATTAGGCTTTTATATAGCGCTACAAACCCTCAGGTATCCGAGCGCTGCTTATTATTACCCACGGTGTGTGGTGCTCATTTATCGACCTCGGAAGGATGAAAGGCTGAGTTTGGCCCCGCCGGGATTCGAACCTGCGTTAACAGGCTCTGCACCGGTGTCAAAGCGGGCGCTCTACTCGCTGTGCCACTTGACCGGAAAGGGCAGGGGAAAAGGGGAGGGGGCAGTGCAGTACACAGGATGACAATAGAATAATAAAGCGAGAAAGCAGAAGCAAAGAGGAAGGTCCTGAGGTGCTTCCGGAACTGGAGCTGGTTCTCCTCAATGTTAAGAGAGGCAGGGAGGCTGTTTCAGAGGGAGGCCCCAGCAGAAGTAAGAGATCTACCACCAACTCGCTGCTTGGAGAAGCGACCAACCGTGATGGAGTTGGAGGCGGATGAGCAAAGAGCTCGAGAAGGAAGATATTTAGGAAGAGAGAGTTGAAGGTATTGAGATCCCAGGCCCCAGGAGGCCTTGTGGACAATGCCGAGGGTTTTGAACTTAATCCTTTCTGCCACTGGGAGCCAGTGCAGAGAGTTCAGTCCTGGAGAGATGCGATCCCTGGGCTTGAGGCCTGTTTTGGATGAGTTGCAGAGGGCGGAGAGTAGAAGCAGGCAGATTCAGAAAGAGGCTGTTGCAGTAGTCAAGCCTAGAGAGAACCAGAGCTCTGAAAACAGTGAGGTCCTGGGGGAAGGAGAGGAAAGGAAGAATACCTCTGAGGAGCTGCAGTTGGTAGTGTGACTTCTTAGAGATGTCAGAGATTTGAGGAGAGAAGGAAAGTGTGGAGTCAAAGATGACCCCAAGGTTTTTAGCCTCACGGGTGGGAGTAGGAAAAGGGCCAAGAGAAGTCAGTCAGAGAGTGACAGGAAAGGAGGGAGCAGGTGTGCCGATGAGAAGAATGTCGGTCTTACTGGCATTAAGGCAGAGATCATTGGCAGCACACCACTCCTGGATCGTGGACAGACAATCAGACATGAGAGAAGGATAAGAGGTGGCTGAAGGGAGCATGAAAATGAGCTGTCATCCACATAGCACTCAAGGTTGGGGCAGAGAGCGGCTATGCGATGGGAAAGAATTGCCAGGTATTGGTTGAACAGCCAGGGAGAGAATTTAGACCCCCGGGGAACCCCACAGGTAGAGAAAGAGATAGAGGAGAGGAAGGACCCAGGTTGGACTTGGGAGGGTCGATCGGAGAGGAAGGAGGTCAGCCAAGACATGGCCTGATCGGTAATAGCCAGGATATCATGGAGAGGGTTGAGCAGGATGGCATGGTTGACCATGTCAAAGGCAGAAGAGGGATCAAGTAAAATGAGGGCACAGGGGGTGTTGGAATCGAGGTTGGAGAGCAGGTCTTTCGGAGGGCAGTTTCATTGCTTCTGGCAGCTCTGAATCCAGACTGATGGTCATGGAGATAGCCAACAGATTCAGAGTGAAGATTGAGCTGGGAGATTGCCAGCTTTTCCAGTAGTTGGCCCAAAAAAGGAGTGATTGAGATTGGACGATAGTTAGCCGGGAAGGGTGCACAAGGGAGTGCTTCAGTGGCGAAGGAGTGGTTGCCCAAATCAGCCAGAACAGGAGCCAGGGTATCAATGTGGTCCTTGATGGTTTTGGAGGAACAGGGTGAACCTATTTTGAAGAGACTTTCATAGATCGGACTTGTCTAGAAACCTCATCTGAGGAGAACAGGGGAAAGGCAGAGAAGCAGGGAGGAGAGGTACCCGAAGAAGGGCCAGAGAAAGAGCAGGGAGTAGATGGAGGAGAGGAAGAGAGAGAGGACAGGATGTCCTGAGTTTTAGAGATGAAATGAGAAGCCTGGGCTGTGCAGAGGGCCTGGGAGGGGACAAGACAGGTAGAGACTGCAGCAGGATTGGCCAGCTCCTTGCAGATTTTAAAGAGTTGTTAGATGCCGCAGAGACACGGGCTTGGATGTGGGCTCTCTTCTTGGTGTGGACAAGAGAACCAGTATTGCCTTTGGAGCAGGCGGCAGGCCATTTTGTCAGAGGATGTACCAGAAGCACGCTATTTCCTCTCAGCAACCGTGCACTTGCGTTTAAGGGTGACGTGGTCTGAGTCATACCAAGAGTTGTATTTGGCTTTGGGCTTCAAGCGGATCCTCATGACAGGGGAAAGAACATCAAGAGCGACATATATAGCAGAGTGGAGCCTGGAAAGGGCTCTGTCAGGCCTGTGTCAGAGTGTGAGCCAGCCAAGGGGGAAGGTGGGGTGAGAAAGTGGCAGCGAAAGCCTCAACTGACACATGCTTCAGGGGTCGGATAACCGAGACGGTAGGTGGCAGTGATGGGGTTGGCTTGACCTGAGGGGTAGAGAAGGTGAGATGGGAGGAAAGGAGAAAGTGGTCACTCCAGGAGAGAGGAGTGGTCAGAGGGGAGGAAACCAGGAAGGTTTGAAGAGATTAGAATGTAAAGAGTGTGCTCTGCAGAGTGAGTCGGGCCAGAGGGGAGAATAGAGAGAGAGAGAAAGTCGCAAAGGTCACAAAAGAGTCCAGTGAAAGGACAGGAAGCATCCAGGTGGATGTAGAAGTCTCCAAGAAGGAGGAGTTGAGTGGTTGAAACCAGGAGGGAAAAGGAGAGGTCCGCCCACTTAGAGAGGAAGGCGGAGATCTGACCAGGTGGCCGATTGATGGTAGCCACACTAAGGGAATGGCTAGGAGAGAGAGAGCCTGCAGATGAGGCATTCGAAAGAGGAGTCAGGCTGCGTAGGAATGACAGAGGCAGGAATCCACTTGGGGAAGATCAGGGCTACACCCCCTCCAGAACAGTTGGACCTGGGCGCAGAGAGTATCTTGTAGCCACCAGGGAGGAGAGTGTCAAAGCTCATGACAGAACTGACCGTGAACCATGTCTCAGTGAGACCGAGGACATAGAGGTCAAGTTCCTCCAGGAGACGGCAGATGTCAGAGAAGTGTTTGACAGCAGAGCGAGAGTTGAGAGTGGCAATATGGAGAAGATTGCCGTCCTTGAAAGACTTCCGGTGAGGGATACAAATCAGAGGTACGCCCTGCGGAGGTGTAGAAGCAGCCAGAGGAGGAGCAGAAGAGGAAGAAGGAGAGGCAAGGTAGCCAAGGAGGAGACAGCAGGGGGAGGCGAGGAAGCCGTGAATGGGAGAGAGGGGACAGCAGGATAAGAAAGGAAATTGATGAGGCGCAGGAAGCGTCTATCAAAGAGGAGAAGGTTTGTTTGAGTACCTTGGACCAAGACGGTACCTTTCAAGTAAACATTAATGATGACCCTAGAGGTGTGGAAGGAGGCCAGGAGGGCTTCCCATGGGGTGCCACCATTAATGGGAGAGGAAGAGCAGGGAGAGAGCACAGAGACCATATGTAGAGTCCATAGGTCTGGCGAGGGAATGAAAAAGAGGATGTCGGTGAAGGTTTGCATGGGGAAGGCACTGGTATAGGTGTCAGCGATAGGGAGGCCTGGGTTGGAGACCAGGATGTTCTTTTTACACTTCTTCCTACCAGATTTAGTGAGGAGAGCATGGTAGTTGATAGAGACGCAGTTAGAAAAGATAGGAGAGACAGAGAGCACCATAGAGTAGGTCGGGAGAGGAAAGAAGAGGAAGGGAGAGGGAAGGGGTAGGTTGAGAACACTAGGGAAGGTAATCTTGAAGATAACAAAAACATCTTATATCATAAAGCAAAAAGTAACCAAGAGTAATATTCTTGCGATGATCAGGAGCAAATTGTCTGAAATGGAATATAATATATACCATTTCAGACTATTTTGCTCCTGAAGAAGGGGTGATTCCCCGAAACACGTAGAGCTCCTCAGATCATCGCAAGAATATTACTCTTGGTTACTTTTTGCTTTATGATATAAGATGTTTTTGTTATCTTCAAGATTATTCTCTCTTATGATGGCCTTATTTGAATATCTGTTTGTTTATTAATTCTAATACCAACCAGAAGTGTTCTGGTCTACATATTGTGAAATTTGTTTGTTTTGCCTATATCCACTTACCTTTTTTGAAGTAAAAATTCTAACTATATTTGACTGACTGTGTATCAGTTTTAAAGGTGTGCAGGGGACGGGAGTGTCTTTAGATTTAGACACTTTTTTCCGTTTCATGTTTGTCACAAGCCCCGTGTCAGGGCCTGTACTCCTCCCCAGCACCCAGAATACTTAAGTGGTTTATCTATACATTCGAAATGTATCCTTTAAATTGGTGTGCACCTATTGATCCCCTTATCTTCAACACTAGGGAAGGACACTGGGCAGGGTACAAGCAGACGAGACAGAGACGAGACAAGTAGACAATTGGGCAAAACAAAAGGCGCTTAGACAGTGGTAGAAAGGTTGCCTAGATGCGGGCTTGTGCTAGGAGGCAAGCCACAGAACGGCACTACTTTCACAATGAAATTTTAAAACAGGAGAAAACACACCTCAGTTTGAGAGTCCTGAATAGTGGGGAAAAGACCTAGGTTTCACAATGCAATTTTAAAACAGGAGAAAACACACCAAGCTTGTGAGTCCTGAATAGTGGGGAAAAGGCATAGGTTTCACAATGCAATTTTAAATACTTTCACAGTGCAATTTTAAATACTTTCACAATGCACTTTTCAAACAGGAGAAAAACAAACCTAAGTTTGAGAGTCCTTAATAGTGGTGAAAAGGCCTAGGTTTCACAATGCAATTTTAAAACAGGAGAAAACACACCAAGTTTGAGAGTCCTGAATATTGGAGGAAAAGGCCTAAGTTTCACGATGCAATTTTAAATACTTTCACAATGCAATTTTAAAACAGGAGAAAAACACACCTAAGTTTGAGTCCTGAATAGTGGGGAAAAGTCCTAGGTTTCACAATGCAATTTTAAAAACTTTCACAATGAAAAGCAGGAGAAAACATATAGCAAACTAGTGAGAGTTTGCTATATGGTCAGGTTTGCAGGGTAGAGTGAGGTTCTAAACCTAACACGGTCCACTCCTACCTGCCTTAGTCGCTGCTGGTTGACGGCTGGCAACTGGCTTCCCCTGCGGACACCTGCAGACACTGGCTAGAGCCGCCTCGGTTGGAGCCGCCCTTGCTTAGCCGCAAGGGGCTGCCGGGCAGAGGGATGCCCTGGGAGGGTAAGGAAGACTGGACAGAGGACCAATCAGGATTGGAGGGAGGGCTTGGGAGGTGGGAGGGAGGTGAACACAGAGGGAGATGAAGTCGGGGGTCGGGGAGGACAGCCGGGATAAGGGATAGCACACAAAAAAATAGCAGAATCAAGTAATAGGCCCGGAGGGTCTCCTGCACACAGTTCCGCTCACCTTTTCAGCTGTTTGAAGTCTATGGATACCGATATAGACACAGACCCTGATGCTATGCCAGAGGAGTATGATGAGAAGGCTTTATCAAAGGCTAACGTTTTGAATATGTACTCAACCAAATAATGGTATGGATAGGTCTGGAAGCAGAGGTTATGGTGTTCTCTTGTGTAGAGATAAAGGTTGTTGTTCTGCCCTCCAAGACAGAGAAGGTGGCCATCCCAATCTGGAGAACTTTTCTCCTGTCCCTTTTCCCTATTCATGCCCCTTCCATGGACTCTGCTTTCTCTGACTTTCACAATGCACTTATGAATTCGTTCGACCAACACTATGCTGCTTGCACATTCACACCTACACATCCCAGCCCTCAGCCTTGGATCATCTGTGAAATTCAGATCCTCAAAACAAACATGTGCTGTCACCTATGGCAGTGGCGCAAATTACAGTCACCTTCCCTACTCCTCGTCTACAGAAATTCCCTTGCTGCCCTAACCTCTGCACTGGAGTGTGCTGAATCCTCATACTTCACAAACCTAACCTCGTCCCTTCACTATTCACACTGTAAACTTTGATTTACCCTCCAATCTTTGATCACACCTCACAAGCTATTATCACTTTGCCCACTACTTTTCCTTTCAAATCTCTAACATTTGTGACACTCTCACAGCCCTCCTCTCTCTCCTTTCTCAGCCCTCCTTCTGTCAACCATCTATCCCCCACTTCTTCTACACTCAACTATTCCTCCCTTAAGTCTTCTATTGATTAAGCACCCATCCTTCACACTGCTAACCCATCTTGCGCTCCTATCAACACTTTTGCTCCCCAAATGGTCAAAGACTTAGTCTCAATCATTTACCTTCATCTATCTAAGGTCTTTAATGTCTCTTTTTCTGCTGGACTCTTCCCTGCCTCCTTTAAATCAGAAACTGTCTTATCTTTATTGAAGAAACACTCTGCTGACCCAAATGTTCAAGCAAACTATCGCTCAGTTTCTCACCTTCCCCATTATTCAAAAGTCCTTGAGTGAGTAGTCTTCCACTGGATCACTAAGTATCTTGAGTATAATGGCCTTGGAAATCTACTTTGTATAGGCGGTACAACCCCTCTCCCCCTCAACTGAGTATGATAATATGACAGATGGTTCAACTGGTTCTATTATTGCAGAAATCAGGATTATAGTGCCTTTATTTAAGGTAAAAAGTGCACATGGCACTGCGCATCTTTGGGCTAGAATGACCCTGGAAGTGAAGGAAATGTGGTGCTTAAGTGTGGTGCTGTCTCACTGTTCCTTGCTGGACCTCGCTGTGTTTTCGGGCTGATTCAAGCTACTTTGATGGTGATACGAGTGTGTCCCAACATCTACGCTCTCATTGGACAACATAGGGCGGTACAAACTTATTCGAGTTACCGTCTTGAAAGACTATTGGTGAATCTATTGGTGATGGGCGTAGCCCAAATGTTGGAGTGAGGTTGCGGCTAACTTTCTAGAGAGTGATTATACTGTTTTCTGTAGCAGAGGCTCGCGATCCGTCCCCTTCCCATCATTCCTTATAGTCAGCGTGCTTGCGCATTGGCACGTGCGCAGTGGCAGAAGTGTGGTGCTTAAGTGTGGTGCTGTCTAGCTGTCGAGCGAGATAGCGTGGAGTGTGGGGTTTAAAAACCTCTTCATCATAATTAAAGGTATTACGAGGCCCCATGTAGATCTGTATATGATTATTTGTGCCCACACTTGTTAAAATCCATAGTTGATGCGTTGATGTTGTAAAAAAGTTGCCTTTATCTTGTGAAGTTCTCTAATTAACCATGTAAACCCACTTGTTATGGTTCAAGGATTGTTGGTGACTAACTGCTGGAGCCCTTGAATGTACCCTTGTGGCCTTAACATCATGCTTTTTGTTTGAACTCGGCTAATTTAGGAATTATTGTTGACCGGATATTCCTGCTCTTTATATGGAGAGGGTTACAGAAGTGAGAGAGTGAGTTTGAGAGTGGCTTTTGGGAATCACACTGCGGGTGGAGTAAACTGGAAACAATTTGTGTTGTTAAAGTAATTGTAACAGCAACCAGTGTGTGAACTAATATCTCAACCAAAACCTAGACTGATTGCAAAAACAACATTTATTCTGCAATTTATATTAAAATGGAAAAAGGCCAATATACCTTGAAAATGGGTATGCCGGCTGTAAATGCGATGATATTTAATGAAGGACAGTCTGACATCAAAGGCCACGTCATTAACACTACATACGGCAATTAAAAAAAAAGTGGCAACAAGTCTAGCTGATAAAAAAACAATGAATAAAAGCCGGAGTCGAACGGCGTCAAAGGGCACCGACATTCGCCTCTTTTACAATGAAGGGGTGGGTTAGGGGTGTGGGACAAGTTAATTACAGCATGATGATGGCAGCAAAGCAAAACAAGATAGATTGCTGGAATTGAATTCACGACTAGACGTGGAAGTTGCCGCTATCAAGTTCAATGTGACAGAAATGGTAACTCTTGTTGGCAGCGTGCTCTCAGACACCACTATGGAGACTGAGAGTAAAAGCTCTGATGATAACATACTGTTAACACAAAAATCACTTGAAAAACTTAGTGAGAATCCTCCAAGAATATGCACAGTAGAGGCGCAACATAGATTGAGAAAGGCATACCAAGATATGCATATTACGGGTCAAGTGGATGAAGAGGCCCTCAATTTTATGAACATAAGCCATACGTCTGATAATCAGGAAGAAGTTGTATTCATTCACTCGAATACAGGGGACCTGATGCAGGATGACAATCTCTCCCCCATCCAAAGGCAAAATCAAAGTGAACACAATTCGGTGGGGGAAAGGACGAGGAAGAGGAGACACAGATAACATCAAAACCAAAGGTAAAAATCTCCCTAGGAATGTCTGAATGCTCTAAACTCACTATCCTTTATCCCTCCTACTCCAAGATGCCCAAAGGTAGTGTGGGATGGGCAACAATCATTATGGCCGGTTGATAAATCCACTGAAGAGGCAACAACACAACCTAATATGAGTCCAACCTTAATGGCAATGAACACAGCCTTCTTATCCCTTGCCAAGTTGTATGAGGCAATGGATCAAAAGCTTAATTACCAAACAATTTTGTTGACAAAACTATCAAATCAAAAAACTAGTAATCCTACAACTGAGGAAACAAAAAAGTGCGAGCCCCAGTACGAGATCTTTAGACATTGTAGCCTAATAGACACTGAATGTCAAACAGAGACTCTGGACGATCTTGGAAAGAAAGCATTAGCATTCCCAAAACAATTTGTATTTGGAAAGACATTGCATATAAACAGGTCTGCTGATGCCATGGAGGACAGGCAGTCAAGCCTAGTGTGTTACAATGTTTTTGACAAACCTAAATGTAACACCGTTCCAAAGTTCAAGAAAATGTGACTAATTTACCAGTAAAAGTGGATTCAAGAAAAATTTTAAAAAGTCAACCTGTGAGAGTATCAAGAACTAATCGCAAAATGTTCAAAGAGTGGTCAAAACAAATGCCAAAAACTAGACATTTCTTGAAGATATTGAACGCCTCAAAAGAAAAGGATGGTAAAGAGGAGAGAGAGGCTGAGTGCATTGGCTCTCCTCCACAACAAACTGAGAATAGCAATGAAAAGGCTACGTCCAACTTGATGTATAAACCACTGGACGACCTAGTGGCGGAAACTGTTCTAATGCATGAGACAGAAATGGTGTCATCTCAACAGCTCCCTGTCACCTTAAGTTCTAGAGAGCAAGAGCCTGCTTTGACCGGGCTAACTGCGTCCCAAATGAGAGATGAAATAAACAAAACTGTGAACAATATATGGCTACTAGGCAGAAAGAGCATGTGGAAATAAGAGTTAATACTGAAGCATACTCAGATCCGGGGTACCGACCAAGTTTACATGGACATAAGCCGGCTCTAATAAACCTGATTGAAAATTTGCCAGATGTTGAAAATTCAGGTCAAACCCTGCAATGGAAGAAAAATATATCGATGGTTAAAGAATCCACATTTAAAACAAGAGCATCCATGAGCAATACTCGAGTGCAAATGAATCACCATTGTTTCATACTGGAATGCAGAGAACGCCCTTTTGTGCAGTTTGACTTAAATCGGTCGAGTGTGCTAAACATATGTAAAGAGATACCACAATAGTGAAATATAAATACATCAGACATTGACAGAATCTAATTCTTGGATGATCAAGATTAATCCAAGTCCCGGATTTCTGGCCGTTCAGCTGTATTGGCTGACATTTTGTGGCATGCAAGGGACACATTTTATCTAATGGGCTTCAACTTATATAAAGAGGATACGCAAATATTGAGTGGAGACAAGCCAGGCCCCATGAAGTGGACAAACATTACCAGGCAAGCTGAAATGGAAAATTATCCAAAACATCAAGCATAACAATCTCCAACAACAGAAAAGATTTGTCTTTTATGCTGGAACACCCAGGGGTTCTCTCATTTTACTAACCCTTTAAGTAGTGAGCTAAATAGCTTTGACTTAGTGGTGTTCCAAGAAACTTGGCTGGTGGAAGCCCCTATTTGGGATGGCTAGGAAATAGTATTAGAACCAGCTTTACAACTACACAGGGGTCGTCCGATGGCAGGTCTTATGATAGCAATAAAAAAACAGGGGTTTTAGAGTGACCATGTATGACTCGCTTACCCCTTTTATTCAAGTTGTCAAACTGTCAAAAGATGTATACACCATTATAATTGCTAACGTATATTGGGGAAGGTCTCACCTGACATTGGATTGCTTTTTTGACCATCTAGAGGTTGTTGTCTCTAAAATAGTATAGGAAAAGCATGTTGACTATGTATTAGTCATGGGCGATTTGAATCTCCATTTATTAACAAAAAAGGGAAGGAAACCCTCCATGGAAGAACAAAGATGGTGTCACATTATGGAAGATGTGCAGTTTGTAATGGTAAATGGTACAGTTGAGGGCGACATTCCAGCAGCTAGTACGTGGCATAATGACCCATTAGAAGCAACTATTGATTATATATTGGTGAATGGTGCATTGATGAACATGATCAAAACCCTAGATGTAAGATCAAATGTTAAAGTGATGATAGTCAGCTATGCTTAACATGGGAGTGGGAGCTAAAACGGCATTTGAAACTCATTGGGAAGTATAGAGGTAACTTAATTGTAAACAATGCGAGGAATCGGATAAAATGGACAGAGTCATCACTGGACGCTTTTGATAGATTCCTAACAAAGCATCATGGGCAAGCCTATGTTTCATCAATGCAAAAATATGTACATGTTCGAACAGCGGTGCAAGGTAACAACTATAAGTATTCACATGTTTTTGATATGGATGTTGAAATCAAAAAAGCTGAACTGAGACAAGAAATACGGTTGCTAAAACATCTACCTGTAGAAGAGAAGCTGTGTAAAACGAAACGCCTACTATCAGTATATAAAAACTGGCAAAGAGGAAGAAAAGCGTTATCCTATCAAAGGGATAGTGAAACAATGCTAAAGAAAATCACCTCAAAATCTTCAGCTGAGATATGGGGTGTTTTAAATAAAGCAACATACAAAGACCAGGACTCGGTCCAGATAAATTCCATTCGGCAAAAACGTGGTGCAACTACTTCCTACAAATTTACCAGACTCCTGTATTACATTTTCATCTAGATATTGAGAGTAGAAACTAGAGCCATGTAATCAAATTTGATTACGAGGACGTGTTGTTCTACATCTCAAAACTTAGTATGTCACGGGCTCCGGGGCTAGACGGGCTGGATAAAAGAATGTTAAAGGAAAATGCAGGCATCTGGGCATCAATATTAAAGAAGATCTTGAGGAAGTAATGCGCCTAGGAAAATTACCTTAGTCATGGAGGAAATCCATGCTCATTCCGATGTTTAAGAAGAGGAACAGACTCGACCTGGCTTCATATAGGCCTATAGCCCTCCTGGACTGTCCAGGGAATATATTTGCTCGCATAGTCTAAGAGAGTTTAACAGCTGGCTAACTAAGGAGAACCTAAGAGACCCGTCGCAAACAGGATTTCTGAAAGGTCTGGGAACAGGTATTAACCTACTGGCCATAAATGCAATCATTACCAAACAATCTAATATGAAGCATCCTTTAAATGTCACCTTTGTCAACTTTAAAACAGCTTTCGACCCAGTAGTTAGAGAACTCCTGTTCATGAAATTAATGAAGAGTAATTGCCCGTGGTATATCCTCAAATGGCTCATTGAGTTTCATGATCAGACATCGTTGCAAATAAGATTGGATGGTGATGGCTCGCTTTCTGATTCCATTCCAACGTCAAGGTGGCTGAAGCAAAGTTGTATACTTGCTTCAGCCATCTTTAATTTTTTCATACTAGACCTGGGTAAGGAGCTTATAAAGGTTGTAACTGAGTCACCAATAATTGGATGGAAAGATGTCAAATGGTTATTATATGCAGATGATCTCCTCCTAACATCAAAGACACCTATGGGATTGCATAACATGCTACAAGCCTTGGAGAAATATGCCACATCTAACAAGATGATTATAAACATAAAAAAGACACAGGTTGTGCAATTTGGTAATCTTAAACAGCGTAATAAGAACTATGGGTGGATACTGAATAATCAGGAAGTAGAAACTGTGTCTAGTTACACTTACCTGGGTGTAAATGTAAATAAGAACCTGAGAGATCTACCATATGAGTATAGCCTGAAGTTGAGATGGAATAGTTTAATATCTCAGGCTCGAATCATTAATGGCAAGTATTGCAAATTTACCATCGCTCCGTTAATAATGTACTTCAAACAAAAGGCTTTGCCCATTTTGATATATGGGGCAGAAACTAAAGCATGCAAGTCACGTAATTATTGGAATAGGATAGAAGGTGCCTACTGGAGGAGTCTGTTGATGCTTCCAACATCAACACCCATAGCCTTAATAAGGCATGAGCTAGGATTGACATTGTTATATGCCACATATAAATGGAAGGTATGCATGCTATATAGGAAATGTGTCTTGGACAACCATCAGAATGGCCTGGTCATACAATTGCGAAATTATGTGAAAGAATCGGATGATACATTTATTAGACAATGGAGATCAAAGGCGCAGGAATTCATGCAGGAAGCAGACATAACAGAAAATGTGTTATTACAAAATCCAGATAAAGCAAAAGGAAAAATGTGGGAAAGGGGTTGGATCAAGACTCGAGAATTGTGTAATGTCTATGAAAGTTTCAAAGAGAATCCCTTCGCATTAAAACCATTTGGAAATCCCGAAGCGTATCTTTTGAAATAACCTAATGTCATGTATCGTGCAGGACTTCTGTGCCTAAGATTACATTTGTGGAAAACCAGAGATATTACAGATAGATGGTCTAATGATGGCCAGAAATATAACTATCTGTCATTTTTGCAATATACACAAATAGAATCACTTGAACATATTATCACTGAATGCCCAGAGTTGGGAAATGTAAGAATTAAATATTTCAGGAAATTGTTTGAGCATGTGGAGCACATAGATGCAAAAGACCTATGGAAATATGTATTCCATGTACACTCCAAATCATTAGGTTACGCAACAATGAATTTCTTGAATTAATTGAAATTGGAAAATGACATACACAGAGTCGCAGAGAATTGAAATCCTAAGGGATTGAAATGGAAAGTAATGAGCCACTCTAGATTATATTGTGATTCCTAATTTCCTTTAGATTAAAGATTTTACTTTATTTTTATGATGGAAATTAAATGTATAAATAATGTATATTAAATGTACTTAGTAAATGTTAATACATTTTAAAATTGATTTTATGTATATATGTAAAATGAGACAATTTGATTTGTATTGAAAGGTTGAATTCTTCAGCCAAACCAATAATACAAAAATAAAATGAATAAAGATATATCGTGAATAAGGAATACAAAATAAGAAATACTTAAATACATAAATAATAGTTCTCTGACGAATTGATACAATGAAAGACAAAATATATTTCAAAATGGATACCTCAAGCACAAAATGGTGTCCAGTTCTAAGGCAGGTATGACTCAAGCCAAGAGTTTTCAGACAAGCAATTGAGGCTTATACATTTGAGATAGTCTTTGGCAGCATCTTGCGGTGAGATAATTGAGTTTGTTAGCCAAAAATGGAACTTGGCAGGAAAAGCAGACACGATTAATAAAAAGGGAACAATGTGCTTTCTGCAGACTATTTTGAGAGACCAGATATATTAATTGGCACCATATAATAGAGCATATCTATTTTTCCATGGTATAAGGCACTAACTAACTTGGCAGGACCTCAAAAATCAGATAAGGGGTAGAACTTGGTGTAATGAAGGGGTTTTTGGCATGAGTTGAGAACTGTCATAATGTGTCCAGCCAAGTGTAAAAGTAAGCTTATTAGTTTGTTCGTCAGGAAAAATAGTGGATGCCAACTATGCTAATGTGGGTTTGGTGGGTATCAGATAAGCCATCCAACCATAGGGAAGGGAGATTCTTTCCTCTGGTTAAGAGGACCTATCAGAAACATGCTCTAAGCAAAGTAGTCATTTGCATAAGGATGGTGCATCATCCAAATAGCCTATATAAGCAGGGTGAAATCAAAATGTTGCTGAGTTCTTTTCTAGAGTGTGTCGTGTAACCACACTTAATAAAGAATGCTGAGAAAAACTCAGAGGTGCCTGATTTCCTTTTGTCTCTGCCTCTGAGAAGTATTCAGAGATGCCAGGTGCTTGACGGGATGGGAAGAGGACCCCAAGATACTTGGCACCTACAGATGGGACCCTAAAGTCTTTCATAAGATTCAAGGACAAGGATCCAGGCTTCATGTTGGTGTGCTGACAGACAGGGGGAGATGCCTGAAAGAGATGACAAGGTGAGTGACAAAACTGCAGTGTGGTCTCATTTATGTCGGGGGCGTCTCAACATGACCATCAGCATGACACACTTAGCATCTGTGAATTATGGTATGTATTATGAGGGACAGAGGCGAGGGGCGTGGTCTGCACGCATGGTGTGAAGCCGCGAATCCGCCGTGCTCCTGCCCAAGATCCTGAAGCCGCCGACACTACGGTGGCAGAATCGAAATAGCAGCTATAAAAAATTAGGAGGCACGTAGCGGAACCTTATTGCTCCACGCGGCTGAAATCCCAGTGGAAATCGGAGCTGGCAAAAAGCTCCCCTATGGCATCCAAGATGGCGGCAGAGGACTGCGAGGGCCGGACTGGGCGGAAGCAGATGAGATTGTGAACGTTTGCCCTCCGGATCGAGATGCACGGCAGAGACGCGGAGTCCTGGGCTGAGTCCCCACAGGGGAGAGCGACCCCCCCGGAAGCCTGCCGAGGAGCTGGAGCGAAGACGAGACGAACGGAAAGGGAAAGAAAACCTACCCCTCCGGCGCTGTGAGGCGAAGAAGATCGAGGTGAGCGGAGTCAGTCGACTGGGGCGCCAGGATTGCTGGTGGCTGAGGAGCGGTGACGGGCAGGTACACGAGCAGTCCCGAAAGGCTTGACACAGCACCGGGTTCCCTATCACATACAACTGGGCCCTTACCTCTCACCTGGAGGGCAGATAGCGGAACTTGGATTAGGATTACAGAGTCAAGACCTGCAGCCCGCCCTGTTCATCTGGAACCCTCCAACGAGGCTATGTCGCCTCCTAAGAACAGATCAAAGGCCGCCACGATGGACGCTTTCACAACTGCATTCCCGAGGCAGCAACTACCGCAGGAAGCAACCCCCGCGGCGGACCCAAATCTTGCAGGCAATTGCAGCTCTACGTACATCTATGGAAGGCATGATCGGAGAAATCAGGTCAGATATACAACTGATGAGACAAGATGCCCGCAACCTGATGGAAAGGGTAACTAGAACCAAAACGTCCCTGCAAGAGACCAGCGAAGACACACGGGAGCTGAAGGCGAAAGTCCAGGAACTGGAACGGACAGTGGCTAGACTAGAATCCCGCTCAGAGGACGCGGAGGGACGGGCCCGCCGCAGCAATGTCCGTATCCTCGGGGTTCCGGAGGACATGGAAGGCCCAAACCCCACCGAATTCATCGAAACGCTGCTGCTTCAGGAAATTGGGGCAGGCTCACTCACCCAGGGGTTCTCAGTGGAGCGGGCCCACAGATCCCTCCAGAAAAGACCACCGCCGGGCTCGTACCCACGCCCGATAATTGCAAAAATTCTGAATTTCCGTGACAGGGAAGTGATATTGCGGTTCTCAAGAGAAGGAGGGGTGATAAAGAGGAATGACTCCGTAATAGTTATATACCCAGACTACACCCCCACGGTG
Organism: Ambystoma mexicanum; assembly: GCF_040938575.1. Classification (NCBI taxonomy): domain Eukaryota; kingdom Metazoa; phylum Chordata; class Amphibia; order Caudata; family Ambystomatidae; genus Ambystoma; species Ambystoma mexicanum. The sequence goes on along the minus strand of NC_090921.1, from coordinate 270,443,764 downwards.
CAACGATCGCGGAACTCCTTCATACCTATAAAGGCCAGGTTACGGAAACTCAACCAAGAAATACATGTTGTTGTATCCGGCGAGACTTAAGATACTATATAAAGGGAAGGCAGCCTTCCTAGAAACCCCAGCTGCCGCTAAAATGTGGCTTGAACATAATAACCTGGCCGACGACACCGAAGAACCTGAGACGGGGTCCATATGACTAAGGAATGACCGAATCTATGGAAGGGACCGCACCAGCAAGCTGGAGATAAGGTCAGCGAAACATCACTTAACGCTGCAACAAGCTGAAGTCTTGATTGGGCAGGAGCACGAAGGCCCAAGCGCGAGACCGTCAATGACCCACCCCGCCTAGAACGATGCAGGTCAAATGCCTACACACCACCCATACCGAAAGGCCTGGAAAGGCCCCCGAGGCTCAGGAGCCCCTGAGCGTCGCGAGTTCAAAACGCCTGCTGGGGGCAGTTACTTGTTTTGTTTTTCGGTTAATGCATCCTCCACGTTGGAGGATGTGAAGGTTGGTAAGTCTCTGATGGTTAAGCCTACGACAAGGGACGAGAGGACGGAAACACTGAAGATATTGGACCTAAGCCTATTACAAACGGGGAGTGATGGGGACACAGCCGCATCAGCATACAGCCCTTGCAGGAGTGGGATTGCTCCCAGACCCCCTAAGAGACCACCATGGTTGTACAAATTAAGATAATGACGTGGAATGTGCGGGGCCTGGGCACTTATCTCCGCAGAAACAGAATCAAGTCCTACCTGCAGCGGAAGAAGGTGGACATTGCTCTACTACAAGAGACACATTGCTCTGCCGAGTTGGAGCCGAAGCTCAACGAACACTGGGTGGGACAGGGTTTTGGGGCCTCCTATTCCAGATTTGCAAGGGGGGTCTACACCTGCATCGGCTCCCACGTACCTTTTCAACTCACTAAAATGGATAAGGTTCCTGAAGGCAGATATGTGGTACTATGGGGGGCACTTGAACAAAGGGAAGTGTGTATAGTGAACTCATACTTCCCCAACAAAAATGTCCCACTACACCTAAAAGATCTGAGCTCCAAAATGCTACAGTACAGAGATGCCTTCTTTTTATGGGGAGGGGACTTTAACTGCGTCCTTGATCCAATGTTAGACAGGTCCAGCCCCACAACGAAGGGCCCTTCAACGGCCACCACATCCCTGAAAACCACGACCAATGAATTGGACCTGGCGGACGTCTGGCGGGAGCTGCATCCAGGTGAGAGAGGTTACTCGTTTTACTCGTCTCCACATGCCCTCCATACCCGGCTAGATTACCTCTTTGTGGGCAGGGACCATTTACCTCGGATGGGGAGTGCGCAATATCTGGGAAGAACTATCTCAGATCAATCGCCACTGTTAATTAAATGGAATCAGACCGGCCCGAGACCACCCATCCCCATGTGGAGGATGCCTGCGGAGGCCTTGGGGGACCAGGCGTTTAAAGATGAGCTACACGAGTCCATAGACAATTTCATAACCGAAAACACTGGGAGTGTAGAACACGTCAGCACGCTATGGGACGCCCTGAAGGTAGTGGTGCGGGGGGAAGTCATTGCTAAAGCGGGCGGTATTAGGAAACTTCTGCCAGCGAGCTAGACGAGGGAGAATTGAAAATCACGGCACTGGAGGCAGCCCCGATAGGCACCCCAAAGAGAGAAGAAGATCTTAGAACTTTGAGGGAGAACTGCAACGATGCATGGAACAGGCTATCAAAATTCGATTTTATTACTAGAACCAATAGGACACATGCCGAGGCAGACAAACCCGGCCGACTGTTAGCTTGGCTTTGCAAAAAAGAACACGCCAGACATATAACCACTGTATTGAAAGACGTACTCGATGAAACTCACAACACTCAACAGGGTGTCAATGACACCTTTAAGAATTTCTACGAACAATTATATTCCCATGCGGACCAGATCCCCCGAGATCAAATACAGGACACTTTAGATGAGATATGCTTACCCAAATTAACCCCTGCACATTCTGAGGCTTTAGATGGGGACATCACACCCGATGACATTACGGAAGCAATTAGATCCCTGGCGACGTGCAAGACCCCGGGCAGTGATGGGTTGCCCCCAGAGTTTTACAAGGCATTTGAACCGTCCTTGACGCCACTATTGCTTGAAGTCTTCCGAGAATCCTATGAAAGTGGGACCCTCCCCGGTAGCATGAGAGAAACTTTGGTGGTCCCCATACTTAAACCCGACAAACCCACAGATAGGTGCGACTCTTACCGCCCGATTGCGATGATAAATTACGATGTTAAAATACTTACGACTATCCTCGCCAACCGACTAGCCAGAGTAATTGGAGTCTTAGTGCATGAGGACCAAAACGGTTTTGTACCCGGTCGTAATACGACCATGAACTTGCGTAGGCTCCAACATATAATAACCCATACCGACACAAGCAAAGAATGCTATGCGCTACTGTCCTTAGATGCTATTAAAGCTGCATTTGATTCAATATATTGGGAGTGGCTAGTGGTGGTCCTGGAGCCGTTTGGTTTCGGTCAGGGGTTTATTAGATGGATCAACATACTGTACAATGGACCGAGGGCACGAGTAAAATCTGGGAGATATGTATCAGAGTCGTGGGACATCCGCAGAGGTACCCGGCAGGGGTGCCCACTCTCACCCATGCTGTATATACTGGGCCTGGAGCCCATCGCTCTCTTTTTTAGGCAGCAATTCTTCGATGCAGGCATTCGGGTTGGAGGGGTAGACCACATCATCTCCTTATATGCCGATGACGTGCTGATAAATGTCAATAATCCCCTTCTCAATGTACCAACAATACTGGATGTTTTAGACAATTACGCCAAGGTCTCGGGCATAAAATTCAGCAGAGCCAAGTCCTGATTGTTCCCGCTCGTGGGACTTAAGGGAAAGGCCATTACGGAACTTCCTCTGGTGGGCATAACCTGGCAGACCACTTCATTCCGATACCTTGGGATTCAGATTCTACACACCCCAGAACAAATGCACGATCATAACACCAGAGCGAAGATCCCAGCGCTACGTATGTCCATGGGGTTCTGTCTAAGCTGCCTTTATCCATGATGGGCAGGGCCTCCATAGCCAAAATGATTGTCCTCCCCAGGTTCCTGTATGTGTTCCAAAATTTGCACTTCTATATTACTAAACCTTTCTTCCGTTTGCTGGATACAATAATTCGGGATTTCCTATGGGGGAGGTGCAGGCACCGAGTTGCCCTGTCCACATTAGTCTTACCATACAAATCGGGTGGGATCCAACTGCCTAATTTTGAGAAATACTACCTGGCCGCCCAGTTGGGCTTTGTATCAAAATGGTTAGCAGATGAGGTCACTTCAGAGACCCCTCTGTTGCAGTCCATGATCTCCCCGTTACGCTTAAAGGAACTGATCTGGGGCCCTCAGACCCTGATAAGCAACCCACCCTTCCTGGGGACCCTGGGTAGGAAAATATGGTACAGGACCTCAGTGATTGTGAAACTAAAGCAAACATATTCACCGGAAATGCCACTGCTCTCGGGGATGAATAAGGCTGATACCGATCTAAATAGTGCCAGGCTCTGGTAGGGAAAAGGAATCTACATGTGGGGAGACCTGTATGAAGGGGGGACCTTTCGGGATTCTCCGAGTTACAGGCGGAGCATGATATTCCCTCCAGTCAATACCTATGGTATCGGAAGATTAGACTGTTTGCCCGAACAAATTGGGAAAATTGGCCAGAGGAACCAGACATGAACCCCTTTATAACGCTGCTTTATAGTTTGGGAGAGGGTGGAAGAGTGGTGTCCCAAATATATGGCCATCTAAGTGATACACCTAACCCCCGAAGCGCAGAACTACGGACCACATGGGAAACTGATATAGGGCGGGAACTAACAGATAGCGAATGGGACAGGGCACTGTCATTCTCTGGAGAGGTCTCTAGAAATCACTGATTTCGACTGATACAGATCAACGTGTTATACCGCACCTATCTGACCCCGAGTAGATTGGCCAAATTCAACAACAATGTGCCGCCAAACTGCACATGGTGCGGAGCTGATAACGCAGACTTAATCCACATGCTATGGGCCTGCCCCAAGACCCAGACTTTTTGGTCCAAAAGAAAACAAATGTGCGAGGACGCGGGTCACACTAGGTACGAATGGACCCCACATGAGTGTCTCCTGGGCACCTATCCTAGGTTAGCTAAACTCAAACATTCAGTCAAACTAATGGATTTGGCATGCATAATGGCGAAAAGGACTATGGCCATGTCATGGAAAAAACCTGCAGGTCCGATTTTCAGTGTGGCGTAAAGAACTGGAGAAATGGGCGAACGCCGAAACAAAGGCTTGGGAAGAGAGCGTAACCAGGTCTACTGAAGACTCGAGTATGGCGCTGGTTGCATGGAAAGATACCATGACAAAACTGTTCCACTCCCCTGATGATAAACCTCCTTGAATAACCCGCAGGAAGCACACCCGACCACTGCGGAAAAAAGTCACCAGCTTCAATAGGTCCATCGTGAAACACAATGACCCCCTGGTCTGGTCCATGTCCCCCCCTTCCCACGACAGGAGCATCCACCCTATCAGTCACTAGTGAAACTGGACTTGGATTGACAACCGAGACAGTTACTGTTCATTGTTGTTTGTATTTACTGTTTAACATGTTGCTGTATAAGAATGCAGACTTGTTTATTGATACTGAAGCTGGCACCAGAAAGAGGTGCAGTGTTTGTAAATATAACAAAATGCCAATAACACATTTTAAAATAAATAAATGAGGGACAGAGGCAGCAGAAAATAAAACATGTTTATGTGCACATTAAGGGGACTGTGATGATTTTTAAGTAATGTAAAATATTGTGTGGAGATAGAGATAGAAACCTTCAGAAGCCTGACCCAAGGGGGTCTAGAATAAATGATCTCGCACTCCAGTCAGAGTCACTAGGCTATGTGTGAACAGGATATTTAAATAGGGGCGAGGAGAAAAAGGGTGATCACAGAGTATTTTTTAGTAAATGTGAAAAGTCGACTAGTCTGTCTGTGTTATGTGTTGAGTTAAGGTGTTGAAGAAGTGACAAAAGTTGTGAAGGAATTGAAACAAAGTTAAGAGCTAAAAAGACTATCTAGGGAAGTGATTGTGCTAATCAAATAGATAGGCTGTTGAAATTAGAGGCGTGAGCAAGCAATTGATGGGGCGTGCTCATATTTGTTGCTTTGAAATATTTGGAGGCTTTGTTTAAGGATCTGGTAAAAATATGCCATCAATTGTGATTCTCCTCTACACTTTTAAACAAGCGAGTGAAATCAAGCAAAGGGTTAAAGACAAATAGAAATTATGTACGCACAATGAGAAGGCTTTTCACAGATTGAAATGCTTTAAATTATAGAAAACCGACAATCAGAACATACAAAGCAGAAGGTGATTAATAGTTGCGGAAAGCCATGGCTGTGTGCATTTTTAAAACATGAGATATCCCTGCGACTTAAAGCGGCTATGAAGCAGTATTGCATATCCTGTTTTGTTTTAGTAAGAGTGACAATATTCTTTATAAAACAAGCAAAATCATTGGGAAAACCTAGAGAACTTAGAGAAATGACAAAAATGTATGTATGGGTGTTAACAATGAAAAAGAAAAAGAAACAAAAAAGTCAGGAAGATATGATTGATATGATTGAAAAGAGTGGCGATGAGTAGGGCCAAAGCTGATATATGTATACATTTTATTGGAACATGTAGTGGTTTATTTGTGTATTTTTTGAAATATTCATATTTTTTCTTCAAGGGCTGTAAGTGAGTCAGGGCTGACTCACACCCTTATGGAAATGTAGCCTTGAACTCATTGACTTGACTTTGTATTTTGGGGGATTTTTGTGATGCACACATGTAATGCTTTTGTTTTTGAGTAGGAATGCTCAGCTGTAGGTCCAAATGACAAACACCAGCTGAAGAAATTGACAATTGAGTAGGTTTTGAGAACAGTATTTTTTCATGGCATGTGTGCATGTTTATTGATGCCAGGTGATAGAGAAGCACTGGATTGAATTATATGACATTATGTGATCATTAAACCACTGGTTGTTTAAGTTAACGTAAGATATATATTTAGTAAAATTCTTGTGTTGCCAAAGAAACTATATGTGTTTGAACCACTATTGTGAATTTACTGTTTTACACTAGAAGCTGCCCCCAGTTATTGCACAAATGTGAACTAAGTAGGTCCCATTAGGGCACTGTTTAAAAGTCACACAAGTCACTTCCCATTTAAAGGGGTTGTTAGTTATTTTGTAGTTAATGCTAGATACTTCCTCTGTTAAGCACAAACTAGATCGTACCTGATTTGTTAATTTCATTTTAAAGAAAATAGGCATTTTCATTAGTGATAAATGGGACATTTTGAAAGAGCATGGATCATAAGGCATGCATGGGCCAATCACACAGATGAGGAAAACAGGAAAGGTCCTTCGCTAAAAAGTATCTACAAAAAGGAAGAGCAGATGCACACAGTTTGTTTCATAGAAATTTAAACAAAAGGCAAGGAAGTATGCCAGCAGAAGAAGAATGAGAAAAGGACACAACATGATTGGGAGAGCAAAAGAAAGACAGAGATTGCAAATGAAAGCACAGGAGACTGCTTTACGTAACCAGAACTGGGGTGTGTGGCCTGAGCGCACAATGTGAGGACGTGTGGAGACTGAGCTCCCGTCTCGATCCTCGGAAAACTATGGCGCCTTGTTAACAAAAAGGCTAACCAGCAAACGTTCCTGCACGGAACCGATAATACATGACGTGTGAAAAGAGCGAGGTTAATCGGAGCGGGTAAATATGCCTACTGGACGACTGAAATTGAGCCCCGAACAACTGTCCAGGGGACAGAGGAAACACCCAGGCGAGACGGAGCGAGATACAAAAAAGAGCCACAAAGCCTGAATAAACACTGAGCCGGGCTGCACCCGAAAAAATCCTTTTAATAAAAGTAGAGAAACACACCGAATCAGTTGTTACTGCACCACCAGCGTGGTAGAGCCGAGCACTGAACGGAAACATACCTGAGGGCACAACTACACGAGGTGTCGGCACCACTGGCCCCGGAGCAACCACTGAACAACAAAGCGACCCGAAGCACCTGCTCACCCTTACCAACCCCCCCGCTAAGAAGGTACCTTCCCAAAGGGTAATCAACAACAACACAAGGCCTGCAACAAGCTCACATCAAGTGGACTTCACAGAAGCATACATACACGCTGATCCAAAATACAGGCAACCCAGCCTTGAACGGGCATACATACACGCTGATCCAAAATACAGGCAACCCAGCCTTGAACGGTGGCCCATCACAGCCCTAACCTGCAGTGCACAGACATGTACCCTCACAAAGGGAAAAGCAAAACCAGCATCATGGAATCCTTCGCAGCAGTCAGACTAAATTAACAAAGGGTGGAAATCAAAGGGTCTGAACCAACTCAACAAGCTCCCGCTGAGCACACCAAAGATGAGCAAATACTGGAAGCAATATCAGGGCTCTGCTCTTTCATTGACCACAGAATCAGAACAACGCGAGATGTCCACAGCGCTGAAGGATGTGCAAGTCAGAGTAGAAGAGCTAGAAAGACGCAATAAGATACTGGAAGAAAGGTGTGAGGATGTGGAAGGAAGATCCAGACGCAACAACATCCGTCTACTCGGTTTACCAGAGGGCCTTGAGGGTCCCAACCCTACGAATTTCGTAGAAACCCTTCTACAACAGGAAATAGGAGCTGGCCGACTTTCGCAAGGGTTTGCTGTTGAAAGAGCGCACAGGGCCCTTCAGAAAAAAATACCTCCCGGCATGTACCTTTGCCCAATTATAGCCAGGATCCTCAACTTCCAAGATAGGGAAATCATACTACGCTTCTCACCCGAGGGGGGAGCAATAAGCAGAGACAACGCCAAGATTACAATATACCCAGACTACACCCCGACGGTCCAAAGAGTGAGAAACTCCTTTGTCCCAGTTAAAACAAGGCCACGCCAGTTCAACCTCAAGTACATGCTGCACTACCCATCCAGGCTCAAGGTCATACACAAAGGACGAACCATCTTCCTAGAGACACCAGCTGCGGCAAACATGTGGCTCGAGCACAATAACATGGCAAATGATGAGGAAACTACAGCGTGACTAAACGCTGACCCAGCGGAACCCAGCTGATAACAAACTGTCTGCAACATTTAACAAACTTCGCCACTGCCTTTCAAAAAGACGTGAGGCCCGTCACACCGCCTGACCCGAGCCTGACCCGAGCAGGATGGCACGACCCCAGGAAACGACTGATGCAGACCTGTTGCTGTTGCATCAAACCTGCCAAAGACGGCCCGGTGAGGTCACGAAGTGGCAGGGGCACCTGAGCATTGCCCACAAGGTGCAACTGCTAGGTGCATTTGGTTGAGTTCACCAAGTTGCTGTTTGAAATGTTTCTCAGTCTTCGTCACGACACACACACAGGAACAACGGACACCAGAACTGGTCATCTGGACACCACAACACATGGATGGCGGCTGACATTAAGGTGCTTACATGGAACGTCAGGGGGATGGGTTCCTATATCCGCAGGAACAGGATCAGATCATATCTGAAGAGAAAGCATATCTCCATTGCGCTCCTACAAGAAACACACCTAACAGTTGAAGGCACTGCAAAAGTGACTGAATGGTGGGGGGGCACGGCTTTGGCGTGGCTTACTCCAAATATGCGCGTGGTGTATACACCTGGATAGACGGCGCAATACCATTCAAGCTGCTATCAAAGGTGGTGGACGTGGAGGGGAGGTACTTGATACTGAGAGGCAGCATCGAGCAAATAGAAATATGCATCGTCAACTCATAAGGTCCCAACAACGGCACCTCGTCGTACCTGATTAAGCTAAGTGCCAAATTAACACCCTACCGAGATTGCTTTTTCATATGGGGGGGACTTTAATAGCATACGAGACCACACGCTGGACAGATCTAAACCCCAGCGCTACCACCTGCCCCTGGCCAGTCCTCACTGAATAAGGTAATAGAGACCTTGGACCTTGCAGAGGTCTGGCGGGAACTACACCCATACAATAGAGAATATTCATACTACTCATCCCCCCACACACTTTATACCAGACTACTTACTAATAGACAAACAACTCCTATCCCAAGTGGAGTCGGTATCTTACCTAGGAAGAACAATATCGGATCACTCCCCACTCCTCATGGAATGGAAAACATGGGGTCCCAAACCACCTATACCAATGTGGCGAATGCCAACAGAAGCCCTCGCAGATTGTGCCTTCAGGGAAGGCCTCCGAGATAAAATACAGGAATATTTAGACATCAATGTAGGGAGTGTAAAGGGATGGGATACAATATGGGAAGCACTAAAAGTGGTAGTCAGGGGGGAAGTCATTGCCAGTGCCGGGGGTATCAGGAAAACCATGAGGAAGGAACTAGAGGCCAGAGAGAGGCTGATCGCACAACTTGAAACCACTGCACTTAGGACGAGGGAAGCGGAGGAAGAACTTTCCGCAGGCAGAAATGACTGCCAAAACACGTGGGCCAGATTAGCAAAGTTTGATTACATAACCAAGACCACTAGAGAACACGCGGAGGGCGATAATCCATCTTGTCGTGGCTGTGCAAAAAGGAACACCTGAAACTCCTGATCACTGAAATTAAAGACCCCACTTGCGAGGCTAATGCTTCGCAGCTAGAAATCAACAAGGCATTTGGGCAGTTCTACCCCCAACTGTACAGCCATGCAATAACGGTACCACAGAGGGACATCTTAGACACGCTAGAAGAGATAGGCCTGCCAGCACTGAACGAAGCCCAGAAGGCCACCCTAAACGGGGACCTGTCCGTAGAGGACATAACAAAAGCAATTAAGTCACTGTCCACGAGTAAGACCCCGGCCAGCGATGGATTATCCCCCGAGATTTATAAGATATATGACGCAACCCCGGCCCCCACTCTCTTGGAGGTATTCAAAGAAGCGTACGAGAAAGGGACGCTACTGAAAAGCATGAGGCAGACACTGATAGTGCCGATACCCAAACCAGGGAAACCCAGACACTAATGTGGCTCTTACAGGCCACTAGCCATGCTCAATTATGACATAAAAATATTAATGACCATATTGGCCAAAAGACTGACAAGGGTAATAGGTACATTAGTGCATGAAGACCAAAATGGTTCATACAAGGATGGAGCACAACAGCGAACTTACGGAGATTGCAACACATATTGGCACAAACAAAAGACTCACATGAATCATACGGGGTGGTACCTCTAGACGCCACAAAAGCCTTTGACTCCATATATTGGGAGTGGTTGCTAGAGGTCCTAAGAAAATTTGGGTTGGGGGAATCCTTCATCCGATGCATAAAAATACTTTATCAATCACCGGTGGCCAGAGTCAAGACTGGGAGGGCAGTGTCAGGACTATGGGACATCTAAAGAGGTACTAGACAGGGCTGCCCGCTATCCCCAATGCTTTACATCCTGGGCTTAGAACCACTAGCTATATACATGATAAAACAGTTCTTTGATGCTGGCATCAGAATAGGGGGGGGGGATACCACATTGTCTCACTATACGCAGATGGTGGGCTGTTATATTTGAGAGACCCCCACCTTAACCTACCAACAATCCTAGAGGTCCTGGAAAACTTTGTCTTCGGGTGTCAGGAATCGCCTTCAACAGGGAGAAATCTTGTGCATTCCCACTAGCTGGCCTGGTTGGGCGGGAAGAAGCCGACCTCCCAATGGTGGGAATGCAATGGAAACTGCACACTATCAGATACTTAGGGGTCAACATCAGGCACTCACCTGAACAGACGCATGGGGGTAACACCCAGGTTGCGGTACATGGGCTGAGAAATTCAATGAAGTTCTGGTCCAGACTACCGCTATCGGTGATGGGCAGGGCCGCAGTGGTTAAAATGATAGTGCTCCCGAGGTTCCTATACTTTTTCCACAATATATATTGCCTTATCCCAGCCTCCTTTTTTCGACTACTAGAAGAGCTATTGAGAGAACTACTATGGAGCAATGCCAGACACAAAATATCCCTCAACACGCTAACAAAACCATACAAAACAGGCGGAATCCAACTCCCAGACCTTGAAAGGTACTTCCTGGCCACCCAACTGAGCCACATGGCCAAATGGCTAGCGGATGAATACACCTCCGAAACTAGACTACTCAGGCAAGCGGTGGCACCAGCGAACCTGAAAGAAATACTATGGGTCCCGGTGGGATGTCTGGGGAAAACACCAATGCTAGTGGAGTTGGGCAGGAGAGTCTGGAACAGAACCCTCAAACTCACAGGAGGGACACACCCCTATTCCACAGACATCCCGATCGCAGCTGGGGTGTGCAAGGGCAAAGCAGATCTGGCCCTAATGAGAAAATGGGAGGGACACAGCATCTACACTTGGGGCGACACATAAGAAGAGGGGATCTTCTGAGAATTTGAGTCAATGGTAATGAAGGAAGGCCTACCCAAAGGCCAATTCCTGTCGTACAGGAGTGTCAGGGAGGGGGCCAAGTCACAATGGAAAGAATGGCCCGGCGAACCAGAGCAGGAGCCATTACTAACCCTTCTATACAATCTGGGGGATGGATGGAAACCAGTGTCCAGGATATATGCCCAACTAGCAGACAGACCTAACCCCAAAGGTGAGGCTCTGAAATCGAAGTGGGAGGCGGGCCTGGGTGAAGATATAACAGAAAGGGAATGGGAGAGAATCCTAGCATACCCCCGCGAGGTGTCAAACGCCCGGTTCAGACTAATCCAATTACAGGTCCTACACAGAACATACATGACACCAGAAAAGATAGCTAAATCCAGTAAGAACACCAACTCTGTGTGTCCTCGATGTAACTCGGAAAGAGCGGGAATGACACACATGTTCTGGGGATGCCCGAAGATTCAAAACTTCTGGTCCAAAATAGAGCTGATCTGTAGAAGGGCAGGGATGGTACGATACAAATGGTCCCTGAAAGAATGCCTCTTGGGAGCCTACCCAAGAATAGGTAAGATGTGACACATAGTGAAACTTATGGACATGGTGTGTGTGCTAGCCAAACGATCCATAGCCATGGCTTGGAAATCTGACAAGGGCCCACAATTTGACAGGTGGCACAAAGAACTGGAGCACTGGACAGGGGCCAAAACAACAGTATGGGGAGAAGGAGTGGATAGAGCGGGAGGAGAGGCAAGCCCAGCATACGAAGACTGGAAAGCCCTAGTATGGGACTTGTTCCACCCATCAGACGATAAACCCCCCTGAGCCATCCCTACCCAATGGAACACCTATAAACCAAAGATAAAACCCGAGACCCATCAAGGGTACAATTAAGCTTGACATTCTTGGCCAACTCATCATCCAGGAGCTTCCGAGGTCCAAAAGGTCAAATAAGCTTTGCCATTAGCCCCAGCGAACTCATGTGACAACGAAGACTGGTTTTTTTTGTTCATTTATTGTTCTTTCTTTTTCTTTTTATGTTAATCATCATTTTTTAACTGTTAACCATGTAAATGTTGACAGATGCTAATAAGTGTACACCGAACTGGTGACGTAAAATATAAATGCCAATAAAAACATTTAAAAATAAATAAGTAACCATAACGGGGAGAATATTTGTAATTAAGGACAGAGAGAGGCGCAATGGAATAGGCACCATAATGCAATATAGAGTCATAAGGATATTACACATGCGGACTCAAGCACATGCACCAAAGCCACAAGAAATCCGACATGCTTTAAGAGAGGGGGCGGTGTCTCCCACACTGCACAGCAGAGAAAAAAATGAATGTGCCTAAGAGCACACAATTTGTGAAAACATGTAATTGAGAATAAAAATGTAATTATGAGTGTAAATTAAATCAAAAAGCAGATTAATGCAATAGTAAATGACACTAGGCTAAGCACAATCAATATTTAAGGGGAATAGCAAGAATTAAGGAGATAAAACACCTTTTTTCAGTAACAATGTTAAAAGTGCATGTAGTGATGCACAAATTTATATTTAGAAAGGGGAACCAGTAAGTAATGAGAGGAAGTTCTCTCAAATGCACCAAGGCTACGGTTACATACAATATAGATGAAAATCATGATATATTTAACAGTTGTATTGAGGAGAGCTCACTAAATAACTAGGAGATAACGTGCACTTGTTTAGGGATTAAGCCACGAAGACACACAAGATGTCACACTAGTATTTTTAAGACCTGAACACATAAAGGAGTGTGCCTTTTAGGTTAAAGGAGTATTTTTTATAGAGTACCCACCCTTATTGGTCTGACTTCCAAGAATAAGAAGTGCATTATTTAGGGTTCTTGCAGGGTTTGTTTAAATTAAACATATTCATGAATAAATACGACCAGACTGGGCACTGACAAGGAAAAACAAGGAAGGCTTGGCACAATTATTGAGAACAATATGGATTACTATTATGCATGACTAATTGATTTATTGGGAGAAGTATAATTCGGAGAAATGCACAGAAAAGACATTTGCCATGAGATCGGAAAAAATAGAGATAATTAGGTCAGACTCCCTGTCGTGATATGCTTATAAGGAAAGGGTGAGTGACACATGCATACAGGCATGCACCCACACACACACACACACACATACACATATGCACACACATGTGCACACATGCACACATGCACACACACATATGCACACACACACACACACACACACGTTTTTGTGAAAATACAGGCAATCAATGAATCGCAAACTCAATTCACATAAAAACACATATATGTAGTCAGAGAAAGAATTCAATACCGTGATGAGAACACACATACAAATATATGTTGCTTTTGCTTTACATTAGGAATACCAGTTAGGAACATAATGGGCCTCATTACACGGTGGGCGGTAGCCATGGCGCTATTAGCACCATGGCTACCCCTTACCGCATTCCGGGTCCGTGTTCCCGTAATAGGGACTTAGCGGGTTATTCCGACCCTGGAGGACCCGGTAAGTCCCCATTCCGGGAACCATTCCCCATTCCCATTTGAGCCCCCGTAGGGCTCAATGGGAAAGGGGAAGGAGCTAATAACAGTACCGCAATTTGCGGTACCGTTATTAGCTCTGAAGTCTCTTAGCGGGTCCCTTCCCTAACGCCTGGTAAAACCATGGGCCGGTAATCCCTTACCGCCTACTGTGTAATGAGGCCCAATGTCTTGCTGAAGCAAAAATATAAGTATAGCTGGATTGTGTGGAGACTATAAATAGAAGAGAGATAGGGATACCTTGAATTTACAGGCTCAAGAAGAGACAAGAGAAGGGTTCGGCCAAGATCAGACATTGTCTCAGATGCAAGCGCTGAGAGTGAAAACAGGTATAACAGCCAGAGTGAGTGTAAACAAATCCAGCACAAGGGCAATCGCAACAAGCCCCCATGCAGATAAAGCAATACGCAAACACAGGACAGGTGTTGACACCCAGAATAGAAGGTGCCACTGTGTAAGGAGGATATCCTTTTACAGGAACAGAAATATGCCTATACCCACAAAGGAAAAGCTCATAGGGTGACTATGTACTGTGTTTAGTACTTTTTGTGAGTCCAGACCCCTAAGTGAAACCAAGGGTCAATGTGACGATAGGAGGCACAGCCTTTTCTTTTCTAGTAGACACTGGGGCTACACGTTCATGTATTTGGGAGGGAAAGTATCCAATGTCGGGAATTGCCATGAATACTCAAGGGTTCTCTGGAGCTACAAGTCAAGTTCCTTTTATGGATGAATTACCAGTCTCTATAGGAGAGCGTGACATGTCTGTTCCTTTGTTATATTCACGACAGACACCAGTTAATATTTTGGGAAGAGATTTGGTGACAAAACTTGACATGACGATTTCATTCACTGACCAAGGGATAGTGTGTTCCACTCCAGGAATACACTACTTAAACGTTGGCGAATTTATACTAGCATTCACAGGGCATTTAACTCTGCAGGGGTTTCCAGTGGAGCCAGAGGTTTTCTTGTATGGAGTGAGCATTCTACTGACATGACTACCTTGCTTAGTGGGAAAAACTGTGAGAATACTTGATGAGCTTTTGTTCAGACCACAGATACCCATGGACGAAGAGGGGGGACAGACAATTTCTATAGAATTGGAAGCAGCCATAGCACAAAGGGAAAAGGTGATGCTTGAAGGAATAGACGATGAAGGTAGACCATAGAGAACAGTAATAGCTCTTGAAGAAGAGTATAGATTGATTGACATCACTGATGACAACATGTTTAGAGAAGACCAAACAAATGATGAAGTGGTGTTTTTTATGAACATCACATATTGGATAAAAATAGAGAAGAGGGAAATCTCACGGCGTACAGCAATAATATGGCAGCGCCCAGCATATTTTCAGGAACACTTGGAGAAGGTGCTCAGTGCCCTGTGGACACCCTGCCCTTATGACGTGGGTCTATTGAAAGGAATAGGGGAACAAAATGCAAGTACACACATAAGGGATTATAATATGTAAAATATGAGAGTGTGTGTTGTGTTTAAACTAATTAATACAAAATAATAATGGACAGTTAAAACAAAAAGCACTGAAGCAAGACCTTCATAGTAAAATGATTGGCATAAATCCAGGGGTGAAATAAACAAATAAGTAAATAAAAAATTATGAATGAATGAATGGATATTAGAGCAATAAAAAACACAAGTTGATAGAAGATGTAAATAAAGGAAAAAAAAAACATTGTGAGACAAGGGTGATGGAGGAAGGTGTGGATAAAATATTCAGATTTTCTTTATTTTTTAAACATCTTTTTAATCAGTTTTATAGCGCGATACAGGCATAAGAAGCATTTACAAACGAGCATCCATAACGCTCAATGCAGCAAGTAATGTTTACATTTGAATGCATTCTTGGAACTTCACGCACTCATCCTAACAATTCCCCCACCCTAAACCAGTTTAACTACCTTCTTCACCCCCTAGAACTGTGAGTGTGCTCCTCTAATATCTAAGTCTCTTTGGGTTGAAGCCTATTGAGGCCAGTGTCTCTCTGGCTGCTCCTTGTATGCCTCTTCGTTGGAGGTGGTGTTTCCCCAGTATATGACCTTGCACCCCTCAATTCTACTGCAGTGCTCTACATATATGGGTCAATTATTGCCCCGAATGTGATCGCCCTAGCCGGGTTGTGTTCCGATTGCCTCGAAAGTGTTGCGCCTTCCCTTAGGCATGTTTGCGAGAGGAGTGTGGCCTGCTCTTTAGCAGAGGGTGGAGCTTTGGCGTTCCAGTGGATGACCAGGAGTTTCCTCACGCTGAACAGGATGAGGCTAATGAGTATGCAGGTTAGTGTGTCTGCGTGCCATTCATCGGAGTTAGCCTCCAGCAGCATTTCCCTTGGGTGTAAAGGTGACGTCCGCCTCCCTTATGTCTGTCACTTGTTTATGCACTCCCCGCCAGAAGGATGTGATGTCTGGGCATTTTAACAATATATGGCCCAGTGTGCCCAATGCACTGCAGCCCCTCCAGCATTCATTAGTGGGGGTGATCCCCATCTTGTGTAGTTTGGCAGGGGTGTGATATAGCCGATGCAGGATTGTGTATTGAATTTCTCTGTTTTTGAGATTCACTGAGATTAGCAGTATAGCTGTGTAGTATTCTAGAATATTTGGTATGCCAATTTGGACCCATAGGTCCTCGGACCAAGCCATCGCCAGTGTAAGGATTCTGCCTTGGTTGCTGGGGATCGCCGTCTGGTAAAAGGTATGTAGGTGTGAGAAGGACTCTAGATGCTGTTCCATCTCTTTCTCACATGGTGCCGGGGCCAGGAGTCGGGAATCTCGCGTTGTGTGGGCATGTATCATGAGTTGTATTGTTTGGTATGTTAGCCAGTTTCCTTGGTCGAGTCCTAGCTTCCTACATGCAGACTGGGATTGCAGAAGCATCCCCTCCTCACTAAAATCCATCAGCCTTATGTCTGCTCATTCCTGCTCTTGTTTGCGATGCACTTTTTGTGATACCCCGGATGAGAGGATTGCCCTTATACTGGACCATAATGGTGCATACTCAGTAGGTACCCCCTGTGCGGCCCTCAGTTTATGCCATTGAGTGATTGTGTGTCTTATGATCGGGTGCTTTTTAATTTTTGCCGGGCGTCTATTCGGGGGTATGGCAATGAATTCTATAGGGGTTCGTGTTTTCATTAGGGCAACTTCCATTGCCCTTCCGCTTGAGTCATCGGTTGTGTCCAGACATCACTTCCTCCAACATATCTGCGCCGCTTGGTAATAGGCTCTCAGCGATGGTGCCGCAAGCCCGCCATTTGGCTTGGCCACCTGCAGTATTGGGAGGCGGACTCTCGCCTTCATCCCCTTCCAGATACATTTCACAACTGCTTTGTGTAGGTCCTTTATTGTTTCGGGCAACGGGCTGACTGGAATCACCATCGCAATATATATTAGTTTAGGGAACAAGTTCATTTTCAGCGTGTTTATCCTCCCAGTCAGGGGGAGGGCAAGAGCGTCCCATCTACATAGGTCCTGGCAGTCTGTGGGTAGTTCTGGTCCCAGAGGTTGTCTAGTGAGGCGCTTACCTTAATACCTAAATACCTAATATGCTGTGTTTGGAGTGTGAATGGGCACCCCCCCATCCAGATTCCTATGTCTTGTCTCAAGGGCATGACCTCAGATTTGCTCCAGTTTATCAGGTAACCGGCCATCGGGCCAATCTCTAGCAATATCACTCAGATATGTGGAAGGGAGGTGGGTCCCCTGCTTATGTAGAGCAACATGTCGTCTGTGTAGAGGGACACGGGATTTTGACGCATGCCCGCCCAACCGTCATCCGCTCTGAGCCCTATCGCTTTTGGCTCTATGGAGAGAGCATACAATAAGGGTGACAGTGGGCACCCTTGGCATGTGCCTGATTGTATTTTGAATGCAGTGGATGTAATACCGTTTGTAATCACTTAGGCAGTAGGGCCCGTGTATAACTGTTTGATCAGTTGGACAAGATGAGGGGGAAAGCCGAATCGGGGCAGGACCTGGAATAAAAATTCCCACTGAACCTTGTTGCCTTTTCTGCATCTACTGCCAGTATTACATCTTCTGGGTCTCTCTTTCCGGCGATCAGATGCAGTAGCAGTCTATCTTTATCGCTCGAGTGTCGGTTGCAAATAAACTCTGTTTGGTCCTTATGTAGAACATATGAGAGGCTGTTTTCAATGCGCCTTGCTAGGCATTTCGCCAGTATCTTGGTGTCTACATTTATCAGAGAGATGGGCCTTTATGAGCCGCAGAGTTCAGGGCAGGCCTTTAGGAGCCACAGAGTTCAGGGCTCCTACCAGTCCCCTCCCACCTTTGTGAAGTACAATTACGTCCGACGCGAGCATGGATTGCGGGAGCCGGCCCCATGCTTTGTTGAATACCTCCTCTAGTCTTGGTGCCATCTCTTCTCCCACGCTTTTATAAAGATCAATGGGGATCCCATTGTGGCCTGATGCTTTACCGGTCGCGAGTGCCGCTATAGCACTTGTTATATCTGCACCCGTGATACGCGTTTCTAGCGCTGCCAGGTGGTCTGGTGGGATTGTTGGTATCGTTATGGAGCCTAAGAAGGTTTCAATGTCCGAGGCCGTGCATGCGTCTGATGCTGTTTATAGGTCTTGATTGAATTCAGCGAATCAAGTATTAATTCTGTCATCACTTACCATTAAGTTGCCTGGCGTGTCCCTGATTGAGGCGATGGCTTGCGCGGCTTGTCTCTGCTTTAGAGACAGGACATTGTCGCTCTCTGAGTAGTATGCTTGCGACCAGCTTGTATATGATTTCTGGGCCCTTTTTGTGGTTACCTGTCTGATTTAAGCCCTCAATTTGGTCAGCTCTGGCCTTCGTTGTGTATCCCTTGTTTCTTTGTGGCACCTTTCTACCTTATTGAGTTCTGCCTTTAGATGGGTTTCGATTTCCCCCCATTTTTTACGTTAGTGCACCCAGCTCGATATGCACTGTCCACGTAGATAGGCTTTGAAGGCATCCCAGCACTTATGTGTTGTGTAGTTCTGCACTAGATTGAGTTCCCAGACATGGCGGAGTGTGTTGGGTGGGGGTATCCAATAGTCAAGCCGTGAGTAACTGTCATGTGGGTGCGAGTAGAACGTTAAGTCCTGGTTTTGCCCATGTGTGCTTCGCCAGATATCCTTTAAGTG
Source organism: Ambystoma mexicanum (assembly GCF_040938575.1). Classification (NCBI taxonomy): domain Eukaryota; kingdom Metazoa; phylum Chordata; class Amphibia; order Caudata; family Ambystomatidae; genus Ambystoma; species Ambystoma mexicanum. Next base: position 270,424,552 of record NC_090921.1, on the reverse strand, counting down.
GATGTCTGCCATTAATGTTTGAAGGACTGTCCGTTTCTTTAGGGTAGCAGGGGTTCCCACAGTTATCTCTTGGCTGTCGAGGAGGGGGTCGAGGGCAATGTTGAGGTCACCTCCTATTAGTGTAAAATTGCTCATGTATGGGGCGCATGCTGCGAAAATGTGGATAAAGAATGTTGGGGAGTCATGGTGGGGGCGTACATATTGAGTAGTATGATGGCGGGTTGGTGGAGCAGATCTTGGGCCAGTACATACCTGCCCTCCTTGTCGGTACAGAATTGGACCCGTTTGTTAATGAGATTGGATACACCCCTTTCCCGTGGTGCAGTCAATGTACTACTGCTCCCACCCACCCCCTCTGCAGTTTTCTGGATTATGTTTTCCCCAGAATATTATATCCCCCCTGGAGGTCTCGCACCTTGTTAAGCATTCTCCTCCATTTGATTGGGTGTCCCAGACCCTGTATGTTAAAAGTCACAAACAAAATATGGGCCATTATGGGATTTTTGTGTCGGTCTGGCGCATTGTCTGTAGCAAGCGCACTGGTGGGTTCCTATGTAGGGGCTAGTAGTAGGGGAGCACTGACATCGTCTACCTCTAGGAGAACACTTCCCAATTGGGCTTGAACGTAACCACCAATTAAACCTTAAAACAAAACCATAACTGGAGCATTGGGTTGGTCTGTCTAACCACCTATACCCAACACGAAGTAGCTGTGCCGACACCGAAGGGTAGAGGGAGCCCATTTGTGGAATTGCCCCCCCTCTCCTGATGCACCCCAGTCAGGGTGCTTCTCAGAGCCATATGCTCCCCTGGAGGTGCCAGGCTGCCTCGGTTGGATAGGAGCTGCCGTCCAGGGTCCGGTCATTGGTCGAATGGAGGTAAGTTCATTGCGTCAGATGCATGGATCCAGATTACTGGTTACTGGATTTTGACGCACAGAGGGGTGTCTCTATTGGGTGATGCAGTACAGTTTGGTATTTTTAGTACACTATTATCTGTTATTTGCGGGTTGACCCCCAGCCTTTGGGCCTTCTGAAACTTTGGTTCCACTTTCCGCTTGTTTGATGTCTCTCTAGGCTGGTCGAGGTGTGGTATTCCGGTCGCTGGGCTTCTGGTGGTGCCTTTTCAAAGTCTGATGTGACCAGGTCGTGCTGCTGGAGAAAGCGCCATGCCTGTTCCAGATCTTCACATGCATGTCATTGTTTATTCAGCTCGATACACCAGGTTGCTGGGAACTTTAGACAGTGTCGCATGCTGATGCCTTTAGTGCTTCAAAGATTGGGTTGATGTTTTTGCGCCATTGGAAGTCTTCCATAGAATAGTTGTTAAAGATTTTTATGTTCGCCTTTGCCACACGGATGGGGCACACCATTCTGTAGGCTTTAAGAATGATCATCTTGTGTTGAAAGTTGAAGAGGCGCATGGTTATGATCCTTGGTTGTTCATTTGGCTGTGGTTTCAGTACCGGTGCCCAGTGTACCCTTTTTATGGTTAGATCTGTCTCTGAGGAAGTTGTAGATATATGTTTCCAAGTTCGGCCCTTCAGCATTCGCTGCGAGGCCTACCACCTGCAGGTTATTGCGTTGGGAGCGATTTTCTTCATCATCAATGTTTCCTCATAATCATTGTACTTCCCGAATGGCCCCATCTAGGTCTGTCGACATAGTCATGGGATTGTCTTCAATTGCACTAATTCGCTGCTCATTGTCAGTAATTCTCTCAGCCTGAGCTGTCAGATGGGTCTGCACATCTTGCAAGTTTCTTTTTATGTCCCGCACGTGGTGGTGTTTGTCTCCTGGGTCCGCTGCCTATTATTCGCATTTCTGGCCTGAAGCTGTGACTGGACGTTCATCTCTGTTTTGTTGCACTTGTACCTCCTAGGTAGGCTGTGTTGTGCGAGTTGGGGCGGGTCATCCAGATCTGGGGTCTGTTCTCCTGGGTGCATGCCCGTCAGGTCAGCTTCCCAATGCGTACCTTGATGTGCCTTGATTGGTGGAGTGGGGGTGGGTATATAACTGTGTTAGTTCTCTGCCTTAGTGTGTGGTTCCTTGTCTCTGTGCTTGGGCCAGTCTGATTCACCCCCCCTCGGTGTTCCCGTGTGACTGAGCCTCTAGTGGGTTATGCTGTTGGCTCTTCTGCACCAGAGTAGCTGTGCCCTTTATGCCGCTTGTCCCGGATGCAGGGTTTGTGGTTCTCGCCGGCTCTTCGATATGCCTGTGTGTTTTATGGATTGTGGTTCAGTCTTCTGGAGCCTTATGTCATCCGGTCGCCTCTGCGTGCTGGTCGGGGGGTGGCAATCCCGAGTTTCTGCAGGGGTATGGTAGATAAAGAGGTGAAGCCTCAGTGCAGTCCTTTGAGATTACGATTCTTTGCTGGGTGTGGGTTCTCCTTTGGTGCTCTGTGGGGTGGCTGTGTGCCCAGCTTGGTCTTGCTCCTGCGGAGCTGTCTGTCTATGCAGCAGGGGCTATTAAAGGGCAGTCTGGTCCGATCGTGTATAATGCGCCATGGGGTGCACTACCCTCTGGGTGGCACGGGCTGTGCTGCGATTCTATGCCCTTCGGGGTTAGTCGTAGACCTTGCCAGGGAGAGACTGTCCCTCACTGGCAAAAGTGGCGCTCCAGCACAACGCTGGTGATGCTTAAGGTTGTTGCCCCCCCTGTCAGATCCCCAGCCCCCCTTCGCTTGCACTCGCTTGTGTTCTTTTCGACGTCAGTCCCATCTGGCCTCTCCCTATCTCCCCGTGGGCATCTAGGGTGGAAGCCGCTCTTGTGGTGGCTGCTTTTACCTCCTGATTTGTCTCTTCCCATGCTCCGAGCTTTCGTGTTGCCTGGACTGGGTGCCCCGTGGCTGTGTCCTGCTCTGACTGGGCCGCCGGTGGGGGTGCATGTCTTCCGTAGCGGCTACTGCTGCTAACAGCTTCTCAGAGGCGCTTGCGTAGGGTTTCGTGTTGCTCTATCTGAGTGGCCTCTTAGCCTTGGCCCATTCTGCCTGGGTCACCGGCGGGGTTGAGTGCATTCCATTTGCAGCGTATGCTGTGGCTGTTCGCTGTTGGCCTCCTCCGTTGAGGGTCATGGCTACTCACTTCCTTCGTTGTCCTCGCCTCCCCCTCACCGAGATGCGCTCCCCTCGTTTGTGATTGGGGGGCCCCTGCACGTCTTTCTTTGGCGTTGCTGAGGGAATTCTGGCTTAGCTTACGCTCCTGTCAAGCAGTGACAAGGTAGGTCCGACGCCGCTCTGTGCTGGGGTCTCATCACCCGTCTCTGTATTCTGCGATTTTGGCAGGCTTTATTCTGTAGTACATAGAGGCCGCCAGCAGCGATCCTGGCCCCTTTGCTCCGTTTTCAGCGGTTATTGCACCCTAGTGATCCAGCATGTATTGGGTTGCATAATCTTCCATTTTCATAGCGTTTTGAGTATTGTGGACATTTTAATTTGCTGCTCGGCTCCATCAATGGCAGGAGCACCGTCAGCCCGTGGCCATCTTGTTCGGGTTCTCTAGCGGCCCCCTCAAACAATGTGCACAATGGATGGTGCTTGTTTAAATCGATCAGTGTAATATATTTTTGATCAGTGTAATACATTTGATAAAGATAAAATGCGATTAATGAAAGGCCAAGAAGGTATGGATGGCCAAGATTGATCTAACAATATGAGAGAACGTTTAGTAGAATTGCACAAAAGAACAAATGAGAGTTAGTAACAAGAACATTGTTTATGTTTATATGAAAATGTTGATTTATTTATTACAGATGAAAGAATTGTCATTTTTGGAGCACGGGAGGAATGTCTATATGGCTTTAGTGGAGTATAGTGATATAATGAGAAGAAACATTATGACAAAAGTGGGCAATTAGAGAGTGAAAAGATGAGTGTCTGTTGCCACAGTAAGTGTGTGAACAACCTTACTGATCATTATTAGGAGTAGGAAGACCCAGGTGAGTATAGAAAAAAACAGTAGTAAGGGATACAGCCCTTTTAAATAGATAGTATTTTTCCCAAGAAAGGTGTAAGCAGGTGTGACCACAGGATAGTACATATATGCAAATATGGCCATATCTAATGACGAGGATAAAGAAGACTTTTGGATAGAGGGTGGAGTAACCTTTTTTTAATCCTGGTGATAAGGAAATGCCAAATATGTACATTTGGCAAATGCATGAAATTTTAAGGATAAGCAAAACAGTATATCCCTATATTCCACACTTACATGCACTTAATAGGATCAGTGCTTGTTTCCAAATACCACGGGTAGGTAAGATTAGTGTAGGAAGGGCAACGAAAAAATGTTAATTATGTCTCAACAGAATAAATACAGCAAAGAAAGAAGAGACTGCGGCTCCACTCCATCAGGAGGAGGACTTCAAAAGTACAGAGAAGACTTTCAGCATAGCAGAAGAGACTAAAACAGGCCTTTTACTACACTTGTGACAAGTCAACTAAAAGTGCACCAACATTTTTTTTTAAAGAAAAAGCAAGCCTGTATTTTTATTTGGCTGACAATACCAAGAGATGACCTCAGCAACAACACGATGAAAGAAAATTAAGGCCTACTTTAAGGAAGTAACTGATCGCTTTGCCAGTTTATCATGACTTTTGGTTTCTACAGGGAGAAAAAAACCACATCACCTCCAGATACACCAAGAAGTAAGAAAGGGAGCTACAGAAGAAGACACATCCTTTTTTCGAAAAAATGCTTTGAATTTGTTATGTTGTTTGTTTTGTCTTTTATTATTTTAATCATAAAGAGGGAGACCAAAATAACTCTATTGGTGTGAAGAATGACACAACCAGAGAGAAAATGTTTCCTTTGTCTCTTAAAGAATTAATACACTATAAAAAAATTTGAATGGAAGCCCGTGAAAAATTGTGCAATTAATGAAAAAAATCAAATATGTGCTTTATGGTCTCATTTGTATTTGTATTTTATTTATTTGTATAGCGCACCAGGCCTGAGGGCAACCGGGCGCATATCTTATAGCAGGTACATACATGAATGGTAAGGTACAGTTACAATCAGACAATCCGTTATTAGGAAACAGTATTCATAACAAAGTGGTAGAATACATGGCTGGACACAATCAGGTGGTGAAGGACGGTTGTGGTTCGGATGTAGGCACATGTCATAGGCACATCCAGGTATCAGCCAGTATTTATGAAGCATAGGTGACTCTAAGATATGTAGGAAAGAGAGAAAGAAGCAGCCATATTATTATATAAGAAAAAGAGAACATTCAGTATCAATTGTTTTTAGAAGGTAGGAATCAGGTGGAAGATTTGCCAATGGAAGACGAATAAGATGAAGACAAAATAAATTAAATGTGCATGGGAAAAGGGCAGGGACCAAGGAAGTGTTGTGGGGTGGGAGGGAGGATAAAGTGTATATGAACCGTAAAATGTTACACGTGGATAGAAAATGGGCTGGTGGGTTCCCTCAAGGAATGAGCAAATGTCCTGAATGATCTCTTCCGATTCTCGTGGTGGCTGAAATCACTTGTTGTGCATGTTATTTTATATTTAATTGGGTAACAGAGGTGGGATCCAGAAAGGAGCAAAGTTATTGTTTGGGGATACGTACATACAAAGATTAAAAGAGGGTGAAACATATGCAATGATCTTTTGACAGAAAAGAGATACATATATCTTAGATTAGGAGAATACAATATAGTTGAAGACACTGTTGATTCTTTAGAAGTATGTTTGATTATACCTCCCATGTTGAGATAAAGCACTTCATTGAGGGGGGTGACTGAGATAATAGGTGCACAGAATATGGGGGACGGTGGACACTGGGTATAGTGGTCGAATATTAACCACTGGTCGAATATCAACCAGAGGTGGGAAATGTATAGGAGGTACCAACCCCTACACCCTCAACTGAGTATAGATAATATGACAGGCAGGTAAAATTGTTCTATTTTTGCAGAAATCACGATTATGGTGCCTTTATTTAAGGTAAAAAGTGCACACAGCACCGCGCATCTTTGGGTTAGAATGACCCGGAATGTGAAGGGTACTTAAACACATAAACCCCTCCACCCTCAATTGAGTATAGATAATATGACAGGCAGGTAAAATTGTTCTATTATTGCAGGAATCACGATTATAGTGCCTTTATTTAAGGTAAAAAGTGCACATGGCACTGCGCATCTTTGGGCTAGAATGACCCGGAATGTGAAGGGTACTTAAACACATAAATAATAGCTCTCTGAAAGATTGATACAATGACAAACAAAATATATTTCAAAATGGATACCTCAAGCACAAAATGGTGTCCAGTTCTAAGGCAGGCATGTGAGACTATGACTCATGTTAAGAGTTTTCAGAAAAACAACAGAGGCTGGTACAATTGAGATAGTCGTTGGCAGCATCTTGTGGGGAGATAATTGAGTTTGTTAGCCAAAAATGGAACTTGGCATGAAAAGCAGACACGATTCATAATAAGAAGGGCATGATGTGCTTTCTGCAGATTATTTTGAGAGACCAGCTGTATTAATTGCCACCATATAACAGAGCATATCTATTTTTTCAAGGTGTAAGGCACTAAATAACTTGGCAGGACCTCGAAAATCAGATAAGGGGTAGACATTGCTATAATGAAGGGATTTTCGGCAGGAGTTGAGAACTGTCATAATGTGTCCAGCAAAGTCTAAAAATAAGCTTGTCAGTTTGTGTGTAAGGAAAAATAGTGGATGCCAACTATGCTAATATGGGCTTGGTGGGCATCAGATAAGCCACCCAATCGTAGGGAAGGGAGGGTTTTTCTCTGGCTAAGGGGACCTATCAGAAACATGCTCTAAAGAAAGTAGTCATTTGGATGTTGCATCACCCAAACAGCCTATATAAGCAGGATGAAGGCAAACTGCTGCTGAGTGCTTTTCCAGAGTGTGTCGTGTAACCACACTTAATAAAGAATGCTGAGAAAAACTCTCAGGTGCCTGATTTTCTTTTGTCTCTGCCTCTGAGAAGTGTTCATAGATGCCAGGTGCTTGATGGGAAGAGGACCCCCAAGACAACATCAATCTGGCTTATGTAGTAAACAATCCATTGAAAGTGCACTCATGCATGTCTCCAACTTTCTCTCTAATGCTCACCACTCCAAGCTCTCTTCTTTACTAATGCTTTTGGGCCTTTGTTTTGCTTGCATCTCTTACAGTGCAGGGACTTGAGTTTCACAAATCTGCTCTTGCCTGGTTCGCCTCAAGTCGATCCTGCAAAATGTCTTGGCACTCACAATCCTCTTACCCCACCCCATCCCCTGCAAGCATCCCCAAGCATCAGTCCTTGGACCTCTGCTCATCATCCTCTATACCTCTAGGAAGACCTACCTCATCCTTCTGATGAAACTCAAGTATTGTTCTCATTTCCCTCCTTCACCCCAGCCATCTTGGAACAGATTACAAACAGTCTCACTGCAACTTGTCACTGGATGGCTCTCGGCTGCCTCCAGCTGATCTCTTAAAAAACAGATGTCATCTTTCCCACATCTTCCAATGGCATCCCTCCCCTCTCCTATCTCCTTGCCGCCTGATGTTCTTGCTCCCTCAACCATGTCCCACAATCTTGGGGTCCTCTTTGATAGCGACGTACAACTACAACAATGTATCGCTACAACTGCCTCCGCTGCTTATATTAACCTGCCCAAAATTCAGAAAATGTGTCCTTGTTTGTACTAACCACTCAACAAAAACTCTAATCTGCACTGAAAACTGAATTACTATCAAAGCCTACTCCTTGGCATTTCTCCCTAGACAAACACTTTAACTTTGCTACCCACACTGTCTACAACCAACCCAGATACTCCCCCACTACTATCTACCGCCAACATGCCGGCTGACTCTCAATGCACAACAGCTATCTTGAAAGGGGCCCCTAGGGGTCCCTCGCGTTATGGAAGCAAGGCAAGTCACCACACACGATAGATACGCCAGACACGAGGTTGAATTCCCAAAGCTAGGGTTTATTAGAAAGCAAAAGAGTCTCAGTTGGCCAACTCGGTCTCACACCCCGCGACGTGTATCTCTAGACCTCGAGGGACGCAAGAGAGCGAATTACATACATCAGTTATATATATACAAAATTCACATCTTATAATCAGCTATGACATGTTAACACCACCCTTTATTGGGTTTCTTTGAACTCAGTGTGATGATGGACAATTTCGACGAATATGACACCTTCAAATATCTATTCTAGTAACAACATGCAACAATATGCAATTTTGCAAGTGTAGAGACAGACTTCTTTGTTGAACAAAACATTCTGCTTCTGTTCTTGTAAGCGAGCTACATACGGGGGAAGAGTCACATTCCAGACCTTACTATCTTTGAGTTGCTATTCGTGTCCTGGAAGCAGACACGCTCTACAGGGCTAGAAAAGGGGGGCCGTAAGAGGAACATAATTCAGGCCTCTAGCTGCCTTATTCTAACATTTTCTAACATATAACGAGACTGGCTGGCAGCTGTGAAATGATTAAACGCCCTGCGGCTCCCCTTCAAGGCTACACCCGGGAGGGAGCTGGGCATTCCTCTCTGGGCTGCCCACGTTGTGTTTCAGCGAACTCTTTATTAGCCTCGCGGCCTTGCCCTTTCACGTTTTAGACAACAATGTTAACAGTCAGCAGAATAAGCAGAATTGGCAAACCGAAGCAATGAGCAATTGTTAAAGAGCAAAATGGCGATTCTTGTTACATCAAAATGGCCGCTCATTGGTCAAACTTGGAAACCTGTATTTCTATCGTTATGTACATGAGATGGGTGGCCCACGGCCACCAAAATACGTTTGCCGTCAATCATGAGAGGTGTCTGTTTTTCTAGACCGACAAACCCTCCTTTTGGCTTTATGCCAAACGTATCATTCATTCATCGTATCCTTCTCTGATGACGATGTGTCTGAAGTACCTGAGGCTGAATTTTGCATAAGCATCATCATCGTCATTAATATCTATAGCCATTAATTCTTTCACTGTTTTCATTTCATTTGTGTCTCTGTCATCGTGGTCATAGGTTTGTTTTCTTTTTGTCATCATATGCAAACATCCCTTGGTACATCCCTCAGTCATCTCATTGCAAACTATCGGTAGGCAATATATGCAACAACAGCACGTTATGAATATTCCAAACACTACTACTAATATCACAATCAACTTCCATCCCCAAGAACGCAGTATTCCCCAAAACCAGGAGCCTATTCCCCAGCCCCCTTCTCCAGTAGGGAGTTCGGAGCTTAGGACATGCATTTTCTTTATTGCTTCAAAAATCGTAGGGGAGTAGTCATCTACGAATACGCAGCACGCTGATCCCACAATCTTGCAAATTCCCCCACGATCAACCAGGATTACATCGAGCGCCATTCTATTTTGCAGCGTCATTAACCTAATTCCCTTTTCTTCCAATGTCATGTTGAATTGTATATCTGTCATTATATTTATCGTATCCTTTAGTATTCTAGACAGCTGCCTTATGTTATAGGAGTTTACTATCTGGGACAGCAATGGTACGAAGGATTTTGCTACGTCCGTCGCCATCAAAACACCTTCGCTACTCCTTCGGTGTCTAGATCTGGATAGTCTGTCCATGTCTGCTGTTTCCAAGAGGAACACCTCCCGGGAACAGCAGACCTAGGTAACATGTACTTCCTCAGTTTCTGGGCAACCAAGGATATGCTTTTTCTCCACATATAAAATAGACAGGATCTCCTACATATACTGGTTCTGTTTCCCATTTTAGTACTGCTGTATTCATGCATCTAGTAAATGTTCCTACTGAATAGGAGCCTTTCTTTTTTAGACAAAAAGGGACAGTTCTCGGGTTGTAATTCACTGTGTAAGAAGGGGGGATTGCATCTTTGTTCCCATCTGTCCTTAAACGAAACGTCATTACAGTAGGTGTAGGTGAGTGACCGGCGACTATTCACTCCTCTTTTGATCTAAACACATTATTGTGTCATCCTACTCTGCAAAGCGTAAGAAGCACAGGCACCAAAAGATCTAAACACACTATGGCATCATCCTACTCTGCAGAACGTAAGAAGCACAGGCACCAAAAAGTGACTGCCCCAGAAATGCAAAAACAATGATTGTTCGATTCTCTGGACTATCGCGGTGAAAAGCTTCATTGTTGGAATATGCATTTTCCAAGCATCTTAGAAGTGCGCGTGGGGGCGTGGCCAGCCGAGGACACCGAAGGATGTCTCCTTGGTGAGCTCTGGGACTCCTTCCCCGTCCTAATGCCCTAGAGCCCCCTAGACTACGTGGAGAACCCATGCAAACGGCTCTTCGGGTCCCCGCAAGTGTCGGGCGTACCTGGTACAGCAGGCGGGCTTGAAGAACCACCTAACATGGAGGAATTGCGGGCGACTCGAGGTCCTGGGAGTTCCCAAGATGGCGGGCGCAATTTGTGGAGAGGCCCGGGGGCTCGTTGGCCCGCTCCTAGAGCAATGAAAACAACGAGGAGCCTCGCCGCGGGGCGTTGGGGTCCGGAGACGAGTGTCGGCGGGCTGGATGCCTCTGCCCCTCTTCAGTAGCCAGGCCTGGCTGGGGCCGCCGCATTGGAGAAGCGACGCAGGACAGGAGACCATTATGCGGGGTGCCCAGAGGAGGTGAGCGTGAGCATAGCGCACCGGTGATCGTCCGCCGGAGGAGGAGGCGAGTTGTCTGCCGGGGATCTCGCACGGGCTCGCGTTGCTGGGCTGCTTCTCCCTCCCGCTCCCCCCCTGCTTCTTTGGATCCGTGGGTGAGGAGGGCGGGGCGCGGGGGCCCGCTGACCGGAATACGCTGGCGGTTCGGCGCCGCACGGCCCAGAGCGCGTGTGCTGGTGGAGGGGTGAGGTGAGCGACGCCCTGGTCTCTGCCCTTCCATTTCGTTCGGGGCCTGAGCAGCTGGAAGAGAGCAACTGCGGCGGAGTCGGGGGGTGAGCGGAGAGTGCCCTGGATTTGTACGTTGTGGAGCTGGTGGCGGAGGCACTGGTGCTGACTGTGTAGTGCTGGGGCTGAAGTGAGGAGACCCCCGAGGCACACGGAGGATATCCCCTTGGACTGGTGCTGCAGGTGCAGGGGTTGGGGTGGAGACACCCTGAAGAGAAAGTCTGGGGTCGCCTTGTGCGGGTGGCGCCCCTTTCCCCTTCCCGCTACGACGCTCGGTGGCCCACAAAGGGGGACAACTTTGGTGATCCCCGAGGTGCGGGAGACTTGATTCCAGAAATAGCACTCGGATGCACTGGAGCGGGGAGTTGGAGTGAAGGAGCACAACTTGAGGATCCCATTTGGCTGTGATGATGGGCATCATGGTGCCCAACTCGGCACTGTAGCGGTGGAGCGCCTCCCTTACACATAGGGCCATCACGGATCTTTGGCAACCTACCCTATTTACTACTGGTGGCAGAATGTCTAGGCAGGCGGGAAAGCCCAAAGGCTTGGGATCCGGAGATATTAAATCCATGATGCAATCTGTGGAGGTACAGAAGCGCAATCAACTGCAGGCGCAGGCTCAGATCCACTCACCCCCCTCGGGAGCCCTGGAGGACGACGTAGATCCACCGCTTCGCAGATCGGACTTATTAGCAATGTTACAAGATTTGAAAAAGGACATCAAGGACAGTGCCACTGACTTAGCTAAGTCGATCGCTGATCTTAATAAGGGAATTGTGGCGGTCGAAATGAGGGTAGATGAGATGGAGACAACAGTAGCTGAACACAGTCATGAGCATGAGGAGCTAGCACAAAGGGTCCGGATCCTCGAACAGCAAATGGAGCAGGTCCAGGACAGACAGGAGGATGCAGAAAATAGATCTCGGCGGAATAATATACGGATTCGGGGGATTCCGAAATCTGTTCCCGATGGAGACCTGCACCAATATGTGACTGAGTTGTTCCGTCACATCCTAGGCCCGGATACTGAGAGGGATATTGTCCTGGATCGGACTCATAGGGTCTATTCAACGCTTCAGCTAAAGAAGAATTTGGTCCCAGATGCTTTAACCCGAGTGCATATGTTTCAGCTGAAAGAGCTCATCATGCGAGGGAGAAAGAACCTATAAGCTTCCGCTCTACGCCTATTCTTCTGTTTCAAGATCTCTCCCAAGCCACCTTGAACAAGCGGAAACGGCTGCGGGTTGTCACGGACTGGCTACGAACAAGGAAGGTTCGTTATCATTGGGTATTTCCGACCGGTCTGCGCTTTGAGTGGAAGGGACAAAGACATACGATCATGAAGGAGGAGGAGATGGACGAATTTATGGGTGAGACAGAAAGCAGCGAGGGCACGGACCAAGCAAGTTCCCCACAAAGGAGTGGGGACAGAGAAGATCCTATAGCAAAGGAACAATGGAAATCAGTGCGCTCCTGCCAAAGAGGTCACAAGAGGGATCCTAAGGTCGGGGACCCGGTCTGAGGGGGGAGGGCATTGCTGCCCCGCAGGCTGACTGGGACATTTTAGATTGAGACCTGGTAGAGCTGTGTTTTGACTCTATGTGGTTCTAAAGGTATTGGAGATTGGAGCAATGGTTGTGTAAGCTTGCGAAAAGGGGGGGAGGGGCGCGGCGGGGGAGGAGACCAGACCCTACATTTCCCGGGGGGTGATATACCCGGTGACATTTCAAGGTACAATTATGGGGTTTGGGTTTGTTAATGTTCGAGGGGTTAAACCATGTTGGGCTGTTGAGTACCCTTTTGTGGTGGAATTTCCATATGGGAAGACTGCGAGGCCTAGGAGATTGATCCAGTTGGAGAATATTGCTTTGGGTATGTTATTATGGCATATGAATAGCTGAACTAACCTTCGTCACATTAAATGTCCAGGGGCTCAATTCCCCGGTTAAGAGGAAATCAATCTTGACTAGGCTTAGGGACATGCAGGCCTTGGTTGTTTGGCTACAGGAGACACATTTGCTCCCGGAGGATGAACACAGGTTGCGGTGCAGGGCCTTCCCGGTGCAATTTTTTGCTTCTAGTGCTACAAAAAGAAGGGGTGTGGGCATCCTCTTGGCTAAAGGGATCCATTTTGAGAAACAGTTTGTAAGGAGGGATCCAGAAGGCCGTTATCTGATGATAGGGGGATTACTGATGGGCCAACAGGTCACGCTGGTGGTGGTCTATGCTCCCAATGAAAGGCAAGATCGCTTTCTATTAGAGATGTTACCCAAAATTGCAAAGGTGGGAGTGGGACAGATCATGATTGGGGGCGATTTTAATGGAGTAATGGACGTGACATTGGACAAAACTCTTCCTGCCACCTCCAGTGACTCAGTGTTTAGACAGGCCCTAGCTAAATTTCTTAGAGATTTGCACTTGATAGAAACGTGGCGATTCTTTCACCCCTTTGAAAGAGTGTACACCCACTACTCGGCCGTACACAGAGGGCATTCTAGAATCGATATGGTCTTGATCTCAGATTCCCTGGTTCCGCAGGTCACGGGCCTAGATATTGGGGTGTGGTGTCTCTCAGATCATGCCCCGGTTTCCCTGAAGATGGAGCCTCTCAACCCACAACCGCCAACTCGTAGGCCTTGGCACCTAAATGAGGTGATCTTAAAAGATTTAGCCCTGAGAGCAGATATCGAGCGAGCCCTGAGGGACTATTTTCAAGACAATGTCACACAGGAGGTGGACTGGGCCACAATCTGGGACGCAAGTAAAGCCGCAGTATGGGGCGAGATCATAGCGCATACAGCAGGATATGTTAAAAGAAAAGAGGGCGTGAGACGGGAGTTGGAAGCCAAGATTAGGGAAGCAGAGGTGGAGTATAAGAACAAAGGCTCACAAAGGACCTGGAGGGACTTGAAAAAGGCCAGAGCTGCCCTAGAAACGTTTCTCGCTGATGAATCCGCACAACTCCTCTTACGCAGTAAGCAATCTTATTATATACACGGGGACAAAGCCAATAGTTTTCTAGCGGCTAAACTGAGGTGGCAGAGAGCTGAAATCGTATTGTACAGCTCAGGGGCCGAGATGGGGACCCGGTGAGGGGGGAGAAGGAATTGGTAGAGGTCATACTTTCTTACTATACCAACATCCTAAAGGGGGAGAACCTAGAAGAGGGAGCACAAGCGGCCTTTTTGGACCGGGTGACTCTGCCACAACTTAGTGAGGCAGATAGATTAATGTTGGAGGAACCCATATCAGCAGAAGAAGTGGGGGAAGCAATAGGGGCATTAAAGGGCCATAAATCTCCAGGCCCGGACGGATTAAGTAACGCGTACTATAAAACTTTTAGATCAGTCTTGGTAGGCCCTTTAACGAATTTGTTCAATTACATCAGGGACTCGGGGCGAATCTCAGGGGATATGGGCCCAGCCACCACGGTCCTCCTGCTGAAGCCGGATAGGGACCCCTTAGATTGCGCCAGCTACCGCCCCATTTCATTATTGAATGGGGATGCAAAAATATACTCTACTCTATTGGCCCGTAGGTTAGCAAGAATCCTCCCAAAAATAATACACCCGGACCAGGTGGGCTTTCTAAAAGGGCGGCATACGTATGACAATATACGCAGGGCCGTGGATACGATAGAGTGGGGGCGGAGGACGGGGCAGGGGTTCTCAGTGTTGGCATTGGATGCCTCCAAGGCTTTTGACAGCTTGCACTGGGGATATCTGCAGCTTTTCCTTCAGAAGTTTGGTTGCGGACCGGCATTTATACGCATGGTAATGGCCAATTTCGCGAACCCGTCAACACGGCTGATGATTAATGGACGGCTCACAGACAGCATTCCTGTCCGTAGGGGCACGAGGCAGGGCTGCCCATTGTCCCCATTGATCTTTGCCATGGCCATGGAGCCTCTGGCACAACGAATCCGGGCTGACCAGGGTATCCCAGGGGTAGAGATTGGGATGGGTGGTCCTCAGAAGGTGGCCCTCTATGCAGATGATATCCTTTTGTTCATGAAAGACACAACAAATTCCCTCCCGAATACTATAGAATTGCTGGATAGTTTCGCTGAAGTTTCGGGGTTTCACATTAACTACCCCAAATCCAAGGCACCAAATATTACAGAGGCGGTCGAACAGGTATCAGAGTGGGAGAACTGATATCCCTTGAAGTGGGAACAGAAAGCTATAAAATACCTAGGTGTCCATTTGACCCCCACTTACAGTAGGCTATATGGGGCTAATATCCCGGGCCTTTTGAACACCTTGTTGCAAGATCTCAAACGTTGGGATTCGCAGGAGCTATCATGGCTGGCACGTATAGGGGCGGTCAAGATGAACCTGCTTCCTAGGTTTTTATACGTGACTGGTGCCCTGCCGATACGTATACCAAACCCAGAAATTAAAAAGCTGCAGGCAGAGGTGATGGCCTTCATCTGGAAGGGGAAGAAACCAAGGGTTCCCAAGAAAGTCCTATTTAGGCCGCAAATTCTGGGGGGCTTGGGGGTTCCGGATTTCCGTAGGTATTTATGGGCAGCACAGGTGGCCCCCATGTTGCAATGGTCACCTAGGGACAATCAAAATAGGTGGGTGATTCTGGAGAAAGCAACTTCGAAGATACCTCTGTAATGTTTGGGCTTCCTCGCAAGTAGACATAGAAATAAAGGGGGCACATTATTGGAGTCTTCCAAGGCCACCCTGTGGTACTGGGACAAAGCACTACGGGGGAATAAGGTGAGGGTGGGAGGAGGTCCGCTTACCCCAGTAGCTCATAATCCAGATTTTACGCCAGGTTTGGGGAAACATTTCTGGAAGCATTGGGGAGGGAAGGAACGGGCTCTAGTATTGGGGGATCTGTACTCGGAGGGAGAGCCGTTGACCTTTGAAGGTTGTAAAGCTAAATTCCAGATACCGGAGACGGAACGCTTTCATTAAGCCCAACTCCGGCACTGGATCACCAACGGGAAGGTACGAGAGAGAGCTGTAAGGGCTCCCACAGGATTGGAGCTTACGATGCAAGAGGGAAAGGACGAGAAAGGGGTGTCAAGACTATATCGGCTGATGGGGGGAGTGGACCCGGAGGAGATCCTTCCATACATACAAAAATGGGCTGAGGACGTGGGTAGACCTATTTCGGGGGAGTCATGGGGCCGTATATGGCATCGCATTGCTAAGGGTTCTAAATGCACATCAATTAAAGAGTGGGCTTACAAGCTTTGCCTTCGTTGGTACATGACACCACAACGAATGCATTCCATCAATGCGGACTATTCCATCCTTTGATGGAGGGGCCGTGGGCAACCCGGGGATTTAATTCATATGTGGTAGAGGTGCCCGGTGGTGGAGACCTATTGGAAGGAGGTCCTAAGTCATATAAAGGATATAAACGAGACCCAATTGCCATTTGACCCGGTGGTCGTCCTGTTAGGTGATGCGTTGGAGGGGAGCTACACCAGTTCAGGGTGCAGGGCTGGCCTCATCACTCACATGCTGAGTGCAGCAAGAATCACCATAGCGCAGGCATGGAAGAACAAACAAGGGCCTGTGGTGGCTGCATGGTGGGTAAGACTCTGGGGGGTGATGGCCATGGAGAAAGTGACAGCTATTGCCAATGGCTCCTACTCGAAATATATCAATACCTGGGCACCATTACATGACTTCATGGACAATAGGGTTCAAATGTATTTTAAACCCAGGTTGCTTCGCAATGTCTCTATCCTAGAACCGGGGACATCTGAGCAACGAGAAGGTTGGAGGGGTGGAGGGTTCTCCTAGGAGGTTGACAACAGACGCTATATTCCACACAAATGTTGAATAGTTATTGAAGCGGGGGGGGTTTAGGGAGGTGGTGGGGGGGTTGTTTTTGTTGTACTAGTTAAATTTCAGCAGCAATTGCACCCCAGATGAGGGTATTTGGCAAGAAGGACTCTAGCGGCATTATCATCTAATATGCTCCTTTTTCATTTCTCTTGATATATGATCATTTGTAATTCATTCTGCTGAAAAATAAACACAGTTGAAAAAAAAAAAAAGAAGTGCGCAAATTTTGGGTCAAGTTGCCTTTTCAGAGTAAATAGGAACTGGGATTGCAAAGCCTGTTGATACATGATGGCTTCCATCCATGCAACCCCTTTGTGGTAACATCCAGTAACCAAGCGTGTTCATTCTGTAAATCCTGGGGGAGAGGTATATCTAGCATGAAAATGACAATGTGCAGTAAGAAAAGTATTTTTCATTTGTGCTCTGAATTTGGAAACGGTTAATTGAAAATTAATTGTGAATATTCGAATTTAGGTGGCCTAGTGCTCTCATGCATCTGTTTGAAAAATGCCAATTAAGCCCTCACTGTGAATATTCGAATTTAGGTGGCCTTGTGCTCTCATGCATCTGTTTGAAAAATGGCAATTAAGCCCTCACTGTGAATATTCGAATTTAGGTGGCCTTGTGCTCTCATGCATCTGTTTGAAAAATGCCAATTAAGCCCTCACTGTGAATATTCGAATTTAGGTGGCTCCCTACTGGAAATGCAACGGCTAGTGCCTATGCTCACTCATTGAACACTGTGCAAACTAGTTGTGCCTTATGGTCGCTCAATGACCACCCTGCATTTTTGTTGTGCCTTATGGTCGCTTATTGACCACCCTGCCTTTTTGTTGTGCCTTATGGTCGCTTATTGACCACCCTGCAATCTAGTTGTGCCTTATGGTAGCTTATTGACCACTCTGCATTTTGTTGTTCCTTATGGTCGCTTATTGACCACCCTGCAATCTAGTTGTGTCTTATGGTCGCTTATTGACAACTATGCATTTTGTTGTGCCTTATGGTCGCTTAATGGCCAGCCTGCAATATAGTTGTGCCTTATGGTCGCTTATTGACCACCCTGCAATCTAGTTGTGCCTTATGGTCGCTTATTGACCACTCTGCATTTTGCTGTGCCTTATGGTCGCTTATTGACCACCTGCTATCCTCCTGTGCCCCACCTAGCACACAATCATGCCCATAGCCATCTGCAAGTTCGCCGCCAGCACCACCACACTGCTCACTCGCCTTGTCACACTCATTGCTCACCAACCCTACACATCAACCCGCCCCCAACTCGCACTCATGCCACACAGCCCACCCCCCAATCCAACACGACCCGCTGCCCCGGATACCTCACAAACTCACTCACATCGCAGTAACACACACCCTGCACCCTGCACCGCCAGAATGTATAGACTGGATAGACTCAGAGCTCGCACACAGACCACAATATTCAGCACACAACCCCCACCCATTGAACTTAGAAACTACAGATTGAGCTCCCGCATCCTCTCCAAACACATCCCCCACATTGAACACCCTCTCACCCACAAACAACCACACACTAACCAAACCACACTCCTCAATATAACCACACATAACACAACAGTCACATCTACCACCTCACCCCCACAATCACACCTCACATCAAATGTGCCCTCCTCAATGTTCGATCCCTCCCAGCTCACGCATCTGATATTCATGACCTCATAACTAGCAACAACATTGACCTACTAGCCATCACAGAAACATGGTTACACGAAGCATCAGGCCCAGCCGTCACTCTTGCACTACCACCTGGCTTCACCACACTCAGACAAGACAGACCTGAACGAATAGGAGGCGGAGAAGCCTTCATCTGCAAGGAGAATCTTCAGCTCCGACTTGTTAGCCACTCCTCGACCAACAACTCTGACCTCTTATCAAGCAAACTCACCCTGTCACCCAACAGCACCATCAACATTCACCTACTATATCACCCCCCAGGCCCCACCCCTGACTCTCAGGAAAGCATCATCCACATCCTCAGCAATAATATCAAAAGCTCCACCAAAACCCTTCTCCTAGGAGACCTCAACCTAGGATTTAATGATGCTAAAGACAAATCTGCAGTCGCCCTCTCCAAAGAACTCAGTGACCTAGGCTTCACCCAAAAAGTAGTAATTGTCTCTCCACTATCACCTCGATATCATCATTGCCATGGACCGACCACAACTGCATCGAATTCTCGATTCCTATCACCAAAAATCAAAAACCCCGACCTCTGCTATCGCTGCACAAGTCAGAAGCTCAAAAAAACTCAAAGAGGACAACCTGCGCCCATACCTCAACACCCCCAAACTAGCACCCCCTTTCTCTAATGACCCCAATATTTTGGCAGACATCTACTAAGAAAAGAAATCACTACACACCAACGCCTGGTTCACTGAAGAACTGCACTCAATGCGATCCCACAAAAGAGCAGCTCTAAAAAGCTGGCAATCCAACCCATGCAACAGCACCAAATATGAGTTCAACTTAATCTCCAAGCAATACAAAATAGCTATCACTGATGCTAAAGCCAAAGCATTCAACACACAAATCTCTAATGCCAAATCGCACACTAAAGAGATATTCGCCATCTTCAACGAGCTCATCTCCCCCCCCCCCAATACCCCAGATGAAATAATCAAAGATGAAGCGTGGTGTGCCAAAGCAAAAACAAAGAGGTGATGGCTGGAAGGTTTAGACTGAATCTTAACCACTGGCATTGCTCGGGGCAACCCTCCAGACCATCGTTCTTCCCCTGCCAAGCCATTACAGAATGGGAAAGACCATATGCAAATCAGGCTTGGCCCCACCCCAAAAGGGGAAGTCCAGCCCGAACTGCTAGGTCACATCCCTTCTACACGAGACCACAAGCATCCCCAAACATGTTTCACCCTGTTGGGGCTCATCAGTGAGGAGTAGCTTGTGGTCTCGTGCAGAAGGGATGTGTAATGGCTTGGCAGGCAAAGAACGATGGTCTGGAGGATTGCCCCGAGCAATGCCAGTGGTTAAGATTCAGTCTAAACCTTCCAGCCATCACCTCTTTGTTTTTGAAGCGTGGTGTGCCAGCATTCAATCGGCCATGCTACATAAAATTGACCTTCTCCAAAAGAAAATCAAAGACCATTGCAAAGCACTACCTAAACAGACAGGTACCAAGCTTTCTAATGCCTCACCCTCCTCGTCGAAGACAACCATACCTGACTTCTCTTTCAGGGATGTCACTGAAACAGAAGTTATTAATCTACTAAAAAATCTCAAACCCTCCCCCTGCAAAGGCGATATCTGCCCACCTAAACTCGTCAAAGACTGCGCAGATTGCTTTGCGCCGCTCTTTACAGCTTTTATCAATGCGTCCTTTAAAACAGGCATTATCCCTGCTAGCCTCAAAGAGGCATGGGTCCGGCCCCTCCTAAAAAAAACTACCCTCGACCCCCTACAACCCAACAACAATAGACCAATAACTACAGTGCCATTTCTCCTGAAATTACTGGACAAAGCCGCACATTGCCAAATCCAGCACTTTCTGGAAACCAACTCCATCCTTGGAACAAGGCAATCAGGCTTCCGGAAAGGACACGGCACAGAAACAGCCCTGGTGCACCTAAAAATTTAGAACACCCAAATGATGGACAAGGGAAAGCCAGCTCTCTTGCTCCTCCTAGATCTCTCGGCCGCTTTCGATCTAGTTGATCACAAGACCCTCACCTCACACCTCACACACTCTTTTCTAAAGAATCAGTCCTATGGGTCACCTCCTCCCTAGAGGGTAGAGCCATGAAAGTCTTCTCGGACATCGCCAACGCCACTCCCACGACAATCCACTGCGGAGTCCCTCAAGGTTCCTGCACTGCTCCCACACTCTACAACCTGTTCACTAAACCTCTTTTTGACAAACTCGACTCCTACGGCATCATATACACGAATAACGCGGACGACACACAAGTACTTCTACCCCTCTCAGGGTCATACCACGACGACGCAAAGGCACTCCACTCGATCTACGCCATCATCCAGACCTGGATGGCAGTAAACGGCCTCTGCTTAAATGGAGACAAGACGGGAATCATGATATTGGGTCAACAGAGCACCCTAGACAAACTGGACACACTGTACGCTAACTTCTCCATTGACAACTCCATCATCCCCGTCTCCACAGCAGTAAAGACTCTGGGAGTATACATAGACTCCTTTCTATCTATGAACAGACAAGTCAGCGCTATCACCTCCTCATCTGCCCACACCACCAAACTCATAAACGCCATCAAGCCTTACCTCTCCAAACCCAACTGCCTCTCCATAGCCAGAGCAACCATTGGAGCCAAACTGGACTATTGCAATGCCCTCCTAGCGGGCACACCAGCAAAAAACCTAAACAGACTCCAAGTCACGCAGAACAATGTGCTCCGGGCTGCTCTCAGCATCCCAAGAAGAGAGCATATCTCCCATGCCAGACTTTCAGCCCAATGGCTACCGGTTAAAGAACGAACTACACTCAGAATCCTCACCCTCACCCACAAATGCCTCTCTCTCTCTGCCCCGTCCTACCTATCAGAGACCATCTCCAAACCCTCCTCCGCCCGTCCCACCAGAACGCAATACACCAACCTACTCTGCTTCCCACGCATCAAAAAAGCCAAAGCCGGTGGCCTAAGCTTCCCCTACATTGCCGCCAAGACCTGGAACGCTCTCCCTGCAGACATTAGGGCGGAAAACTCGCTCCCGATTTTTCGTAGGAAACTGAAGACCTCTTTCCTTGCACAATAATGTGACCCATGCGAATCCATGTAAATATACTGCATTGCAACTGTACAAATACCATATTTCCCACTGAAAATAATGTATTCCGTGTTAATATTGCTTTATTGTATTGTATTATTTGTAACCAAGATATGTCTGTAACAAGCGCCTTGATGCCCCCGGGCTGACGTGCGCTCTACAAATCTAAATAAATAAATAAATAAATAAATAAAGATGTTTTCACTGGTGGGAACAATCTATCTTGTCTATTTTGTCGTGTTATTTTTTGCGTACTTTTAGCCGTAGGTTCGGGGATCATCACTCGCGCTTTATGGAATATGGAGCAACCCAGAGGCCTCATAATTATTTCCTCAAACTCATTCATGTTTGTTCTGTCTAATTGACCCGTACCACTCTTATTCCATTTCCCATAGAACATTGCACTTAAAGATGCACTACATGCAGAACTTAATGGTAATGGCTGTACATACCAACCTATTCCTTTCCCAGCATGCTGCGGTAAATGGGCACATACCCAGCAATTACTTTTCTTTAGAATTGCATGTGTCATATTCATAATCAGTAATAATGTATTGTTCCCATAGCCCTCTCTATGTCTCTCTTCCATTGGGGACAAGGTACCATTAATCACATTAACCGGGCTTTCAGTAGTGGATACATTAACTATCGGTAAGAACATTCCCAATGGGTGTATAGACTCCACATACCATAATACTAAGGCTGTCGTTATTGGTGCTACCACACTCATGACCACACTCATGAAGCACATGATTATTGTCAATGCCAGCATACAATTTTTTTTACCATGCGTTTTCCTTAAGTTTACAGTCTTTATAATTAACTCATTCTCAGCAGCGGTACAGGAGGAGGCTGGAACCAGTCCCGACATGTTTCTCATCGTCCTTCTTCTTCCTGATTAAAGTTCGTTGTGGATATCTCTCTTCGTTGCACTTGTCCTGATGTCAATAAGTTCAACGGAATTGTCACAGTTCAGTCTGCCAGCCCTTTATAGCCTGGATTTGCATATTTGTTTTAGGCAAGATCACTTGTCCTTTCTCATACTGCTCAGAGGACTTCTGATCAGTTATCTATTGCCTTAGTACCATGTGCGCCCAGCTTGTCCGCTCTGGTTCCAGACACATGTACTTTTTATGATCGCGCCGAGGAGCCGCGAGTCTTGAATTGTCCGATTTGCACAATTCTCACGCTTCTCTCCTCTACACCTCTAGTTCCTTCTCCGTCCATGAGCGGAACCAGAGGTTAACATAAGCACCAAAGAACTGTGGATCACTTTGTCTTTCGAGGCCGTAAATCATATCGCCTCACTCCTGGTATTGTGTGATCCGTGAACAGTGCTGGTGCACTTCCAGATCCAGGCTCAAAGTCAGCCTGTGGCGCTATGGCAGGTGCTGGTGTGCACCACGCCAGTGATGCAGATTCGGTCTTTGGCGTGCTGGCAAGTGCTGGTGGGCGCCAAAGGGGTACACGTTTAGTGTCTGCCGGTATTTGCAATGCACATTTCGTGTCAGCCAACAGTGATGTAGATTCTGCTGGGCAATGTTGGGGCACTCTTTGCCCTTCCCCCTTTTTGGCAATCTTTTCAGGTTTCACTTCTCGCTCGGGCAGATTTGGTAGCAGTTTACTGGCAACAGTTTCTTTCATTTCTGGGACCGCTGTCTCTTTCCGGTCGTCTGGGTCAGGCAAGTCTTTCAGCAAAGATGGGATCTTTTTGGCATGGGTGGCATGGATCCACGCCTTCCGTCCATCCCCCCGTGTCGCCGTCTGCGTTGCCAAGATTACTTGATAGGGGCCGCGCCACCTGGGTGCTAACAATGATTTTTTTTCAAAATTCTTAAGCAGCACCCAGTCGCCTGGCTCCAGCGCGTGCCCCGGACCATTGTATCTCATTGGTAGAGCCTCCTGCACCTGCTGATGAATCAAACGCAATTTCTGCATTAAAAGGCCACAATAAGTACTAAGCACAGGATGTTCTACCTCGCTAAGTCGTTTTGGCTGAGGTGCGCACCAAACATTTGCCGGCCTCCCCATTACGATTTCGTACGGGGAGAGCCCAGTTCTAGCCTGTACAGACGTACGCATGCATATTAGCGCTATTGGTAATGCATCCACCCAACTCAACTTGCTTCCTGCACATACCTTGCTTATTTTTGACTTTTTGACCGTTCTGCCTCTCCACAAGACTGGCCGTACTCGGGTGTCTTGAACTATGAAATCTCTTATTAATCTGGAGACCTGCACATATCTGTAATATCACTGCACCCACAAAGTGTGTACCGTTGTCTGACCATAGGACACGGGGCAAGCCAAAACGGGAAAAATATTCTTTAAGCATTACTTTTGCCGTACTCATCGCTGTGCAGTCTTTTAAGGGATATGCCTCCACCCACTTGCTGAATGCACAGATCACCACTAAGACATATTTTAAGTTTTGGCATCTCTCCATCTCTATGAAATCAAAATGGATTACCTCAAAAGGCATAGAGGGCGGGCCAAAACTCCCTACCGGAGTCACTGTTCCCTTTCCTACATTGTGTTGTAAACACGTGATACAGTTCTACACCAACCTCTCTGCATTCTTCTTTATGTTTATATTCTGCCATATGGTAGACAGGTGCTGTATTATTTTTTTCGCACAGATGTGAGTAGGTCTGTGAGCCATTGTGACCATTGCAGTCACATAAGAATTTGGCAACATCCAGTTTTTAGTTACCTTGTCCACCCTACAACCCTCCAGATCTAATTCAGCAGAGCCCTCAGCCCACCCTTGTATTTCATCGGCTGTGCTTCGGACTGTATTTCTTTGACAGTGGCAATTCCATCTTCTATCATGCAGGGCACTTCCTCAGACTGGACTGTCATCATCTTAGTATTTAAATCAGTGGCAGTTTGTTTCGCAATTCTGTCTGCAAACGCGTTTCCCTTTCCTACTTTACATGTTACCTTTTTATGTGCCTCGCATTTCACTATTGCTAGGTGCTTTGGAAACGTGAGTGCAGACAGCAATCGTACAATCAAAGGGCCATGTTGAATTGTGGCACCATGTGATGTCAAGAAACCTCTCTCAGCCCAGAGTCGACCAAAGTTATGAACCACCCAAAAAGCATACTGAAAATCAGTATATATATTCACACTCAAATT
This sequence comes from Ambystoma mexicanum, assembly GCF_040938575.1. Lineage (NCBI taxonomy): Eukaryota > Metazoa > Chordata > Amphibia > Caudata > Ambystomatidae > Ambystoma > Ambystoma mexicanum. Next base: position 270,399,944 of record NC_090921.1, on the reverse strand, counting down.
TTCAGAAATCTCGCAGGCTCTGGTCAATGCTATTATTTCTGCGGCTTGTGCTGAGTTGTAGGGGATTCCTTTGCTTTCTACAAACGCTCTCTAGGGTAGTGATAGCGTAGGCGGCAGTTGTCGTGCCATCAGGTAATTTGAAACAAGAGCCGTCACAAAATAACTCTCCGTCCGGCTATTTCTGTGGGGTGTCTGTCAAATCAACCCTTCCCTTCGTTTCTTCCTCAGTAACCATTAAACAATCATGCGGGGGTGAATCGTTGTCACCAAATTCTTCTGTGGGTAGTGGCATTAATTCTGCAGGATTCAAAGCGCTACACCTCATAATTTGGATATGGGGCGCAAACAAGATAATCTCATATCTTGTCAGTCTAGCAGAGGTGAGGTGTTGTGTCTGTGTCCTATTTAATAGAACGTCTATGGCATGTGGCACCATCAAAATTAAAGTATGCCCCAATACCATCCCTTCCGTTTGTTTCACCGACGCAGCAGCCGCCGCGACAGATCGCAAACATCGTGATAGTGCGCGCTACAGGGTCCAGCACGGAAGAGAAATAGCAACATGGCCTATTTCTTCCACCTTGTTCCTGTGTCAAAACCGCCAATGCACATCCTTCACTTTCACACACAAACAGTCTAAAAAGCTTTTCATAATTTGGTGTGCCCAAAACTGGAGCAGAACACAATGCAGTTTTCAATTGATCAAACGCTCTCTGACATTCCTCATCCCACTGTAAAGGCATGACCGCATCCTTTCTAGTCAAGTTCACCATCGGTTTCACAATTAACGCAAAATTACCGATCCATTGTCGGTAATACGAAGCCATGCCTATTATGGCTCTGACTCCTTTCTGTGTCTTTGGAACACATACAAGAAATACTTTCTATCCGCTATGGCGTTAGCCTTCTCCCTTCTTTCGAAAGTAGGTAGCCCAAATAGGCCACCTCCTTTCGATTATATTGAAATTTCTTCAGACTAGCTTTATGGCCATGTGCCGCTAGGTGTGACAATAGTAATACAGTGCTTTCTTTACAAATCTCCTCTGTGTCAGCAGCTAACAACAGATCATCTATGTATTGCAAGAGTATGCAACCCACTGGTAATTCTAGCATGTCTAGCTGCTCTTTCAATGCTCTACTGTAAATACTCGGACTTTCCGTGTATCCTTGCGGAATCCGTCTAAATGTAAATGATCGTCCTCCTAATGTGAACGCGAACAAATATCTGCTGTCCTTGTCCACCGGTATGCTAAAGAAAGCATTTTTTAGATCAATTACATGAAAGTATTCTGCTGAGACAGGTATCATTGTCAATATTGTAGTGACGTCTGGGACCAAAGGAAATTGTGGATCTACTACTTTGTTCAGCGCGCGCAAATCAATTATGAAATGGTATGGCACTTCATTGCCTCCACTTTTATAAACTGGAAGAATCGGTCTGTTGTATGTACTGCCTGTAATTTCTTCAATCACCCCTAATTTCACCAAATCTGTAACAATACTCTTCAATCCTTTCTCACAATCAACCAAAATGCTGTATTGGGGAATTCGCGGTAGTGTAACACCCTCTGTCAAAATGATCTTTACTAGCTCTATTTTCAAGCATCCTACATCATTATCATGCATTGCCCATATACAGGTTGGCACTTTACTTAACTCTCCTGGTAAAGCTTCAGACATGAATTCTAACACAGGGGCATCTTGAGGCCAAATCGGCACCTAACTTTTTCAACAAATTTAATCCCAACAGGTTTTCCCCACAATTTTCTGTTAGGAGAAAAGGACAATGTTCAGTGAATGGTCCTATGGTAACTGGGACTGGTTGGGACACTGGGTTTATGACTGGTGTACCTGCGAACCCTACGGAAACATTATTTTGCCCTGACAGTGGTATATCCAGAACCAAGTGATGGTCTATTGAACACTTTTGCGCTCCTGTATCTACAAGGAAGCGGTGCTCCTCATTCCCGACTCTCATTTCTACGTAGGGTCCTTTCTGATTCACAGGAATAGACACTGGTTCTGACCCCTGCCCTGGGCTGTCCTATTGGGAAAATAACACATCATCCGATGTGTAATCACTACTATTACTGTAATACGTATTTGGCTGTGTATCGAAAATGTTCCCACTCTTCCCTCTATTTCCCCCACTCTGGTTTCCATACTGTTGGTTTTACTGGCCCTGATTCTGGTTAGGAGAACTTTGGTTTTGGGCTTGGTTTTGATTACCTCCATTATTGTGGTGCTGCTGCATACTATTCCTATTTGGTCCATTCGCTCCTTGGTGCCCTCTGTGCTGTCTTCTCTGACCAGACCCATTTCTATTCTGCAGATGTGGACATTGCGCTCGCCAGTGTCCTTCCTCCTTACAGTACGCACACTGATTTGGTCCCAATGGACCTCCATGCATATTCGAATTACTCGTTGCTTGCGCATTCCCTCTCCCTTTATTATGTCCTGCTACTTGCTGCAGTAGCACCCGTGTCTTTAGTATGCATGCTTTCAAGTCTTCCCCCACCTGTTTTAACAACAATAATTTGTCCACCATCGCATTTCGCCCCGGCGATGGTAACTGTTGCCGTTGATTATGTGGCCCTAGCATTTCCTTCCAATCTCTCCCGATATCCTTACCCCTGTACCCAGGTGCAGTAAACATTTCAGCATAATCATTATCCCATTCATTACTAAGTTCAAAAAGTCCATTAACATGTTCCCTTACGTCTTCATCTCTTTTTCTACAGCGTGCTAATGCATTCAAATCTAACAATCGCTGCGGTGGTAATTTCCCAATTAATTGTTTCCATCTTTCCACCAAATATTCACCCATACATTCCAACACTACCTGTCTTTCGTTGCTTCTTCGGAAGTTATACATCGAGGCCAATGCTGCTGTCCCATCATTCCCGTCTATATACATCTCTGCCTGTTGCTGCAATTCCACCTTCCTTTCCTTGCTGATCGCGCTGCGAGTTACCCTTGTGCATCTACTTTGTTCAGTCCCGCCTCTCGCCCCCGCAGTTTCAACTTCAACCCCGGGAGGGACGGACGATACCGAGTCTGTATCTAAGACGGGAGGTGCGGATAGGACAACAGGAGCGGGGAGTGTCTGGTGTGGGCCTGGTTGGCTAATAGGAAGTGTTACGTGCGCAGTCTGTGGCTGTGGGAGGGCTTGAGCTACTGGAGAAGCTTGAGCAGTTGTTACTGGCGTGTTTGGCCTCGCTTCTGATCTTGGGCCTTGTTTTGTATCGATCAATATGTTTTCTATCAATTCATCTGCTATGTGCAATTCTCGTTGTGGGTATATTTTTTCTATATTCAACTGGTCACGTCTACCTGACCTCCTTAGACTCTCAGTCCACTCCTCCTCCTCCTTTTCTTCCGCTACTTCACCTTTCGATTTATGCCTGCGCGCCTGCTTCGCTCTACTTCTAAGTCGGAGCATTGCTTCCCTTCTCCAGTCCTTAACGATATCAAGATAACCACTCCCTCCTCATTCTCCCACCTTCCTATTCTTCACTTGTTCTATCCTTCTCTGTTCCCCCACACCAATCCTACTTCCTCTCCACTTCCCCTTCTCCACAGTTAATTGCTTTTTGCACTGTTTTTGCTGTCGAATGATTCATCATGTAATTTTGCTCACATTGTTCTTTATTTATTGTTTATTGTTGTTCACTGTACGAGTTGTTCCGTTGTACAGCGCCTTGGTATAAAGCGCTCTATAAATAAACAAATCAATCAATCAATCAAATGCTGCAGGACACGCTTTCTTTCTTATCAACACCCTTTCCAGGTTATCTATTCTCGCTATCTCAAAACTACCATTTATCGGCCACTGATGGTCTTGTTGCTTTCTGGTTTGCCTATGCCAAGTCTCACAGAATATCATCACTCCCACACCATACTTCACATACATCTCATATGCCGGCGTTCCCCAAGGTGGTGCAATTTGGCCATCTTCCAAAGATTGTCTACCACAGCGGAAAAACCCCGTTAGGGTGGACAATACCCCAGGCATGTTTCAACCTCCCCTTGGTTAATCAACCTTACCTAGGGCGTTTGATTTTGCAAAGTCAACTCTCAACCAATATCAGGGTTATTTTGAATCGGGGTATGACTCACCTGATAAATCAATTTGTCCTCCAGGACACAATTCGTCTGTATACTGACGCACCCAATGACGTTGTGTCTGCGTTTCTTGGCTTCTGCCTCGTTTCAGGACCCTCGCCTCCTTGTTCTCTAGCCGGGTACGTCGATCAGGGATCAGATGTGTGCAGATCTGCAAAGGAATCTCTCATCACTTCTACAGGGCGCCCCGAACACCTCTTGATCCCGGCTCGATCGTCCCGTCCTCGCCGTTCTCTGCCTTTACTCAATTACAACGTACACGATGGAACAAGTGGGGGAGGGTCCCTATTCGGGCGCCATCTTGAAAGGGGCCCCTAGGGGTCCCTCGCGTTATGGAAACAAGGCAAGTCACCACACACGATAGATACGCCAGACACGAGGTTGAATCCCCAAAGCTAGGGTTTATTGCAAAGCAAAAGAGTCTCAGTTGGCCAACTTGGTCACACGCCCCACGACGTGTATCTCTAGACCTCGAGGGACGCAAGAGAGCGAATTACATACATCAGTTACATATATACAAAATGCACATCTTATAATCAGCTATGACATGTTAACACCGCCCTTTATTGGGTTTCTTTGAACTCAGTGTGATGATGGACAATTTCGACGAATATGACACCTTCAAATATCTATTCTAGGAACAATATGCAACAATATGCAATTTTGCAAGTGTAGAGACAGACTTCTTTGTTGAACAGAACATTGTGCTTCTGTTCTTGTAAGCGAGCTACATACGGGGGAAGAGTCACATTCCAGACCTTACTATCTTTGAGTTGCTATTCGTGTCCTGGGAGCCGACACGCTCTACAGGGCTAGAAAAGGGGGGCCGTAAGAGGAACATAATTCAGGCCTCTAGCTGCCTTATTCTAACATTTTCTACCATATAACGAGACTGGCTGGCAGCTGTGAAATGATTAAACACCCTGCGGCTCTCCTTCAAGGCTACACCCGGGAGGGAGCCGGGCATTCCTCTCTGGGCTGCCCACGTTGTGTTTCAGCGAACTCTTTATTAGCCTTGCGGCCTTGCCCTTTCACGTTTTAGACAAGAATGTTAACAGTTAGCAGAGTAAGCAGAATTGGCAAACCGAATTGGCAAACAGAAAGCAATGAGCAATTGTTAAAGAGCAAAATGGCGATTCAGGTTACATCAAAATGGCCGCTCATTGGTCAAACTTCGAAACCTGTATTTCTATCGTTATGTACATGAGACGGTTGGCCCACGGCCACCAAAATACATTTGCCGTCAATCATGAGAGATGTCCGTTTTTCTAGACCGACAATCTCTTCAAGTTCCTTCTTCCAGTCTACAAAGCTTTCAATGATCTTGCTCCTCACTACTTGTCTGATTGTATCTCTGGTTACTCACAATCTCGTTCCCTCTGATCCTCCACTACACTCAACCTCACCATCCCATACCCTCCCTGGGCCTCCTCTAGCTTCCACTCTTTCTCCCTACCCACCCAGCTTCACTAGAACCCGCAGCCAATAACTAAAAATGCCAGCTCAGCTCTGGATCTCTTCAAAGCTCAACTTAAACTTCACTTACTTGCTAAAGAGTGCCCCCATAACCCCTCCATGCCCCATGCCCTCATGCGCTCTTCCTCATCCTCCCTACCTGACCCCATCACTGCCTACAGTGCCCCCCATCTTTATACTCTTACACAGGCACACTTCATGGGAATCCTTCCATCATGTGTGCTACTGGAAGTCATTTCTGATCGAATTTGACATCCTAGTTCTCCAAATAAATGATAATAAAAAAATAAAGTGAATGTACTGTGAGTGTTAAATGAAATCTGAAAGAAGCCATAAAATTCAGGACTACAACAAATGAGAACCTGGGTCTTGCAGGTCAACCTCCGCACAGACCGATGTGGTCACCAAGGAGAAGAAGAAGCCAGCCTCGCTACTGCTTCCATGAATAAGGATAAGAAGTATATGGACAACAAAGATTTGCCAGAACTTCTCTACCCTCTTCTGGCAAGCTAATGCTGATGCAGTCCTAGCAGTTTCTAATACCCACATATGGAAGGACCTTTCTGTATTTGCTCCTGGTTTGCAATTGGACTGGAAAAAGTAGTTTGCAGCCATTATATATCAGAGGGTAAGACATTTCTATCACTTTTCTGGGATGTGCAGCAAACCATGTTTACACATCCTCGAAGAGCATGAAGCTTGACATAAGTGTGCATAATGAAACCCTGTTTCACATCCACGTGCTTCTTTCAAAAGTTCACAATGAGATCTTGGACTTACAATTTGATGCAGAGGATTTATTGAAGTGAAAAGGAGCGACATTGATGAGCTGCTGTGTAAATGTGAAAGAGATGCTACAAATTCTTAGTCTCTGGGCATACTCTCCAAGTCCAAACATTGGTGGAGGCAAACTGTATTTTTGGACGTTCCAGTCACATCCCCTGTGGCAGGACTGGGCCTCCAGCAAATGCAAGAGGAGGAAGGTTAGAGGATCCTCAGCTGCTCACTAGCCATGGCCTCTAAAAAGGACTGACAACCTCCTTGTGATGTGAGAACACCACTCCTGCTGGGAGGTAGCGGGATTCTAGATAGTGACAAAAAAGTATTGCAGGATCCTCTGGTACTTTACATCATTGCTTCTGGTAACAGTGCTCCTTCGCCTCCATCTTCTAAGTTCTCCTTCCATCTATAAGCAGATGTCACCAGAGATGCTTCTACTCACACTTCCTTGCACTAGTGAACAACATAGGAGGATTAGATACTATACTCACTGTCCTCGACTTCAATAAGTGCTTTCCAGGGGAGACCTTTAAGATGGTAATTTCTGCAGAGTGTGATTCCTTTAATAGGGTGACTAGCTTCTATGTTCCTTCATCACCAGTCTTTTTATTTCAATGTTTCTTTTTATTTTGGGGGGTTTCCCCCAACCCCCATCCCATATTAACTTTACACTTTTCCCTTTTAAATGATGATGAATAGACGTTATACCGGCTAGCTATGCACCATCCCTTTCAAAGACACCTATCTGCACACCCTTATCTTTCCTCCTCACACACCATTCTTAATGTTCCTAGCTAAGGACAGACATTACCAGTAAACTGTAAGGCCCATCAGGCTTTTTACAGTCCCTCAGGAGTTTACGAAGGTGGTGTCAGACGTTGTCTGTTGCCTTCTCATCCACATTTACCTCCATCTTGATGACTGGTTTACCTGATCCTCATCACAGAAGCATGGGGGTGTCTTGCTATAATCCCTTCTGTAGCTCCATGTCCAGTTGGGTCTCTCAATGTACTCACCAAAGTCCACATTGGCCCCGATGCAAAGAAGCTACTTCATCAGTGAGGGTCTGGATTCAACCAGGGCTAGGTCCTTCTTCTGGAGGTAGGCCTTGCTGTTCTCCAGAGAGCCTTCTGTAACATGACAGGTTTTTTTGACTAGAAAGACAATGGAGCACATCGATCCCTTTGGTCCTCCGGGACTGGCATGAGCACACTTTTCAGCAATACATTTTGAATTCCTGGCAACAAAGCATCTACATTTTCCAGGTTGTCAGGGCAATGTGTCAATCCAAGAGTGACTGTAATTATTGACACCAATAGATACCCCACAGTTCAGGGTTACAATCCTCCTTTTGGCACAATATGCCGCCCAGTGCCATTTATCTGGTATATGTACGTGGAGTAAGATGGGATTGGGAATGCATACATAAGCGTGATGTGATATCCCTCCAACAAAGCCCATGAACTGGACAAATTGGTCCACCCCAAGATTGCTGCATATAACGATGTCTGGCCCTCTAAGATGGCCGCTCCCTCCTGCTCCCATTGGCTAAGATACCAACATTAGCCAATCGATTTCACCGGGAGGTGGGAGCTGGCCCTATGATCTAAGGCCTGTATCGAAGGCCCTGTCTGTCCCTGTCTGCCATGGTACTCTGCCATGCTGCCCCCTTTACCCCCTGTGATGGTTGTGTGTGTCCCTCACCCCCCTTGATTGTCTGTGTTCCCCACCACTCCTACCCCCCTTGATGGCTGTATGTGTTTCCTCACCTCCCCTGGCCCCCCGAGATAGTTGTTTTGTGTCCCCCACCCCCCTTTTGCCCCTGTGATTGTTTTATTCCCACCACGCCCCCCACTTCCACCTTGTGATGTCATTGTGTTCCTTCACCCCCTTCTGGTTTCCTGTGATGGTAGGGTGTCCGCCTCCCTGCCCGTCACTGTACCCATAGCACTTTGCTATTCAGACTTGTCAACTGACCTGTATGATAGCTGCCTGTTTGTCTCTCCCACCCCCTCCTTGCTCTTCTCGTAAATCTCCCCCCAGCACTATTCTGAAATGTCGTCAGGGCTAGTATGTTAGTCGCTTAATTTGTTCTTCTCCTTCTCCCTTACTCCTACCCCCGCTCCTCTTGTTAAATTCCGGCACTACCTCAATTGCCGTCAGTAATGTAGCCGCCTGTCTGTCTCACTCTCTTGCCCTCCCCTCCTCCCCTTCCTATCTTTGTTCAATAGCGCTTACTCTATTATTTGTCTCGTGACCTTCCCTTCCATCTTTGTCTTCTCCTCCCACTCCCCCCCTCCAACACCATCTGAAATGTCTTTAGGCCTAGTATGATTTTAGCTTGTTTTGTTCCTCTCCTGTTCCCTTACTCCAGCCCCTCTTCCACCCCACCCTCCTTGTTTTATTCCGGCACTACATCAATTGTCGCCAGGCATAGTAATGTAGCCACTTGTCCATCTCATTCTCCCTCCGACCCCCTTTCCCCCTCTTCATTGTCCATACACTTGCACTATCTGAAATGTCACCAGGCTGATTATGATCATTACTTTTTCACATTCTGAATGTATCAAGGACCTGTAAGACACTGTATTCTCCCATGTTCCCTCCCTTCCTTGTAGTGTTTTGAAACACATTGTGTATAGGCACTATAAAAATAAATAATCAATCAATCATAGAGGGTCACTTGGACAATGAGCTGACTACCCCTTGTTGACCTTAACTTGTTGGCACTTCTAGCTTGGTCTTTTAGAAATGGACCATTGAGAGGAATGGGAAGAAGGCTGGGAAAAATGGTGCCCCTGACGGCCTACCGCTTGGCGGCCTGGCTAAGGGAGCTGACAAGTCTGCCCTGGGCCTGTATCACTACTGTCAAACCTTTCCCACAGTTTTCCCTTCACAGGGAATTCACTGCCTCGTGAGGGCCCCATGGACAGCTCCCTTGGAAAGAGAGTAAGAGAGTTGGTGCTTTGGCTCCATGCTTCCGGCATTGGCAAAGTGCTGGCTTAAGACAGAGGTTGGTGCCAACACGAAAGTAGGAATGTAGCACGACTACGTGTGGGATTCTCTGACCCCATTGCTCAGTATGCTGCTGGTGCAGGAGGAAGAAAAGAAAAGGGACGTGCCTGCCTTTGTTGCCCAGACCACAGGTTCGGAGACCCACACCCAAGGGTGGTGAACAGTGTGAAGTGACCACCCATCAGTCCTCCAAAGTAGTTGCAGGCGGTCCCCTGCCAAATGTTCCATCAGCTCCCAGCCCTGAGAAACAAGCCCCACTCAAATTGCTGCTTGGAGTGTGTAGGTATCGTACCCATCCCCTTTAAATCTATGGCTCTCCTTGTCACTTCAACACGCTGACCTTTGATCACTGCGAGCACAAGTGAAGAGAGAAGAGGCACAGAGTGGAAAGCAGATAGACGTCATCAAGCGAGACAGTGTATCATTTGAAAATACCAGAGTGGCAATGAAGGTGGGATCAAGAGCCTGAGCTGCCATGAGAGATCTTCGGCAACCGAAAGAAATGTAATTCTGAGGTAGGAGCAAGTGTACTGACCGCAACTCTGACCCACAACAAGCAGGAAGTCACTCCTCTAGAAGCATTCATACAGCATTCAGTTGAGCTACTCATTCCGTGAACTCAGCGGAAATCCCAATTCCACACTTAAATTGAAGCCACTGATGAGACAGAGTTTGCACCATAAAGGAAGGCAGCCCTTCTAAGGGATACCTTGGGCACAGAAGAAGCTAGTTGGGTTGGTAAATGATGACGCTTTTGAAGAACCACTAGCCAGACTGGAACACAGATTTGGGAAAGTACCAAACATAGCATTAGAACACCAAATATTCTACAGTTGGTTGCGTTGACGTCCATTGTTTATTTATTTTATTGTTTAAAGCATGGATCTAGCTCGAGAGCAGTGGAGCGCTGTACACAGTGTGGGTAGCCGGCATTTGGGCTGGCATCTTTTACCAGCAGCGCAGTACTGTGACGTCTGTGCGTCGGTAAGTGCGTTCATTGGAGTTAGTCCATGGCCAGGTGTTGTTGAAAGAGCCATGTTTTGAGACATTTGAAAACTTGGAAAATAGTGGGGGCATTCCGAGCCGACATCGTGATTGAGTTCCAGAGGGTGGGTCCATGACAAGAGAAGGATTATTTTCGGGTCCTCTCTTTGCGGACTAGTTGTGATTCAAGTCCGTTGGTTGATTTTCTGCGCAAGGAGCGTGTGCCATCAGATACGTGGAACTTAGCCGGCAGGTACGCGGGTGTGCTACTAGTTACTGCTTTGTAAATGATGCATACAGTCATGAACAGTAACATGGCTTGGAGTGGAAACCAATGTAATTTGCGTCGGATGGGGGTAATTCAGTCAAATTTACGTGCTCCCGTATTAAGAAGTGCTGCAGCGTGGTGGACTGCTTTTAGGGGAGCCAAGTGAGCAACGGGGAGCTCTGTCAGGAGAGCATTTCCCCCATCGATTTGCGAGACCACAAGGGCCTGCACTACAGTCTGGAAGTCCTGCGGCGGGATGAAAGGTTGGATTTTTCAAAGGGTAGAGATTCTGAGCCAGGCTTTTTTGGCCTTCTTGGCTATGTGTTTCTGGAAGGACAGATTGCTTTCAATGGTGAAGACTAAGGATTTTGCTTAGTCTGAGAGTTGTGCATCAAATATTTGTAGGCGCATATCATTGAGCCATTGTTGGACAAGTTTTGTTTTAGCAGGCGGACTGATGAGGACAAATTCAGTCTTGTATGGGTTTAGTTTGAGGCAGGCAGTTGACATCCAGGACTGGATGATGGCTAGTTAAGCTTGGAGTTGAATAATGTCCTGCGCGCTATTCACTCTCATGTACAACTGAGTATCTTCTGCATATTGGTGGATGGCTGTATTGGAATCTTTGGGGAGAGTTTCCCAGAGGCTCCATGTAAAGGTTAAAAAGGAATGGTGAGAGGATGGAGCCTTGGGAGACTGCAGGAGACCTGGAGTCAGTTAGAACACTACGAGTCAATCAGGACAGCCTGGTGTCTGCTGAGAGATAGGAGGTAAACCAATTCACGTCAGTGCCAGAGAATCCCATCCTGTCAGCAAAGAGGGAGTGAAGGATGCAGTAGTCGGCAGTATCAAATGCAGCTGAGAGGTCAAGGAGGACGAGGAAACACGATTCACCCTTATCCATGAACTGAAGAGCATCATCCACCACCTGAAGGGTGGCTGTCTCGATCCTACACTTTAGGCGGAACTCATAGACGACTTTGTAACAACCATGAAGGTACTAGCAAGCACGCGTGCATTAAGCAACATGGCCAACTAACTTATGAGAGGCCAGCTAATAGTCCACTGTCACGTTCCCAAAACACAGGAAGCACTTTAGATGAGTATAGATCCAGCACTTAATCAAGCAATCACCATAGCCAAAACAGTAAAACACTCCTTACATTCTATAAAAGAAGTGACACAAATGCAAATCAAAGAAGACGTCTGTGTAGTAAGACAAAGGAAAGCTTTCCAAAGAATACAAAGCCCCATCAGATATTCAGCTGAGATATCCCACCAAATACTGTAAAATGGAACAGACACGTGAGTGCTTTTCGATGTGGAAACCATAATAACATCACCAGTGACAGATCATGCCCAGCTACAAGCAAGGAATGTATAGAATGCGACAGAATAGGGAATTTTGCAACCATGCGCATCCAACAGATAACGAACAATTGCAGCCATTCAAGACACTTCAAAAGATGAAGAGCCTAGTGAACTACTAGAGCAACTGTTCCTATGCATCAAGAATAACAAGAACCTTCGGAGAAACCCAAGGAGGCCTGCCTACAGAGAGATGGGCATGGCCTAAAAGCGGTGCCACATTCCCCTAACAGTGCATCATGAGACCCTGCAAACATGTCACTCAGAGCATGGTCTCTGGCAGTCTTGTTTGCATACAGTGTGCATATTGCAAATATGTTTCTCGGAGGGTTGTGAATAAATCGCTCACTCAGTATGTGAACAATTCAGTGAGTAAACCACCCCCATTTTGTTTATTATTCGCGTATGAGAAAAGTAAGGGAGGGGTGAAATAGCACGAATGTGGGTCTCTGGCTACTTTGCAAATCACCAGAAACCATTACTATGGATATGCAAAGGACAAATCGTGTGGCCTAGCCTTGTGAGTAGTTTTTGGCGCTGCCGGCGGCACCGTACATTGCCTGAGGGTGATACATAGCACATGTAATTTGATTTTGCCATGTTATAGAATTTAAACCATGGGGGCGGGGGACTGAGGTTATTTACTTGGTGCCTGAAGGGTGTGATGGCATTCCTGGGGCAGGGCGAGTTGTGGTAAGGGTACGAGTGGAGCGCTGATTAGGTATGACCATGTCAGACAGGAGTGGTAAACAATCTGTCACCACCACTCTGAACCCCTCAACGCCTTCAAACATCACACACAACAGGCTCACAGTGGGCAGCAACACAAAAAACATCCACCACCTATAAAAGGTCCTTCCTGGGCCTCGCAATGTAACCTTCGCTCAGTACTGGTCATCATGGACTGTAACTTCCCTTACCAAAATTAATGAGTCTGGCCAATAAAGCCCCCAAAAAGATAGTCTGGCATGTTTGCTGTGAATCCATTTGCCTCGGATCGGCATTTCCAAAAGATCAATTGCTCCTGCACCCCCCTGATCTGCGATACACACATAAGGGTTGCAGAGGAAGATTCCATACATTTCATAGTACAAAATCAAAAGTTCTTTCAGAGCTTTTAACTTGTCTATTGTCAGGCGTGAGTAACTCATACACTCCTAAATTTGGCTTTGCATTCTGGTACTTGCAGTTCTGTATTTACAATGCAGAAAGCAGAACTCTGCATGACCTTGGACAACATGAGAGCTTTGGGCTCTATCCCTGGAATGATGTCAGTCAATTGCCCATCTGTCCAAATTCATAAAGTGAGCCGTGGGATGTCCACAGTTGGAGAGAGCCTGATGGCTGTGTGGTGGTTGATCCATGTACAATTTGCTTATATAATAGCTATACATAAGTGTTTTCAGGCGCAACAAGACAAGATGGGGGTGGGAGGAGCATGGGAACCACAAAAGTAGGATAACAAAAACAGTTATATTGGCCTTGTGACAATCCTGCCGTGCAAGTGCATGACCAGGTGGTAAGTGCAGGGAGGAGGGCGTAGAACGAGACGTTCAGGAGTGGGGTGCCCCAAGGGTGGGGGCGTGCAAGTGGTGGGTGGGCCAAGGCAGCAAGTGCAAGGGGAAGTGGGAGGAAGGAACGATGAGTGTGATGGACAGGAAGGACCAGGTTGGGATAGTCCGGGTAAGGGAGCCCAACAGGAAGTGCTGGCAAGGTATGTTGGGGGGACTGGTAGGGGGTGGTCTGGCCCCTGTATGACTCTGAAGGGACCAGGCCCCAGTCTCAGCAGCAGAGGGAGAGTTAGAACTGGTGGGGGAGAGGGAAGGAAGAGGAGAAAAGGAAAGTCTTGAGACGTTTCCAGAACTTAAGACGATCCTGCTCAAGTCGAAGAGGGCAGTGAGGCCATTCCAGAGGGAGGGGCCAGCCAAGGAAAGGGGTCTACCTCCCACTCTCTGTTTGTAGAAACATTTGACCTGCAGAGAGTTGGAGTCAGAGGACCGAAGGACTCTGGGTGGGAGGTATTTAGGGAGGTAAAGCTGTATGTAGAGTTATGCAGTCCTTGGGCTTGAGGCCAAGGATACGTCTTACAGTCCTACTCTGGATTAGTTGAAGGGGCGAAGGGAGGAAAGAGGCAGATTTAGGAAGAGGCTGTTGTAATAGTCCAGCCTAGAGAGAACCAGGGCTCTGGAGACGTTGAGCTTCTGCGGGAAGGTGAGGAAAGGTAAAAGGCCCCTGAGTAGGTGCAGCTGAAAATTGGCCTTCTTTGCAAGGTCCGTGATGTGTGGAGAGAAAGAGAGAGAGGAGTCAATGATGATCCCAAGGTTTTTTGCCTCATAGCTGGGTGAGGGGAGGGGACCCAAGGAGTCAGGCCATAGAGTGTGGAGGAAACAAGGCAAGGAGGATCTCCGTCTTACTGGCATTAAGGCAGAGTCCATTGGCAGAATGCCATGTCTGAATAGCAGTCAGGTATGAGGGAGGAGGCAGAGGGGGTAGAGGATGGCAGCTTAAAAGAAAGCTGTGGGTTGTTTGCTTAACACTGGAAATGAGGGGTGAAGGTAGAGATCAGGTGGGCCAGAGGTGCCAGGTAGATGTTGTAGGGCCCTGAGGGACGCCACAGGTAGAGAGTGAGGTGGACGAGAGAAAAGGACCCATTGGCTCTTGGGATGGTCTGTTTGAAAGGAATGAGGTAAGCCACACCAGTGCCCTGTCCCTGATGTCTAGGGTTTCATAGAGATGGTTTATGAGGATGGAGTGGTTGACAGTGTCGAAGGCAGAAGAAAGATTGAGGAGGATCAGAACAGGGAGGACTGTTAGAGTCCAGATTAGAGAGTAGGTTCAATGCCTCTGGTGGCCCTGAAACCAGACTGGTGTTCATGGAGGTAGCTAGCCACATCGGCGTGGAGGGTCAGTTGCGGGATTTCCAGCTTCTTCATAAGGTTGCCGAAAAAAAGGGGTGATAGAGATAGGGCGATAATTAGCCGGGCAAGAAGGGTCAGCAGATGGCTTTTTTAGGAAAGGGTGCAAAAGAGAGCGCTTATGGGGTTGTGGGAAGGAGCCAGTGGCAAATGAGTGGTTGCAGAGGTCAGCCAAGGTTGGGGCAAGAGAGGCAATTTTTGTCCTTGATAGTTCTGGAGGAGCAGGGGAGCACCTTTTTAGAGGAGACTTTAATTGAGCCGACAACTCTAGAGATGTCATCAGGTGCAATGGGAGAGCAGGTGGAGAATATGAGGGGGGCAGTGAAGGGATCCACAACCACTGTTGGCTGCAAAGTCAGGACTGCATCAGTAAGTCACATATGCCTTGAGACTAGGGCTGTACCGAACTTCGGCTTCGAGTAAGTATTCAGCCGAAATTCGGCTGAAATGCACCTATTCGGAAGTTGTGCACAAAGTAAGCAGCCCAGGAGATGTGCGCCTGGGCAGAGAGGCTTGAAGCCCATTGCAGCACCTGTACTGTCTGCTCATGAAGCGTGATGTTTGCACGCTTTCCCGGCTGCTGTGCCAGGAGGGGGATGACCTCATTCAGAATTTCACACATGGGAGCAGGGCTGTGCCGCCCACAGCATCCCTTCCCCCTGCATGAAGCATTTCTGTCAGAGTTGCTGATTTTTTTTTTTCCTCCCCACGTCCGATTCCAACTTCCCCAGTTGCATTTTTTCCCTTGAGGGGCTTTGAAGAAAGGTCAGGTTTCGCCTTAGCTTTTCGCCCGGGCTTTCACTTTCGCCCCCGCCTCGGGGTTTCAAGCGGGTTTTAAAAGCTCAGCAGAGGCCCGGGGTCTTTCACCCGTGACACCTCGCATTGTTTATGACCCCGCCATGAAGTTCATTGATCACCCTCTGGCAGGAGGAGGCACCGCTCCCTCTGGGAGAACGAGACCACTCCGTGATCATGGTGTCTCCCCTGCCAGGAGATCTGCCTTTCTGATCACAGATGCTCCACTGCCAGGTAAGTATCAGAGCTGCTGGACCCGCCCAGCCACGGCTTGGGAACAGTCTAAAAATAGGTGAGCAGAGGGGAAGGGGCAGACAGAAACTGTCCATTAAGATTATCATTGAACAGTTTCGGCCTGTACATATTAATTTATGACACTGACTGGACGTGTGATCCAAGCACAATCAGACACGAGTGCTTAAAGGTGGATGTTTTACTGACAAATGTTTGTTTTTAATATGTGAGATGTGTAAGTGCCCACGTGTCACCAGCCTTTCCCAAAACCAGCACGGAAAATCTGTACCAGGAATTTGAAAAGGCGGAAGTCTTGCAGTGAAATGGGCCGAGCACAGGAAAGTGTTCTTATCTTTTCTACTGCATGGGAACTGATAATAAACTGCGTGCAGTGCGGGTGTGTATAAGGCGAGTATACTTGTTATCTCATGGGAATTGTGTAGCACCAATCTGCTATTTATCTTGCCTCCCAGTGCGTTAGAAATGCATCAGAAGGCATGAAAAGGCTCCTACCCCTTCTCTGATGATGTAGCGCCCCTTCTCCAGCCACAAAGGCAGACATTTCACCTTGAATTGGACAAAGGGCCGACAATGGGCAGCATCAAGACCATTTAACACTATTCACTAGCACCTGAAGAAAGGGGCGTCGACAAATATTCCCAGCACAGCCTGCATTGTTGTCAGATGAAAGGGCACCTAATGAACAGGAAGCATCTTCTGTGCAGGCTGCCAGTAACCAGGTAAATGCATAAGGAGGCCTTTCTTAACACCTAAGCCCATAGGTCTCACAATGTACTACAAGAGTGCTCGTTTGATTTATTGTGAGGGGAGAAAGCACGTGTTGTTCTTCTGGAAGGAAATTAAACCTTTTAAACACGTTTGTAGAGTTATTTCTCTAAAGATAGCAGCCTTTTCTCATCAGTGTGATTTATCTGCCCTCGGCCCAGCTCCTCTGGGAATGTGCACTTGAGCAATGTCTAAATAACAGGTCTTTCCGTAAAATGCAAACCGTTGAAATGGCAGACAATGTAAGCCAGCGAGTGAAACGTGTGCGCTTAATGCGTGGGGTATACAGTGTTCCCACCTGTGCCCTCGGTCTGATATTTAAAATGAAGATTTGCACCCAATGGCACATGTTCTTATAGCAAATATCCCAAAAGCTTCTGGTGCACTTGAGTGAACCAAATGAGGGTGCTGGCACAATGTGTCCCAATTGAAGAGGACGTGGGAGCAATGTTCGTGGGCTACTGAAGACCATCATGGTCAAACTCTGGTGACAGCACATTCCTTTGCTGGGAGTAAAAGCAAAACAAAAAAAGAGGGTTGGTTGAAAAGTCCCGACGAATAAGGATGTCCAACTTGGTACCTGGTATCTTTGGTAAACTTGCCACTAGCAGGTGGTCAAGGTCAGAGCCTGCCATGTCGCTGGATTGCCCAGGCAGCATTCATATTGTGTACTAGTTAATACCTATTAATGCACAAAAATAAAAATGTTGCTGTTATTGAACAGTTTATTTTCTGATAATGTATCCCTTTCAGGATTTATACAAACATCTTGTGTAGACAACTTGGAAAAGAAATGCAATAAAGAATGGATATACATATATTAAAGTGTATTTTTAATTTACAAAGTGTTTTTCTTGTCTACCAAACTTTATTTATTACAAATGCAACTATTCGGCTCCGTATTTGGTTCCGACCGAATACTTGTTGAACTATTCGGTATCCGGCCGAATACTTAAATCTACTATTCGGTACACCCCTACTTGAGACGAACTTGCTGCTATGAAAAGTTAAGGATGCTTCTTTGAGTCAGAAATGTTAATATTGCTTCAGTTTTTAGTCTCAAAACATGCTTCATTCCTACTAACGTCAGTAGAGAAGTGAAAGGTTCTTTCTTTTTGCTTAAGGTGGACCAAACTCACGCGTGTGTGTTTTGTCAGCCAAGCACATACCCCTCCTTATCTCGTGCCCAGAAAAAAAAAATTCTACACAATTACACAAAGAAGGTCCTGATAAATAGGATAGATGGTGAATGTATTTCTGTAGAAAAATGCGCAACGACTTCTGCTAGAGTTTTACGACATGCTTATTTAGAAGTAAAATAAACTTAGTTGTGGGTGTTTAAAGCGTGATAAGAATCGCAAACATATCTCTTTTAGACTTGCCTGCCTTTAACTCCAGAGACTGCACTAATATCCAGGCTCGTAGACACTAGTGGTGCCAACGTTTGGTGTTTCCCTCGGGCTAGCCTTTCGCAGCAACATTTCAAACAGGGGCAATCACAGGAAGTGACATCATGTGAAGTCACATGGCAGGCAGGTGCGTCTGGGCAAGCACTGGCTAGGCCTCAATTTCTGAATGAGCACTCTGCCTTTCCACTCCGGAGGTACAAGCTTTTACTTTCACTAAAGTGCGTGCGTATCCTCTGGAGAAGGTGTTCTAATGCATTTCCACTGGCCTTTATTAGGCATATTGGTTTATTAGATGTTCTGTATATTTTACTTCTTTCCTTCCTTTTTTATAAAAAAAAATCGAGCATGTTCAAAATTATATGTTTTTAATGAAAGTGGAGTAATTGGGGAATGTGTTAATGTGATTTTAGAATATTAATGTATACATTTTTATTTATTATTTAATACAATGTTTTAGTTCATAGAACGTTTTGGATATTTATACAAACATTATTAAACATTCAAGACATTGCAAAGACATTACAAACCACTTATGTACTGTAGCCTGCTACAGTACAACCAATATTCAATATCATCACATGACCAATAAAACGTATACATGAAACCAAGTAAAATAGAATAAACAAATGCAAACGTACCTAAAAGAGAATAATGTTAACAACTCAAAGAAAATCGTGTAAACAACTCAAAACGCACTTTAAACATCTCTCATTGTATATTCTTTTAACTTAATTCATTTATCTACATCTAATGTATTAATGAATGTTATGTGTATTGTGTAAGGTTTAATTTAAAATCTTTTTGCACAATACAAAAATTGAATTGAAAAAAGTAAGTGTACGAACAGAATAGATGATTCGGATGTTATTAATGAGGCTTTGCTAGGAGGCGGGGGGGGGGCTGAGGGGGCTGCAGCCCTGGGTCTTTTAGTTGGAGCCCGGATAGAAGCTCAGAGGCTACAACCAAAAGGCGGGCTAGCCCTGAGTCCCGACAGGCCCAACATTAGCATAGCCCCATATCTTTTCCAGACCTAGCAACACCTCTGAGGGTAGCTCAGTTGGTTGAACCACTTGCTGCATGTCACATGTGTGCATCATGGATGCGCTGGAAAGGCAAGGAATTCTTCTGAGGCTGATTCTCTATGCGTAACCTTGAATTGGCTCATGGGTCCCAGCCCAGAAGATAATGGAGTCGAAGCAGAGTGGATAGTGAGCCAAAGCCCTGAGTAATCGCCCCCAGCAGACACATATGGGAGTCGCGGGCCACACCCTAAGCCCGCGGTGATGACAGGATGGTAAAACTAAAGCAACGTTCTCAGAGGCAAGACCCCAGCTCGAAGCCTAGGTAACCAACTCTGCATGCCCTAGATCAGCAAACAGGGTAATGATGGAGCCGCCATAGCCCCCGCTCCAGGCCTGACAGAGCGGGGAGGGGGTGCAGTGTCAGATGTAATTGCGCAGAAATAGCTGTAGACAGCCAACGGCCATACCACAGACAAGCCCATTTACCTACCAGTCTGTGGTGTACAGTAGGCAAATGATCACCCAATGTATATGCAGTGCGCCATGAAGCGAGCCTGCTCCGCAGTGCGCGGCTTCTGGAGCATCAATAAGTAAATACAAAGAAACATTGTGATTTATGACTCCATGTATAGTGAGGAGTTTTGTGCTGTGCTCACAGAACACAAGCCCTTCTAGGTGACCCAACGTTTGTCAGACAAGGAAAACAATAACCCCTTGGGTCGAGTGATTTGACCAGGATCACATGCATAGGTCAAGTGGGAAAGCCGTGCATTGCACAAAGGTGCACTAGTGGCACACTTTGAAAATGTGTAGGCGTGAAGCTACGCGTTTTTCTGTCTGATGTGATTGCACAGGGAAGGGGTAACCTGCCCCAAACAAGTCAGATTGTGGTGGTAGGCTGGGGTGGACTGGACCTCTGGAGAGTTCCTGTGGGTCTCTGAACCCTGGGCCTCTTTTGTGTAATTACCCATGGTAAAGTAATGGTTGTTTAAACTGCAGATATAACCCTGGGTTTGTTCGTCTCCTACAGTGTATGTGGCATACCTATGTACGACGCTACTACCCATGGTCCCGTCACCAAACGGATAACAGGGAGAATGCCTGTCATTGATATGATAGGTTATTTTCGTGTCAAAAGTGAACAGGATGAGGCTGACCACTGCCTCATACACTAAACAGGTGATTGTGTCACATTTCAGGCCTTCTTCAAGAAAGAAGAGGAACAGGTGACAGAGAAACGCCCTCAGGTTGCCGCCCTACCACTGACGCCTGGAATGACGTTCCCCTGCAACGCGACCCACTACTGCGGCGGAAGTGAATGTAAACCTGTGCCAAGACATACATCGACACCGGCATCTGGGCCATGTTTCAGGGTCTGGCAAAGTGGGCGTCTGCATGGCGGAAAGATGGCTGGAAGAATACCGCTGCATGTGACTGCACCGAAGTTTGGGAGGCGATGTGGAAGCAAAGGGGATCAGAGCACGTGGATACCCATCTACCTGAAGAAACGTCCCTGTAAAACAATGTAGTCGATCAAATGGCAAGAGTCCAACCCATCCAAGCAATGGTATGCTGGACTCAAGTGGTATGAAGTCATCTGGGACAGCAGACAACCTGCCAGAGGGCAAGGAAGGGGCCGGTGCCAATCCATAAAGATCCAGCAAAGCAAAGCTGTAGACATCTGTCCTGAGGCAATGAGGTGAAATGTTACAGCTTAGAAGGTAAACCCCCTGGAACACTGAACAGAGGAGAAAAGGCAGCATATGTGTGGCAAGTGGGCCACATGAGCCCCTCGGGAAGCGATATGTCCCGCTATGTACCGACAATGTTAGATGCTTATTCTGCACTGCTGCTGGGCTATACAAAAACATCAAGCAGATCCAGGAGCAACCCTGCAAAGGATGGAAGGCCTGATTCATCCTTACGGAATTACTAGAAACATCCAATCAGACCAAGGAACCCACTTCACTGGAGACACCATTCATACAAGGGCATGAGATCAAGGAATCAAATGGACATTGGATATCGGGCACTATCCCCAAGCATCAGAGCTCCTTGAATGGATAAATCGCTTTATCAAGGAGTATTTCAAAGGATATTGACGCTATTGAGTAGCAAATGTTAGCGAGCCGTTTGGTTGGGGGTTTAATTTGTGTGTCACGTAGTTGCTTCCAGGAATGGACTGTGTCCTCTCACGTATTCACCCTTCCTTAATCTACGTTGCCACCTGGAAGGGTAATGTCTACATGTGGGACCGCCTTAGGGCGTATTGGTCTTCATTCCAGTTAGTATTGAAGCTGGTGTGTCTAGTTCTGGAACTGGTGTGGATCGTTGAGCTATTGCAGAGGGTAGGTCTAAGGCTGGTTCCTGCGTCGTTGGATCTGTACGGTGCCCAATGGTCTGTGTGGTGGCCTGCGTCTTGGCGGCCTCCCCAGCCTATCTATGGCTGTCCCTGTGCGGTGCGAGTGGAGCCCCTGGCACCCTTCTAGTGATTGAATCTGGGCCCCGCAGACAACTGCCGCTTGTCTGGTGCTCCCCTGGGCAGCCATTTTCGGGTTTATGCGGGTTGAGCGTGGCAGACCTGGCCCACGGTGTAGGCAGGGCCCGCCTATGGCGTTGCCCGATGCGGGGGCCTTCACCGGCCCGGTCTGGAGGCGTCCGTTTTCCAGCAAGGCCGCGCAGTGTGTGGGTTGTGGGCGCTGCCGCGTGGAGCTGGAGCTCTGCTTATGTCACTAAGAGTGCGGGGCGACAGGAGAATGGCGTCGCCATTACCGGGAGTCTCTGCTGTGTGGATTACTCCCCAGGTGTCCAGGCTTGTCGCTAGTATCACCGCCAATGTCCGCAGTTGTCCTCTTTGGTTTGGTCAGGGGGTCTCAGCCCCGGGAGCCGTAGAGGTGGCTTGGTGCCCTTGCTGCTACTGTCCGTGGCTCGTAACGCGGGCTCCGCCTACATCAAGGCCTGCATATGCTTCGGAGCTGCAGTCTCTGCATCGGAATCTCTGACACTGTTAGATGGCTCGCAGCCTCACCTCCGCGTCCTTGGGCGGGATTTAGGTATTCTGGGTCCCATTTCGTTCACTCTTTCTCTTAGGGTCCTCAGGAGGTTTTTTGACAGAAGCTCTGCTGTTTCTGGCAGCTCGGGGGACGCAGCAGCTAGATATATTTCCTTAAAGGATTTCTGCCGGAGAGGAGGTCACCTCTTAGGCGGCCATCTTCGTTGCGCAACAGCGCCCCCTCTCCTGTTTGCCATTTTTAAGGTGGTTCACACTTTTAACCCCTCATGTTGATTACCGGCCCCCTTATGCCCCATTTCACATCCGATGCCTGTCCCCTTACCTTAATTCCAGCATCATTGCTGCAGACTTCCGGGTTGCCCACTCACCTCCCTCTTTCCTTCCCTAGACTCTTATTTCAGTCTCTGCTGCCATTAACAGCATGGCAAAAACCAGTGTTTGGGCTCCGGTGAGGTGGGGCCCAACTCTACCGCACCCACACAATGAGGCACCAGAGTCAGTTAGTGGGTGAGATGGCTGGTGAGCAAGAAGCTGCTTGCCCTTTGCAACAAATCAAGTTCTGGGGGGCCAGTGGTCCAGGGGTGAACATTGGTTTCTAAACCATCAATTAGCCCCACAGCTCTAAAACACCAGAATGGGTCCGACACAGATTGGATTGTAGAGGAGGTCCCAAATAAAGCCTGCACTCCAATCACCCATTTTGAAGTGCCATGAACGTTCACACCGAGATATGTGATGTATGATGAGCAAATAAACCAGCAGAGAGCCACACTAGGGCTCTGAAGTACCAATACCAAGGTAAACATGGACAGTAAGGTATCCATTGAGAAAACCATATCAACAACTGAAACTGAATGAAGATTGTCTGAGTACAGTCCCTGAAGAAACCAAAAA
Organism: Ambystoma mexicanum; assembly: GCF_040938575.1. Taxonomy (NCBI): domain Eukaryota; kingdom Metazoa; phylum Chordata; class Amphibia; order Caudata; family Ambystomatidae; genus Ambystoma; species Ambystoma mexicanum. Next base: position 270,376,860 of record NC_090921.1, on the reverse strand, counting down.
GGTCTTAATGGAAGACGAATGGTGACGTCACAAGAACCTAAAATGACTCGCATGTAGACGAAATGAAGACCAGAGAATGACATAAAGAGACGAAACGCCATGAACAAGGATATCGTGAACTTAGAGTGTGAAGACGATGTCAAATGAAAGAAGCTTAAGCTGTAAGCATGACAAAGATATTTGACCAGTTTACATATGTACATACACTTGAAACCGCAAGAAAGCTAAGAGAATCGTGCAGTTTGCTATGCTTAGTAGAGGGATAGTGCGGCAAGAGCCATATACATATCTTCCTCAAATAAAGCACTTCATATGAAGTATACTTCCACTTTGCACAAAAAGCAGAATCAACAAAATTACAAAAGGCCATTCGAGAAAGGTTTCACAGTCAACAAATAAGGAGCTGAGCAGCAGAAATGAAACTCAGCAGAGGCAACACGTGCCTAAGGTACCAAGGTTGTATCCATCAAAATAAACGAGCAGTAGCTACAATTAACTGAAGCAAGGAACAGAATATACTGCTTTGAAGGGGCAAGGTAAGAAGGTGAAGGCAGGTGTTGGGTGAACATAAAATCAAATAGACAAATTGTTGTGGAAAAGGCAAATCCACAGTGTCTAAATCACGTGACCAGCCGAACGAACAGAGCAAGACCCCCACACCTACGCATAGCTGTGAGCCAGGAGAAGATATTGAGGCAGAAGATGCAGTCTCGAGGCCAATCACTACGAAATAATTGACACATAGCCACTAAAGTAATGATTGATTGGAGGAAGGCCGGGTGAGTTGAGCGGCGCCCTGCACCTGGCCGACCATTCTGCGTGCTGCTAAGCAAAGTGAAAAAGTATGCATGGGGTTGGTGCCAACCCAATCACAGTGGACCAAGTAATCTAGGGTCCTATAGTTAGTAGAACCAATGGGACGTCGACTTTATAATACCTACAGTAAAGTTACCTTTTCCTAAACAATAGAATTGCATGTCAACTTTTGAGTGTTACACATCAAGGATGACGAGTTTTTAGTATAAATGTTAGGATTTTTAAGAAGTTCATTGGAGTTGAAGCGAGAAGGAAGATCGCACCATTGCTGATATTCATAACTCCCTGTTTTTTGTACTTGTCATTAAACGGACTCCCTTTGCCAAACCGTTTGAGTTGTCCTTATTGATTGGTGTTGGAGTAATAAATCTGCACCCCAATCCATCTCACGTGTGCTGCTATCTTGTCTTAAAGTGCTTCTGAGCAAACCCGACTCTATGGGCCGGTTGGGGGTCTCAGAGCACTCTTGGTAGCAGAGATTGATGGTTATCGATTATCGATTTGAATAACACACCCATTGACCGTCGACATAAAGTAACTAAAAAAAGGAACTCTAGGTCCTCGGCAATATTACAAGTCCTTTGCCATTTGGCTGAGTAGACCGTGAATCTCCCCGTAGACAGTAGTAGAATAAAAAACAAAAATCTGCAGAACGAGGTCTGAGGGGACCCGTGCTTCCCCACACAACCCCTTACGGGCAGCTGAGCGGGAGAAAAGCCAAAGAAGGCGGTGACGAAGGCAGTGATCCCGCGGATCCAGAGAGGAAACATGCAAACGGTGAGTGAAAAAGACTAATGCTTTGGCAAAAGTGCATGTCATGACCACTGTGAGGGGGCACAAGTTGTGCCACAAGCAGGCTCCCACCAGAACCCTGAGGGCTTTAAAACCACTGCAAAATGGCTCCTGGAGCCAGTCCTGGCACCTTTGGCACCAGTCTCATATGTAGGAAGGAAGGGCTGTTCAAACCAGGTCCCATTTATGTACATGGGCCTTTAAATCCAACATGGAAGCAACCACGCAGTCTAGTTCTAAGAACCAAGCCATGCGGTCTAGTGTTTTGGGTGTGGCAGGCCTGGACCTACATTCCCTGGTACCACTTTACCTGGGCTATATAAACCACACCCTGACTGCAGAACACGCTTCGAGGTATTCTGCAACATGCAGCGTGACGCTCACCGTGTCCAGCTCCTGGTCTTCAGCCTCTTCCTGTAATCCTGCAAGAACAAGAACAAGATTATTCTGTCTTACCTGAGAAAACACCATCCAGCACTCAGCATCTCAATTGGGCTGCAATCTGTGGAAACCGAGAGAAGAAACATCACACACCTGTGAGCACTAGCTTAAGGACTTCCGGCGAACCGTTACCACAGCTGCTGTTCGAAGATTGCGACCTGCAATAATGAGAACGGGAAAAACAATATTAGAACGCGCGCTTCCAAAACATCGAATTCCATCAGTCTTACCTGAATTCCATTGCGCTAAGCCACGCTTCTATCTGGAGCACCACAGCACCATCTGCAAAGGAAAAGAGACATATTCAGGTTCGCTTTCAATATTAAACAAGCGCACAGCGCTGTACTTACCTTAACAGATTCCGAGGCCTGTTTTTCATCACACTCTCATCCACTCGCAGCATCACAGCGGCTTGTGAGGAGAAAAAGAAGAAAACACAGGTTAGCTTTAAAAGACAATAAAGGCGCTGCGCTTCGTGCTTTCTCTTACCTAGAAAACGTGCCTCTCCATCCGGCACGCCAGCATGAAGACCTTCGCACCTGAATAGAAGGAAATAAGACATTAACAAATTCCCACCATAAACAGAACAAAGACTTACAATTAACAAACCTACCTGCCTACCAGCAGATTCGGGGTCACAGCAGGCCTGAGCCCAAGGAAGGCAAACTGCACCAGTGAAGCAAATCGGGCAGCTCGCCAACAAACGTCAAGCGCCCCTGCACAAGAAACGCAGGACGGATAGCTCACCTTACAAATAACTAAGATTCATTATTCAGCACTGGGCAACTACGCATCCAGGGTTCTAGATCTCAGAGCCTTCCATACGCCCCAGGGGATATCAGGTGAGCGTAACAGAAATCAAAGCCTTTAAACCTTATCCACCTGGGCGTCATGGAGACATCTGAAACTGATCAGCTAGCCCATCTTTTGGGACAATTACGCGCCGAGGTACACGCAGCCCGGCAGGAAACCAATGCCTTAAGAAGAGAGTTAATAGTCACAAAAGACCGTACTGATGAACTAAGCAAACAGCTACTACAAACACAGTCGGGGCAGGCTCCATTGCCCGGATTCACCCCATCTGTCCCTGCACCATCATCAGTCAATCCAGTACATGTAACGTTGCCGGGAGCAGTACCTCTGGCACCACCAGAACGGTTTAATGGAGACCCCAGAAAGTACGCAACATTCATGACCCAGTGCCGCCTCCATTTTCTTTGTAGGCCTGGGGCTTTCCCAAACGACCAGGTGAGGGTGGCCTTTGTGTTATCATATTTGAATGGAAGTGCTGCAGACAGGTTTGTACCTTTAGTGAGCCAGGATGACCCATTACTGCAGAGCTTCAGGGGTTTTCAACAGAAGATGGAAAAGTTATTTGCTCGATACTTGCATGGACAAGCTCTTGATAACAAACTCCTGTCCCTCCGCCAAGGGAATCAAGATTTTCTGACTTATATTGCCACCTTTAATAGACTGGTTGTAGGAGCGGGATGGCCAGAAGATAAAAGAACTACGTTGTTTCATCGGGGCCTACGAGGAGACCTGAAGGATGTCCTTGCTCAAGTCGTAGACCCACCTAAAGACTGTGCAGAGTTTATCAACCTGGTAGTTCAGTTGGACCACAGATTACAGGATTGAAGAACAGACCGAAGTAGACTTGAAAATCGTGCCATGTACGTACGTTCAAAAGATAATGTTCAACGTCCATCAGAAAATACCACAGAACCCATGCAGATTGGAGGAGTACGACCCCCTTTAACCGAGGGTGAAAGAGACAAGAGTAGACAGCTACAGTTATGCTTATACTGCGGTAAATCGGGTCACTACCTCAAAAACCGCCCAGTGAAACCTCCAATGAAGGTGGTAGGCACTACAGAGAAAGAATATGATGGAAAGGAATTGGAAAACTACCAGGCCCGGCAAGCGTAGAGTCACAGACCTCACATTTTGCCCTACCAGTAACCTTGATCAATCACCAACGACCATCATGGATGCATGCCATAGAGGCATATATAGACAGCAGAGCAGTTGGTAATTACATAGATTGAGATCGGGCAACAGAAATGGGACTTCCCTTATGCACAAAAGCAACAACTGAAAAGGTAACTACTGTTGACGGCACAGAAATAGCTTCAGGACCAGTAACCTAATGCACAACAGAATTAACCCTTCTGTGTCAGGATGGACATCAAGAAGCAATCACGTTTGACCTCATCAAAGCTCCCTAGTTCCGGTTGATCTTAGGGATGCCATGGTTAGTACCTCACAATCCCCACATAGACTGGCGTGCAAAGAGACTGACCTTTTCTGCACCCACACTTGCTACCCGAAATCTATACCACAGCCAAACCTGAAATCTGTTCAAGGAATAGCATCAGGGATGACGGAACCAATGGACACCTTACCAAAAGAATATCAGGATTATCAAGATGTTTTTCAGAAGGAACAGACTAACACATTACCGCCACATAGGCCCTATGACTGTCAGATCGACCTGATACCTGGCGCACAGGTTCCCTGTGGTCGAATTTATGCACTTACAGAAACCGAAAATCTCCACTTGAAGTCCTATCTGGATTAATACCTGGCTAATGGGTTTATCTGCCCATCCAAGTCACCGGTAGCCTCTCCCTTATTCTTCATACCCAAGAAGGAAGGAGATTTGAGGACTTGCATCGATTACCGCGCACTTAATCAAATCACAGTAAAAAACCACTACCTTTTGCCCCTTATCCTGCAACTGTTGGACCAAGTCAAGGATGCCCGAATCTACACCAAACTAGACCTCAGAGGAGCATACCACCTTGTACGTATTAAGAAAGGGGATGAAGGGAAAACCGCATTTCGCACCAAGTATGGCCTGTACGAATATCAGGTAATGCCTTTCGGGCTGTGCAACACTCCTGCACCGTTCCAATACTTCATGAATGAGGTATTACAGGAATTAATCAATGTCTGTGCCCTGGTCTATATTGACAACATTTTGGTGTATTGCCTCTCTGAAAGAGATCATGTGGAACGTGTTCGCTCAGTCCTTGCAAACCTTCGCCAGCACAAACTGTACGCTAAACTCGAGAAATGCTCCTTCCATGTCACCGAAGTTGAGTTCCTCGGTTTTGTTCTCTCGCCAAAGGGAGTCAAGATGGATTTACACAAAGTGGATGCCATCCTTAATGCGCCATCACCTTCTTCACTTAAAGGAACCCAAAGCATGCTCGGCTTTGTGAATTTTTATCGCTGATGCATTCCAGATTTCTCATGGATAGTCCACCCAATCACATCGTTACTGAGAAAAAACAACTAAAAATTCCAATGGACTGAAGAGGCGGAACAGGTCTTTCAAGAACTCAAGAAAAGATTCACCTCCGCACTCATTTTTCGACATCCTTGCCCTGATCTCCCCTATGCATTGGAAACTGATGCTTCCAGCGTAGCTATGGGAGCAGTTCTCTCTCAAAGAGATCCAGAGTCAGGCGAATTACACCCCGTGGCCTTTTGGTCACATAAATAATCACCACCAGAACTTAACTATGCAATTACAGACAAAGAATTGTTGGCAATAAAATCAGCCTTCAAAGCCGGGCAGCAGTATCTATTACGTGCCAGACATACCATCACAGTAATCACAGATCACCGAAACCTTCAATACCTAAAGTCAGCAAAAGCCCAATCGTCACGACAGTTTTGGTGGGCTCTATTCTTCGCAGAATACAATTACGTAATAGCATACCGACCGGAAGTTCGAAATGGGAAGGCCGATGCCTTGTCTCGTATGGGTGTTGAAGAGAAAACGAACAGTACCCTGGACCCTGTTGCCATCATCCCAAGTTACTGGGACTCACCACCACATTGACTCTGAGTGAGCTTCAAGATAAGATTCGAACCTTAATGAACCCCAAGATCTTGCAGAAATGGAATTCCCAAAATGAACATCACACAGTTCTGGATGGATTATCCTACTTCAGGGACCTACTATATCTACCAAGTAAAGATCTGCAAGAATTGGTCATGTCTGGTTATCACGATTCCCTGATCGAAGGCCATCCCGGAATTGCTAAGACTCTAGCCATGGTTAAACGGAATTATTGGTGGCCAACCTGGTGTAAAGACATTGCTCGATTTGTTCTATCCTGTGGGATATGTGCACAGACTAAATCACAAAAACAGAAGCCAGCTGGCCTCTTACAGCCACTGGATTTCCACAAGCTCCCTGGCATACTCTTTCTCTTGATTTTATTACGGACTTACCTCCCTGTCAAGGTTTTAATACCATTCTGGTGGTTGTAGACCTATTCTCTAAAATGGCACATTTCATTCCATTCAAAGGACTTCCTAATGCTACCGGTCTGGCAAAAGCATTTCTTGAGCAGATTATAAAACTGCATGGTTTCCCCTCAGTCCTAATCTCAGATCGTGGAAGCCAATTTGTATCCAACTTCTGGAGGAAATGTTGTACCATGGCACAAATCTATGTTCGATTATCCACTAGCCATCACCCCCAAATGGATGGACAAACAGAAAGAACAAACCAGACATTAGAACAGTATCTACGTTGCATGCTTGATCAAGTGGAAGAGAATTGGAAAGACTTGTTATGGATAGCGGAATTCGCATACAATAACTCCATACATACCAGCACGGGACAAAGCCCATTCTACACAATATACGGAAAACATCCATGTACATCTGAACTAGGCTCCCCCACGACCTTGGAAATGCCAGCGGTAAAGACTTTACACACAAGCATAACCCAAGCCTTCGAAAGGGCAAATTATCATTTACTGCAAGCCAAAAATAAGCACAAAAAATTCTCCGACCGGCATTGAAAGAAAGCTCCCGATTACCAAGTTGGAGACGAAGTCTGGTTGGCATCAAAACATGTGCCCATAAAAGGTACCCGGACCTTTCGTCCAAGATATCTAAGACCCTATACCATCGAATCAGAGATAAATCCGGTGGCCGTCAAGTTAGCCTTACCACCAAGCATGCAAAATCATCCGGTGTTCCATGTGTCACTTTTAAAACCTGTTCAACCAGGAACCCGAGTCTTAACACCACCAAAACCTGTGCTAGTTGATGGAGAGCCTGAATTTGAAGTTAAAAACATCCTGGATTCGAAACGTACCAGATCTAAGCTATACTATTTAGTGGACTGGAAAGGGTACGTGCCTCAAGACAGAACTTGGGAACCAAGTGAACATATTCACGCACCACTTCTGATTAAGAGATTTCACCTGGATAACCCCACCAAACCCGGACCGGACAGGAAGGACACCATGAGAGGGGCCTTGGGAGGGAGTGCTGTCATGACCACTGTGAGGGGGCACAAATGGTGCCACAAGCAGACTCCTGCCAGAACCCTGAGGGCCTTAAAACCACTGCAAAAGGGCTCCTGGAGCCAGTCCTGGCGCCTTTGGCATCAGGCTCATATATAGGAATGAAGGGCTGTTCAAACTAGGTCCCAATTATGTACATGGGCCTTTAAATCCAACATGGAAGCACCCACACAGTCTAGTTCTAAGAATCAAGCCATGCAGTCTAGTGTTTTGGGTGTGGCAGGCCTGGAACTACTTTCCCTGGTACTACTTTACCTGGGCTATATAAACCACACCCTGACTGCAGAACACGCTTCATGTTATTCTGCAACCCGCAGCGTGACGCTCACCGTGTCCAGCTCCTGGTCTTCAGCATCTTCCTGTAATCCTGCAAGAACAAGAACAAGATTATTCTGTTTTACCTGAGAAAACACCATCCAGCACTCAGCATCTCAACTGGGCTGCAATCTGTGGAAAATGAGAGAAGAAGAAACATCACTCACCTCTGAGTACTAGCTTAAGGACTTCTGGCGAACTGCTACCACAGCTGCTGTTCGAACATTGTGACCTGCAATAACGAGAAAAACAATATTAGAATGCGTGCTTCCAAAACATCGAATTCCATCAGTCTTACCTGAATTCCATCGTGCTACGCCACACTTCGATCCAGAGAACCACAGCAACATCTGCAAAGGAAAAGAGACATATTCAGGTTCGCTTTCAATATTAAACAACCGCACAATGCTGTACTTACCTTAGCGGATTCCGGGGGCCTGATTTACAACACGCTCTCATCCATTCGCAGCACAACAGCGGCCTGTGAGGAGAAAAAGAAGAAAACACAGGTTAGCTTTAAAAGACAATAAAGGCGCTGTGCTTCGCGCTTTCTCTTACCTAGAAAACGTGCATCTCCATCCGGCACGCCAGCATCAAGACCTTTGCACCTGAAAAGAAGGAGATAAAGACATTAATGAAATTCCACCATAAACAGAACAAAGACTTACAATTAACAAACCTACCTGCCTACCAGCAGATTCGGGGTCACAGCAGGCCTGGGTCCAAGGAAGGTAAACTGCACCAGTGAAGCAACTCGGGCAGCTCCCAACAAACGTCAAGCGCCCCTATACAAGAAACGCAGGACGGATAGCTCACCCTACAAATAACTAAGATTAATTATTCAGCACTGGGCAACTACGCATCCAGGGTTCCAGATCTCAGAGCCTTCCAGATGCTCCCGGGGATATCAGGTGAGCATAACAGTGCATGCCTCAGAAACAAGTAAGGGAAAAGGTAACGGAGGGAGGTGGGGAAGGGAATAATGACTCAAGAATAATTAAGTAGATAGAGGGAAGATACCGGGGAGGACACCCGAGAAGAGTGAGGTTACCAGGGAGGACACCCTAGAAGAGAGAGGATTCGCCTAATTCCTACCCTTTAATATAGTGGCTAGAAGAAACTTGTATCCAGAGTCCCAAATAAACGGGAACGAGTAGGCTACCACAGCGATTAAAGGTGCCGTGAAAGGGATAAGTTTAAACTCCATGTCGGGGTAATTTTAGAGGCAGAGATACATGTGACCAGCTGGAGTTTGTCTAGTCTGTTAACGTCTGTCTTATGTGTTGATTGTTGTGACGTCATAGGACGGAAAGTTTTCCTTTGACGAACTAGCATAAAAACTGTGCGATTAGATATTTGGCATGTTATAGAAGGTAACCTCATGTTCATTGAGTAAAATAGAAGATATAAAAATGTCTGGAACAATCGGGATTGGAGCATGTGGTGATTGGTGCTCGCTCATATTGTTGAAATTGTTTAAGTCACGTAAAGCTTTGACAAGTGTTATATAAAGGGAAAGGGAACAGATTTAAGCATGGAGGACATAACTCCGTTAGCGCACATGTGCAAACAGTTGCCGAAACATTCACCTAAACTGAAAAAATACAGTGCGGAGTGGTTTAAAAGAACCACCCACAAAATGTGTACGCCATGGCCACAGGGCGGGTCCTTATATAAAGCTGTTTTGCAACACATGATGACATACCTGCACGCCACATACACAGGCAAAAAGTTGGACTAATGACTAGCTGTTCTAGAGCTTTGGAAAATGTATGAACAGCAGAAGGAAGAGGAGCCGCCAATAGATTGGATACTTAATGTATGCACAGAGGGGGTTGAGATGCCCACTGCTCCACCCGCCCCATCTGAAACAAAGAGTGAAGGCAATAAGGACGAAGGGTTATACCCACTGAGAGAACTTAAAGCAGCCACAGGGTATAGCAACCCGGCACATGAGTCACCTATGCAAAGTAGTGACGAAAATCAAGGTAAAGATAAAAATAAGGATATCACCTCCACAGTCCCAAGGGACAAGGAGAGACGCGATGATGAAAGAAGGGACCAGACAGAGACAAGTGCATCACTCGACAAGGAGAGAGAAGGTAAAAGGTGGAAAGGAAGCAAGGATAGAACTGATGGGATATTACTGACACAGAACAAATGGATAAGAGGGCCGATTTTATTGAAACTCGATGGTAAGGGAATTGATGATGCGAAACAACAGGAGAAGTTAGACAATGTATAGAGGAAAGAGAGGGAAAAAGAAAAAGGATTGATAGACAAAAGAATAAGGAAAAGAGATAGAGACGAGAACAGTTATATCGCAAAGAGCAAGAAAGGCAACACAATCGCAAACAGAAAGCAACCACTGAATAAAACAGACAGGAGCAGCGAAGGTTAGAGGAAGAACAAAGGATACATGAGAAAAGAATAAAGAGACGAAGAGATGAGGAAATCTGAAAGGCAACTGAACGCAGGGACGAAAAGAAAAAGGAGGAAGATAGGGTCAGAGAGAAAGTGAGGAAGCGCAGAGAGTTTGATGACGATATAGAACGTAAGCGAAGACAGAGAGCACACGATCTTGAATATCTGGAAAGAGAGATTAAAAAGCCTGAGCCTGTAGAAGACTGGGAAGATATAGAATTCTTTCCTGAGTATGATTCAGTACTAGGCACATCTAGAACATTTGAGGATGACTTTGACACCAGAAGCATCAGAGAAATGATCGATAGGATATATGATGAAATGGGGCTAAAACAAGTACCCCAAGGGGAGGGGAAAATGAGCGCCTGGAGAGCACTCAGCTTTATGACACTGAGGATGTCTTCTGAAGCAGTGGGAATAGAGAACTTTCCCTAGATAGATTAGAAATAAGCAGGAGCAAAGAGGATGCAAGAAATTGCAGAAGTTGGGGGCAGTGTCACGACCCTCGCCCAAAACCCCCTCTGGCAAACCCATTGGCCAGGTGGAGTCAGGACTCGGCCTCTAGAGCCTGGCATCCTCTTCAAAAGCCCTCATGGGGCCAGTCCTGGCACCTATGGCGCCAGGCTCATACACCATGAAAAACAATGCGCTTGGGAACTACTATGTATTGTCAGCCAACATGGAGGCATCCACATAGCTTGGTTCCTAAGAACCAAGCTATGCGGTCTAGTGTTTTGGGTGTGGTAGCCTAGGGACTACTTTACCTACTATTTTGTTGGGGCTTTTTAAACCACACCCGAGCAAGACAACATGCTTCGCGTTACTTTGCAGCTTGCAACGTGACGCTCACCGTGTCCAGCTATTCCCTCGAACCTCGGAGAAACAGAATCTGCAAGGAGACAAAAGGAACATCATTAGCAGCAGCATCTTACCTGCAGTCTTCATCTTTAAACACTCGCAGCTACTGAGAACAGCTTCCTCGAATCTGCACGCCTCCCGGACAGAACGACCTGAAAGAGGACGATAGAGGCAACCTTAAAGAAAGCAGTAGAGACATTTACAAATTACGAACTGCTCAAAAGGCTTACCTGGCTGGTCGCCACTCGGCTGGCACCACTCCGGACATTCCACTCACGCTGAAGAACACCGCAACCTACAAGGAAGGAAAATACAGGTTAGCAAAGGCAAGACTTGCAACGCTGCGCATATCGCTTACTTACCGCATCATAGTGCTCTTAATGCGCCATCATTTAACAGCGGGGCTCAACCAAGCCAGTTCGCCGCGCTGAAGCTCTGCATATCTAAAGGAGAAAAAAGAGACATTTTAAACAAAGAAAGGCATGCAGGATAGCAACAAAACTAAAGAACAGCAATAAGACCTACCTGAACAATATCAAACGGGCTGGCGTCAGTGAAGTAACTGGACTGTACTCGCCCATGTAAGACAACGCGCCCCTGCAAAGAAGGCAGGATGGAGAGCACGCCTAATTGTACCACAAGGTGAGGAGAGGGCACCAGAGGGACTGAAATCATACGGGGGTGGAGGGAGGATAATTACCCCAGTCGGTCAGTCTTGAACACAGTCCTGCTGTATTTTCAGGCAGAACCTTCCCCGCAGGACACATCAGGGCAGAGCTGAGAAGCCTACCAGCGAGTAACCCGGCTGGGTGGCGTCCCTGTGGATACCAGGTGAGTGTAACAGGCAGACAATGTCTGATACCAAAATAGAGGAGCGTGAAGAGACAGAGATGGAGAGAAGATGCTTAAAGAGAGTTTCAGGAGGGAAAGGTATATGGTGGTCAGACTCTAGGGGATCTACACCGAGGGCATCAGAATTTGCCACACAGTCAGATCAGAATGAAGAAGTATCTCACAGTCAGAGCGGGGTGTTGCCACCACCTTACACGAACCGACTAAGATCATTGCCTGGTAGACGGATATGTGGGAATATTACACCTGCAATAGACAGAAGAGCAATGAGAGAGGAGGGAGAGGACTACGCGTCTCAATTTCCGTTACTTGAAAAAGGGGCAGCAAGGCCACAATATATTCCATGGTCACACATGGATCGAGAAAACTTGAAAATCAAGCTTCCCATGTTGATATTGGGAGCTTGAAAATGGATACACGAGCTAGAAAAAATTACAGGAGGGAACACGTTAGCTATAGGGGATATCAAGGGTCTCTTGATCGCTATACTTGGTGAGAGAGCAGACGATGTGTGGACACGGGTGGGTTACCCTGGTGTGACCACAGTTAATACTGCGCATGACAGAGCTCCATATAACAATTGCAGAGCCGCGGTATGGAAAGCACTACGATTGCTATACCCAGATACTTTCGATATGGGAGCTATCATGACACATAAAATGAAGGAGTCGGTAGACCTGTTAATTTACATACAGAATTTTCAAGACGCCTGGGTACTCGAGACTCGGGAGTCTTGGGGAAAATCTATACCCATCTTCTACCATATATTGTGCCAAGGGCTGCCAGAACCAGCACAGAAACAGCTCAAGAAATTGGTGGGAATCGAGGCCAAGCCATGGTCAGAAATACAGTTGACCATCACACACTATTGCAGATTTCTGCAAGAAAAGAATCGCACAAAGGAAGCTGCACGAAAAGTTGAAGAGGCAAAATTAGTGCAGAAGAAATTGTCAAAATATTCTCTCGAAGGAGCAATGATAACTAGCACAGACAGCTCGAGCATGCCACAAGTCAATAATCCACAACAGAATAATCAGGGCAATAGTGGGTTTTACCCCAAGGGAAGAGGATTTCGAGGAAGAGGATGGCAGAGTAATCATGGAGGTTTCTAGAATAATCCAAGAGGTTTTCAAAATATGCAAAATGGCAATCAAGATATGTCAAATGGCAAGTGATCCGACCACTGCTAGTATGTTGGTTGTGTGGGATGACAGGACATTTAGTTCGCACATTAAGAAATCAAGGCATGTTGCACAATGGCCAAGGAATAGGAGTAGGCATGGCAAATCCACCTGCGTTTGCAGAGCAGGGAGCTGCACAAAATCACACAGTGCAACAACAGACACCAGGAGCACAACAAGGCTTCCAGCCTCAGAATTCGGTGGGTTTTCCACAAGGACAGTCCCAACAGTCACCAATGCAACTGTCACAGATGATGAGCATAGGGCAGACTGTGAACCCTGGTATGAGGAGTAACACCGACGATGGCGGAAGGCCATTCGCACAAGGTGGGACAAAATTATATATGGACTAGGACAGCTCACTGGGAACCCTGATGTGTTCTATCCTATCAGTGACACCAGACCCTCACCGGGAACGTAGGGTGGATGTCGTTATGGGGGATAAAGAATATTCCTTCTTAGTTGACACAGGCGCAACACGTTCATGTATACGTGAAGGCAGGTTTTCCTTGTCTGGCGATGCCATAAATACTCAGAGTTTCACAGGAGCTACAAGTCGTGTTCCCTTTACAAATGCACTTCCAGTCTCTATAGGAGAATGTGAGATGAATGTGCCTCTATTATATTCACAACAAACCCCAGTAAACATCTTGGGTCGAGATCTAATGACAAAGTTAAATATGGCAATCTCATTCACAGAGGAGGGCATAATATGTTCCTAATTTGCAGCACAACAGAGGAGCAATGCAGGCACGATTCAGTTCAGCTCGTGACTATATTGACTGAGAAAGGATATAAGGTTGACAAAGAGAAGTTACAATACTTGAGGAGAACCATCTCCGGTTCCGGAAGCACCTCAAAACCTTCGTCTTTGCTTCTGCTTTCTCTCTCCCTCTCCCCTGCTAATTCTTCACTAAATTCTGCACTGAATCTGAAACTTGGCCACTCTCACCGACCTCGGTCCTGGGCCCAGCCACTCTCCACTTGCACTGCCTCCCTGGCAACCCCTGCACTCCGGGACTGTCTCTGTATCCCTACAGCCCCCCCTTCCCAGCACTTGTCTGCACTTACCTTGCACTTGCCACCAGCTGGCCCTATTTATTTATTTATCTATTTATTTCTATTCTACTTACCTTGTACTGCACTTTTCCCTTCCCCCTACCCCTGCACTTGCGCGGTCTGAATGACACCTGGCCTTGTAGGATCGTTGTCTGTCCTCCCCCTGTTCCCCCCTCCCTGCCTCGTCGCGCCTTGAAACACTTGTGTATAGGCGCGTTACAAATGCCATATCATATCATATCATATCATATCATATCATATCATATCATAACAAGAAGTGCTGTACATAGGCCAACTGATCTCGCATGAGGGAAAAAGAGTTACCCCAGAAAGAGCTGAAGCCATACTGAACACGACCAAGCCACAAACAATAAAACAGATGCAGAGCTTCTTAGGCCTGTGCAATTATGTCAGGGCATGAGTCTTCGATTACAGCTCATACACCAAGCCTCTGCTTCAGGCCCTAAAGAAAGCCCAAGTGATGAAAGAAAAGATTGTATGGTCTGAGGCCATGAAAGAAGGATTTGCTGAACTCAAGAGAGCCATTTTCACAGCACCAGTTTTAGGAATCCCCAATTATGCCGAGGAATTTTACCTGTTCTCGCACACAAATGGCAGCGTTATGATGGCGGTACTCACACAGAGAACCACATTGGGGTATAAGCCCCTGGCATATTATAGTGGAAATTTGGACCCAGTGATGAGAGGCCATTTCCTGTGCGAACAAAGTTTAGCTGCCACAGCGTTCGCCATTAAGAAGGCTACCACCATTGTAATGGGATGCTCCATGACGTTGTACGTCGAGCACTCGCTATTTGCTATTCTAGAGAAACCAAAGGGCACACTAACATCTCAGAGAGCTTCTGCTTATGAAGTGATCATATCAAATCCATCATTTAAAATAGTCCGATGTAAGATAGTGAACCCAGCTATGTTCATAGCAGAGCCAGTCACTGAAGGAGAGCCAATACATGACTGTGCAAATTATGAAGAATTCTATGATGAAATTCCCAGAGTGAAAGAAAATGTATTGGCAGAAGGAGAAAGTTGGGGTCATTACGACCCAGGCGGTAAGTACACCAACTTTACCACCACCAAACTATGTTTACACCATGGTGGATGGCGGATTTACCGCCCCATTTCAAGGTGAGTGGGGCGGTAAATCCCCATTTCCCATTTACCCTTCCCCATTCCCATTTTTGCCCCATAGGGCATAATGGGAGTGGGGAAGGCGCTAATTACGGCACCGTAAATTACGGTGCTGTAATTAGCACCAAGGCGGTTTAGCGCCATGGATTTTAACGCCTGCTAAAAGCAGCCATTAAAATTGGAATCAGGCGTTAAGGGTTAACGACGGCGTTAACCCTTAACGCCTGAGTTGTAATGAGGCCCAGTGTCTTCATTGACGGTTCTTTGAGAATCGATGAAAGCGATGGGCAGAGATATACAGGTGTTGCTGTGATGAAACACACTGCAAATGAAGAATTTCGAGTACTCCTGAGTGCACGAATACCATCGCATTATTCAGCACAGGCTGCAGAATTATTGGTGTTGATACTCGCCATTGAGAATCACGCAGACCAGGAAGTGACAGTATACAGTGACTCTGCCTATGTGACGTCGACAGTGCATGCAGACTAGTGCACTGGAAAAGGAGGAGTTACCTCTGAGCAGACGGCACGCCAGTGCAGCACGCAGCCTTATTGGACAGGCTGATCAAAGCACTACAGCTCCCAGTGGGCGTAGCGGTCGTGAAATGCGCCGCCCACACAAAAGGGACAGATTTTATCTCACGCGGAAATCAAGCAGCAGACACGGATGCCAAGCGTATGGCATCCAAGAGTGAGACGATCATGGAAGTGGAGTCACCCACACAAATGGGAAAATGATGGTTGCACGGGTTGCACCTGAAAGCTATTACAATCTGGGACAAACACAGTTGATGGAACTCCAAGGGGAGGCACCACAGGAGGAAAACATTTTGTGGAAGCAGCAAGGGTGTTCTTTAAACCCCTATGACAGCTTGTGGCAACAAGACAGCACTGGTAAACCAGTAATGCCTATAGCCCAGTTAAAATTAGCGCTGGAACAGTTACACTACCCAGCACACATGGCCAAAGAGAACCTAGCGGCAACGCCAGAAGACTGGTTCATAGCGAACTTAACCAAGCACGTTGCATTTTTTATTGTGAACTGTATAATCTGCCAACAATTATACAGCTGGGCACACATTAAAGGTAATGAGGAGTCATCCCAAGGCCAAATGGCCCTTTTCAGCACTTGCATGTTGATTACGTTGACATGATTCAAGTATGTAACGGGTACAGATACCTAATTGTTGTGGTGTGTGCATTCTCTAGATGGATAGAGGCAGGTCCATGTACACACCCAGACTCTACCTGTGCGCCCACATTTTTTATAAGAGGTATTTTCCAGGTTGGGGAGAGAGCAGGTATTCAGGAATGGCAGAAATCAAACAGAATATCAATCCCACTTTCCCGCAGCAAACACAAGACAAAAACTGGAATTGATTGTCCAGCTGTCAGAATGACTTTTAAAATCTTTAGAATGGACTGGACAAAACACCAAATGTGGTCAAAACACTTAACTTTCTCTAAATTCTTATGGGAGCCGCTTTGCATAGTTGCACGCAAACACAAGCAATGATTTAGTCCAAAGAAAACATTTGAAATCTTAGAATTCAAGCCGGAAGCAGTTAAAAGCTCTTTTACACATGTAAAAATGTCTAAAAATAGAAATTCGCGGCAAACTTTTCAGTGCAAGATATTCGCGATACCGGGAGAATCGCACTGAATTGGAATGCAGTTTTGGGTTCTATGGATAGGTACAGATGTTAGCTACAAGTAGGAGTTATGGAGTTTTTAGTGCAGGTCATTTTTGGAAAATAGGCGCGAGAAGAAAAAACAGAAATGCACCTTTGAAAATGACAAATGAGTTTGCTAGGAGATGACTATGAAGAAGCGAATACCACACAGGGATTACAATCACTGGATCAGGGTGACCATCTGATAAGGAAAATCGACTTCTTCAGATGAGAAAATGGGCAGCGCAAAGATAGTTCTAACAATACTGGTTCTGAAGGGAAGATAGTATGGTTGGAGCTAGGGATAAGACAAGGCAAAGGACATATGCTATGTGACTCAATTCTTCCTATTTATACTCACTGGATACGTTTTTAAATGGGACCGTCAGCTCTGGTCATGTAGTGGGTCTGGTCTAAGAAAAACAGCACATCAGGCACGGGACTGGAGTCTTTAGGCCGGTCGCCGGATTGGCACAGGATCTGCTCTCCTAGTCAGTGGGTATTTGGATCAGCTGGATGGCGAGTTCCTCAGGCAAGCCTAGTGGTGGCAATCCAGAGAATATCTGGATACTGGTTCAAAAGGCCTTTTCACTCCCACAGCACTTTACTGAGTGGAGAGGATAAATTTGAGGATTGGGGCCTTGCTGGAAATCAATAGTCTCTATTGCTGGCAAGAGATTTGGCATCTGGATCTGGAAGAATGGTTAAAGCTGGATGTAGAATGCTCGATCAGAGTGCTTTGCAGGAATCAGGAAGTTGGCTGGATCAGTGAGTCACTATGTGCTCTCAGATGTCTCTATTTATGCCCCAAAAATGACATCACAAAGGGGTGTATGGGGTGGCTTAGCTAAGCCTGCCCCTTTGAAGGGTGATTGGGTCAGAGTCTACTCTCTGCCTTGATAGGAGGAGAGAAACAGAGTGTCATCTTAGCCACTGGAACACAAAGTCTAATTTTGGCAAAACACATATTTACACATGTGCAACCTCTATAAAAATCACATCCATCGATTGCATATTTTACATAGCAGCTATTCCTCAAAACCCTGTAGCCGTGGGATCATGTCTCCCCTTTCTACAGACTTTTGCCCTATTCTGTATGAACACACTTTTCAATTTTTATGCAACTTTCCACAAATGTGTGTGTTTAACATGGGAATGAGTGTATAAAGTTTCACAATTCTAGCGGAAATACATTTTGCGTAAAATCACATATCTTGCCATTGCTGTCCAGAACATGTCACACAGTTCTGGCGCCTCTTCAACAGTCCAGCTGGAAATTAAATGAACAACTCTGTAATTGTTATATTTTCACCATTTTGACTAGCAAGTTATAAGTCTTTTTGAAAAGTGTTCTTTGTACATGTTGAGCCACAGATGGTTGCTTGGGTCCACCTCTTTTTGTCTCCCTGCAGTCCAGCAGCATGCTCTTCCTTCTTTGTTCCCTGAGCTGCAGGTTGTCATTGTTCCTTTTCACTCTGTAGACCAGTTGCTGTCCTACCCTGTAATTAAAGCCTCCCTGTGAGTTTCTGCTGAGGGAAGGCCTTCCTTCTGTGAGAAAAAAACCTGCTATTCCAGTTTTGCAGCTTCAGCAAAACTAATTAACTTTTAAATTTAGCAACAAAAAAAGCACATCTGTTGCATCACATAGAAATACATTTCTTGCTTGGCTTTAAAATCTGTGGAATCAAAATACAACTAAAATCTGTATTCCTTTTTGCAACAATCCTGTTTATGTTGCTAATTCAGCAGACTTTTGAGTTTTAGGTCATTTTAAAGCTGCCTTAGTAACTCTGACAGCTGTCATTCAGGCAGCCCCGGGTACTGCACCCAGATTTTGGCACAGAGGCTGTCAGTTTACAGACTTTGTATGGTTCACAATGTTGATACATAGATTTTAGCATCGGGCAAGATTGTGAATGTTGAAAAGTATTGTGTTATAGGCATTTTGGAGTTTGTAGGCAACAAATCAAATGACAATTGTAGGTACATTTTTGGGTTTCATTCGCAAAGTGCTGCTTTTCTCTCTGCACTCTGTTTGCTGTTCATGGGATCCACTGGCACATTTCTGCAGGATGTGCTCTTTTCCACCACACATGCAAGATAGGTGGCAGGTTGTGCATCCCTCTTTTTGTGTGCTGAAGTAAACGTTTTTTGTAGGTTTTTGTAGGTTTTTGGTGTGCACAAGGGTTTTGCCGCCTTTGTTGCTGTTTCTTTCCCCATTACTGGCAGGGTAATGCCACATAGCGGAGTGGGTCAATACATCCCACAGCTTATCAACGTATTATTTTTGTGCCTAATCGAAGAGTGTCTGAACTTGTCGGGAGAACGACAGACGTATTGACTTTTCTTCGAGATCCAGCGAATACAGAATGTCTGAGCATAATCCTAAATAGTATAGTCATTCAAGTTGCTCTCCACGCAAACGGAAAGTGCAGACACTGTTCACAGTGAAGAGAAAAGCAAACAGTCCCAATTTCCAGCAACAACAGGACAAATGTCCCTGTCACCAGAAGACAGCAGGTTGGCAAGCAATGTATTTTTCGTCTAATTGAGGATTTTCCAGAGCTTGTGGGGAGACTGATCGATGTTGATTTCCTCACATACATCAGAGACCCAGCAAATTCCGCACAGATGGGCATGCTCCTGCATGGAATTGTGATGCAAATCGAACTTTCTAACCATCAGCAGAACTATTTGAGAAGATTTTAAACTTTCCGCCGAGGGACAGATCGAGAGAGTAGTGTCAAAGATTTCATTTGTTTTATTTTAATTTTATTTTTTGTACTGACAAGGACAGAGCATGTCTTTGGGAATGAAGCAGGTCAGAGGCGTAGACTGGGAGCTGATACATTTTGAACATGCACAGTAAGGGGACTTGCTGAATTATTGCTTGATTTTGACACTCCCACTCCCGATAGCCTAAACAAGAAAACTGTATCCAGAACTAATAGACAAATCCAGTGGTCTGACAAGGAGAGACAATCGTTTAAGTTCTAAAGCTCATAAATGGAACAAACAAGATCCAGAGACAATATTATTTAGAATTTGTATTAAAAGTTAACACATTTCTACAGATGATCGAGATGGGGGTCCAGAACAGTACTCTAGTCCTCTTGCAGGAGGAGAGACGGTCACAGTTACCTGGACGTAAATGCTACCGCCTAACCTACAGGGGCATATTGTATGTGTCTATTATATTCATCATCATTTTACTGTCATTAATGCATTTTATATTGGTGTACGAAGCATTCCAACCCCAGTACATCCACCTAATGATGTACGTATGGTGCCCACAAAAGCACCCAGGCCCTTTATAGTAATTCCATTCCCTAGGAGATCTGATAATGGAGTGAGTGAACTTGAGATCGATGTGGTTAGCAATGATAAGCACACACTTGTGGTAACAAGCAAATCGAAAAGCCGGAGAAGGGGCGGCAAAGTATGAATGAAAAAATGTTACTGACAACCACACGCATGCAAACACTGAATGCACATATCCCAGGCCTAGTGTCAATGACTGTAGAACCACAAGTCCAAGCAGTAGAGAAGCAAAGACTGCCTTCTATGGGAAATCTCACTACAAGTAAAGTAAGGAGCCAAATGAAGGAAGCGGACGTCGTGGAAAGACATGAAGAGTTGGAAGGAAAGCCAACAGAAACAGCTATATCAGAAACTCTTGAGCCAACATCAAGAAAGACAAGAGCAAACTCAGAGAAAATCTCTGCACAAGCACAACTGATAGCAGACACAGTATGGCCATTCATAGCCAGAGAAAGGAAAAGACTAGAAGAGCTGAAGAATGAACCCACACAGACAACATTTCTGAGCATATATGTTCCAGTAAAAGGGACTAGCACAAGTTCTGCAGTACAACCATACACTGAACCCAAGCCAGATTGGACGCAGACATTTCTAACCAGAAGAAAAAAGATATATGAGGACAAAAAAAGAACTTCCAGACTTTCGTCTACTCAAATGGCACTGATGTGGAGGCCTGAACCATGGACCAGGATACCTGAGAATCCTCCAGTATGAAAGAGACATATAGATGCATTCAGGGATGTAGTTATAGCGAACTACATGAAAACCTTAAGAATCAAGAGAAGCATGCACGGAGACAACAACGAACTAAACGATTACTTGGACTGCACAGCACATTTGGGAAACAACATTTGGTACCAACACATGAAGGAAGTTGGAAGACGAAGTTCTGAGGGGGAATGCTTTGTGTGTGCACTCCTACCATACAGCATGGGGAAGTCCAAGATCTTCGTAGCTGTAGAAATTGATGTCCAGACAGCACACTGTCTCTCGCATGTAGCAATGTGCAAAACCAGAGGCCAGTTCATGGGTAATGATGCCTCAACGAAGTGGGTAACTGAAAAAACTTATGTTCAAGACATAAAGACAAGAGACAGAGCTCCTACGAGGAATCATGTGATCGTACGAGAAACCTGGAGTGAATGGAACAGAAATCAGATGGGAAGTGAACCAGAACCTAAATGTCCAAGGAAAAACTCCAGAAAAGGCTCGAAGTTGGAAGAACAGAGGCCAAATGCAGATTTGGGGAACAGTACTTTCACCAGACGGATGGGAGAAAGGAGTAGTAGTTTGCAGGGCACAGATGGTCCTCGGAGCCTTCAAGGAAGCAATTTAAAATTCACAAAGAATATGCAAGCCATTATGGCCAAGGCTTGCAAAACTACTGACATGGGTCGAAGACAGAGGAGGAACCTTGCAGATAGTACCACTGGAGAGCTCAAAATTGTGTTTCAGGAATAATGGCACAAGGAAGATGGGAGAGAATCAGAACTGTGGACGAATCTTTGATGCTCCAGGAATGCTGCATGGAACTCCAGTGATTATGGATCATTATTGGGCATGTGGGTCCAAAGCATACATCAGATTGCCGATAAACTGGGGAGGCATATGCACAATAGTGAATGTGCATGTTCCAGCATTGGTGATCCCGAAAAGTGACCTGAATATTGACAGTTTCCCAAAACCAGATGCACACCTGAGGAAAAGGAGATCTGTGAAACTCTTGACCTGAATGAAAAGGGAGAATTACTTCTCTGTCAAATCAGAAGAAGCCTTTCTTGCAATCCCATATGAACACAGGCTGTTTAGCCTCACCTCATCAGTGTTCGCAACAATCTTCATGCCAAGATTCCGAGTTGGAGCAAATACTAAATGGTTGCAGATAACCAGATGGAGTTACTGCAGACCATCAACACAACCATACAAGGATTCAACGCGATCAAGGAAGAGTTAAGAGCAGTCCGACTGATGACTCTCCAGAATAGATATGTGCTTGACATGATCACAGCTATGGATGGAGGAGTTTGCGCAAACATCGAAGAATCATGTTGCACATTTATACCTTCCCACAATGAGAAAAATGGAACTCTAACAGAAGCCATAGGTATGCTGACAAAACTGCAGAACCAGATGATTGATGAGACGGACGAAGTTGATGATGACAGCTGGTTTGGATCACAATTCTCATGAATGGGTGGCAGATGCATTCAAGTTCCTGGGAGCCCTGCTAGTGATGATATTACTAGGATTCTGTGTTATCAAGATAATAATATCGCAGTGCCAGAAAACTGCAAAAAAAAGCCATGGGGATGAAGATCATGATTGATGTCAAGCCAGGATGGGAGCCCAAAGACCTCACTGACAAGGAGATAAGAGATTTTGTGAAGGCCAGCATTCACGCACCAGAAGGAACAACGTTTCTCTATCCCAGAAAACACAGAAACTATGTGGGAAGATGGGTTTACTGCAGCCCAAATGGACAATGTCAGCTGATGACATGGAACAAGGATGAACACGTGAGAACAGCAGGAAGTTTAAAAGGAGTAATAAAAATATGGACTCCAAAGAGACATTTCTTCAGACCATTATATATAGACAGAGAAGATGAAGAAAGAATGGACCCAGGCGATGAAATAAATGCAGAGTAGCCAAAGAAGATGGATCAAAGGAAGGAGGTGAAAGTGGTTGATGAATCGCCCAGAGGGGGGAATATAGACTAGGTCCCAAATAAAGCCTTCACTTCAATCACCCATTTTGAAGTGCCATGAATGTTCACACCGAGATATGTGACGTATGATGAGCAAATAAACCAGCAGAGAGCCGCAGTAGGGCTCTGTCCAGTAACTATCAGAAGAACAGCAACTATTGAAGTACCAATACCAAGGAAATCATGGACAGTAAGGTATCCATCTAGAAAACCATATCAGCAAATGAAACTGAATGAAGATTGTCTGAGTACAGTCCCTGCAGAAACCAAAAAGGTCTTAATGGAAGAGGAATGGTGACATCACAAGAACCTAAAACTGACTCACATGTAGAAGAAATGATGACCAGAGAAAGACATAAAGAGACGAAATGCCATGAACAAGAATATTGTGAACTTAGAGTGTGAAGGTGATGTCAAATGAAAGAAGCTTAAGCTGTAAGCATGACAAAGATATTTGACAAGTTTACACGTGTACATACGCTTGGAACCGCAAGAAAGCTAAGAGAATCATGTGGCTTGCTATGCTTAGTAGAGGGATAGTGCGGCAAGCGCCATATACATATCTACCTCAAATAAAGCACTTTATATGAAGTATACTTCCACTTTGCACAAAAAGCAGAATCAACAAAATTACAGAAGGCCATTCGAGAAAGATTTCACAGTCAACGAAATCAGGAGCTGAGCAGCAGAAACAAACCTCAGCAGAGGCAACTCGTGCCTAAGCAACCAAGGCCGTATCCATCAAAATGAACGAGCAGTAGCTATAATTAACTGAAGCAAGGACCAGAATATACTGTTTTGAAGGGGCAAGATAAGACGAAAGCAGGTGTTGGGTGAACATAAAATCAAATAGACTAATTGTTGAGGAAAAGGAAAATCCACAGTGTCTAAATCACGTGACCAGCCGAACGAACAGAGCAAGACCCCCACACCTACGCGAAGCTGTGAGTCAGGAGAAGATATTGAGGCAGAAGATGCATTCTTGAGGCCAACCACTGCAAAATAATTGACACATAGCCATTAAAGTAATGATTGATTGGAGGAAGGCCGGGTGAGTTGAGGGGCAAATTGCACCAGGTCCAACCATTCTGTGTGCTGCTAAGCAAAGTGAAAACATATGCATGGGGTTGGTGCCAACCCAATCACAGTGGACCAAGTAATCTAGGGTCCTATAGTTAGTAGAACCAATGGGACGTCGTACTTTTACTGATGTCTGCAGTAGTCATTTTTGAAGGAAGGGCTTAGAGGCCCACCTGACAGTGTTTTCCCAACCCCCTCCCTCCATTACCATATGCAGATATAATACCTATAGTAAAGTTACCTTTTCCTAACCAATAAAATTGCATGTCAACTTTTGAGTGTTGCACATCAAGGATGACAAGTTTTTAGTATAAATGTTAGGATTTTTATGAAGTTCATTGGAGTTGAAGCGAGAAGGAAGATCGCACCATTGCTGATATTCATAACTCCCCGTTTTTTGTACTTGTCATTAAACGGACTCCCATTACCAAACCGTTTGAGTTGTCCTTATTGATGGGTGTTGGAGTAATAAATCTGCACCCCATCCATCTCACAGGTGCCGCTATCTTGTCTTGAAGTGCTTCTGAGCAAACCCTGACTCTATGGGCAGGTTGGGGGTCTCGGAGCACATAATTAAACAAGCATACAATTAAAATTATAAACCTCCTTGTACACACAGGCTTTTCTCCTCTACAGGTCGTTGATTCTTTGTATAGTTGCAACACAGCAAAAATACCATTATTACTGAATGATAAAAGGAGTGTCCAGTCATGGTTGAATAAAAATATCTACTTTATTATTATCACAACAGACTTTATTATTATCACAACAGAGAGTCTAACAACAGTAAAGGTGTGCAGACAGCAAACCTGATATGTTAATCACCCCCAAGTGACCCGCTAAAGGAATATGGTGAGCCAAATCCAAAAGGAACTTTCTGTGGCATTGGGGAATCACCAACCTCCTGGTGCCCTCACCCTCAGAGTCTTTTGGCTCACTGTACAAGAGTACACTTTGAACTGTCTAGCGGCCTCTCCCTCAGCCTGCTCCTCCACTTGCTTCCACAGGCCCACCGGAGTGTAACACTCTTTCTGGACTTTAAAGAAGTCAGTCTGATCTGGGCCCCCAGCTGATGTAAACTCATCCAGCTCCAGCAGGCCCTTCAGATCTGAAACTACCCGGTCCTCCACCTCAGGTGCCTGTGCTGCGTCAGGCAACTCTGTAGTCACTCAGTCCCCTGTTAGCAAAGTAGTGTTCTCAGAGGCTGATGCCCCTTCTCCCGCAGGAGGATGCGACCCAGCAGTCTGTGGAACTAGACCAGGAGCTACCGGCCACACCGGCCCCTCACACAAGCTCTTTGGAACCACTGGCGACCCTAAGGTGAAGTGTCATCATCCAGCAGGTAGGTCATGTTGTAGGCAATGATGAGGCAGGAGACTTGAAGTACAAAGGAAACTTCTTTTGTGATGTTACAGTTTAGGTAAAAGATATTAAATAGGAGAGCTCTAGTATTAGCATGTGTGGTGGAATAAACAATTGTTATGCACAATATAATCTTTCTTATACTGAAAGTACTATTTAGATGCCTCATTATATTGGTAATGTTCAACTGTATGTAAAGATGTGCACGACTAAGATACATCAAGTACCAACCATCTTTCTACACCATAGGTGCCAGAGGCTTAGCTCACAAACTGACCCTTGCACAGAAGTTCCACTCTGTGCCCAGCCCACCTCACCACACCCTAAAATTAAATCAGGTTTCATTTGGTTTTAAATTAATGCACAATTGGGGTTAGCTACTCCCCCTAATGCACGACTTTAAATAGGTCACATTTGGATGCATGCCTCACTTTAATGTAATTATAATTCTCAAATCTAATCTTGCATTTTAATATGTCCAGGGCACTATAGGAAGTGACAAACTTGGCATACATCTCCACGTTCATATTCAAGAACACATTACACCTTTATTCCTGAAGAAACCCTCCACACTCGTTATCCATACGTCAGTGGCCCAACTGAACATACTCGCACACATATGCCTCATTTTAATCTCGACACATTGCATCTTATTTTGTCTCACATATACTTCTCCGTATATCCCTTTTCATTACAATTGTGGGCAAAAGACCTGGCCATCGTGCGCCACCCTTTATACTGTGTAATATGAGCCCAAAATTATTACATGCATGTAACATAATTACTTGCATCTTAATAACTGTTTCTTAAATACTCTGCATATATCCTGCAGTATAGCATCACAGAGCAACACAATCATTGCATTGTAATGGAATTACACAGCCTTTCGTCAATAAAGCCCTCGACAGCACTCGACCACTAATGCATGACGCCTCCGCTTCATACCAGTACACCCCGTCAAACCCCAAAATGCTACTTCCATTGAAACTCCTTTTAACACCCATTAAGCGGGTCTGAGGGCCTCTACTCTCCCCTCTTCTTCTGTTCATACTGACTTACAAAATCATCACTTTGGGAAGGTCAGTTGCTCACCTATCCTCTTCGACCCTACCCCCTCATACCTGACATGGACTCCCACCTAATTGCATTGGCTGCACGTGTTTGACTTGTCCCTGCCAGATTTCGCACTTAGATGTGCCATTCATCAGTTTTACTGCTTGCCCTGTTCTCCACCTTCCTCCCCTCCTCTTCCCGCCCTACCTGCCCTCTCTGCTAGCACTCTCCTTTCTCCTATCCTCCATGTATTTGTCTGGTTATTCACCCTCCTTCTGTGCACATCCTCCGTCCCCCCAGCCCCCCACTTGACCACTCCCTTATACCTCATCCTGCTTAACTACTAGGATCTAATATTGGTAGTAGTCCTCACTTCCTATGCTCCTCTTTCCACTTGTATTTATATCACACCGCCTTATGATTGTATGCAACTTAGCATTGTTTAAGTAGCCTGTCTATTCCACCCCCCCACACCTTTTTCGTAACCTATTGTAAGGCACTTGGGAAAACTAAGGACTGTCGTCAGAAAAAGTTATCTCTGCTGTTATGCATGCACTTTCCTGCACTTGCAGGCTTATATCATTCAGAAGGTCAAGGGCTCTGAATGACTATTGTTTTTTTCCCCCACTGTCCCCGCCCCCCCCTCACCGCCCAGCGCTTTGTTTGTTTTGTTTGTTTATTATTTGTAATGCGCCGAAATACCCTAGGGTAGCAGGGCGCAGCAGATACAGGAATTTGCGAAACTTAGTTACAGACAATAAAATATATACAAGGCATGAACACAATAATAATGAAAGTAAGCAGGAATATGTACATATATACAGTTAACAGTTGTGTATCCAGTATGTCCAAGTGACAAGTGGGAGACGCGGAAACCTGGCACAGTAGGTTTAGACAATGGCTGTCTTCAGCCAAGACATCATCTTGGAAGGGTAAGTCCATTCTAAGCGTGGGTGGTAGGGAGTTCCACAGTTTAGCCGCTTTCACTTTGCCGCTTTGAAACATTTCTTGTGTATAGGCGTTATACAAATGAACAATAAAATAAATAAATAAATAAGCATGCTGCATATCATTCTCCCACAGCATTACATCTTGATATACTTACTTCTATTTTAATAAAGTCATGAATACAGTGAGTGTAATATAAAAACATGTGAGGCCCTCCATGCAACTTCATGTTGCTTCAAGGCTGTGGGAAACACGCTGCAATAAAACAGGGTGAGAAACAGTCCAGTACTTGACCAGGAAAGCCAGGTTGCATTCCCCTCTCCGCTGCCGTGGCCTCCCACACTGTGTGGAATGTGTTTGCCCATCAAAAATAAAGCTCGTGTAAAGCACTTAAAATCATAAAGAGAGAGTGCCGTCAAATGCAAGTCACGCATCAAAAAATGCACTGATGTTAACACGCTTCAATCATCTCGTTATCTGCGATGCTGTTTATTAACATCACACCCTTAGCGAAGCTTTAGGCCCAGGTCCAGATACAAATGCAGCAGGCCATTCACTTTTAATCTCCGTTTCTGCAGATCAGAAACTTGAAACTGGCCTATCTTATCCGTACCCCGATCCTCATGCTACGTCATGACACATACCATGTCCCGCTCCCTTCTGCTTCACATTCATTTACCTGGAGAGAAACATCTTCTGTCCAGGCACTTTCTGCTCCACGCTGCAGGACCACGCCTTAATATTTAAAGGACGGCCTACTCCATGGCATCTCCACTGCAGGCATCAATGCCACCATGACGGCAGCATGCCCAGCACCTGATGGCCTGCTCTCCTCTCTGCACTTGGCTCCATCAGGCGTGTTCTCACCGGTGGCGGCGCCAGGAATCAAATGTAGGAGGGGCACAGAGGGGGCCAAAGACAAAAGTAGGGGGGGCACAGATAAAAGTGTGGGGTGGGGGCATCTATGAAAGGTAATGTGTGACTTCACAAGCACTCCTGCAGAGAGGCTTTTCTGCACACCACAACTACCCACACCCCACTGTACCTCCCCTCCCATCGGAATGCAGGCACGAAAACATTCAGTGACTAATGGCCCATCATTAGCACTTTCCTGGACTACATTCTGATGGGAGGGGCTGCAAGCTGCTCCATCACTGCTCGCTTTGACACAAAAGGAGTATTGCCATGTGATCTGCTGACATTTGCCTCATTGGGTGTCACAAATAACACCTCAAACAGAGAACACAGTCACTGTTCGCCTTAGGTAGGGGGGCACAAAGGGGTGCACAGGGTTTCAGAGGGGGGCGCAGGCCCCTCCCTAGCGACTCCACTGGTTCTCACCTCCCCCCTCGTCTGGGCTCAGGACCAACTCGTCGCCAAATTGAAGTGCATCAGGTAGGTCACTTTGTAAGTAATGATGAGGCAGGAGACTTATGTTACAGTTTAGATAAAGGTAGGAAATAGGAGAGCTCTAGCACAAGCATCCATCCAGGCTCGCCCCCTCCTGTCCAGTCCCTTGCAACTGACTCCCATGCACCCTCCATGCATCTCAGGTTCCATTGGGTTCCATTACCTAAGTTCCTTCCAATCTTTGGGGACAGTCGCTGTAGTAAACGGTGTGGCTTGGAGAGTCTTCAATCTGGCAGCCTCTTTGGTCTTCAATCTGGTGACTGACGCAACTATCTCGGGGTCAGGAACATCATTACCCAACATTCATGGGGCAGGGAGTGAGTCGTTTGCCGCTACACAGCGCTGGGTAGTTTCATCCCACCAATTGAATGCTACTATCGTCAAAGAACACTCACTCTGTCGGTCAGACCCATTGACTTTAGCAGCATACTGTCATGGCTGTACCCACTGCCGAGTGACAGCAGTAATGCCAGGCACAGTGTCTCTGACTGCAGGAGTTGTGTCCATTGATATACACTTGTTCTAAAAACAGTTGATTATTGTTGGGACCTGGGACCTCTACTGGAGATCCGGTACTGTCCCCACTCAGTACAACCAGTCCACATTCAGCCACTCCTTGGCCTAGTGGGAAGTCCTCCTCTAGGAGGCCCACTCTAATGATGGCCTCCTCCATGAGTCCAACATTCACTATGGCTTGGTTGGGTAAGCCCTTGCATGCTAGCTCCCCTTTCCTACAGCCCAGCTCCTTACACACGAAACAGCCGTTGGGTTGTGAGAACGCAGATGTCCCAGTGTTAGAGGTGCCTGCGCTCTTCTTTTCTGGGTGCACGGCTGAACTACAGTTGTAGGATTTCCCTCCATGCTTTTGGGGACCTGACTTAGACGAGGAGGGTATCACTACATATTATCCCCACCAAAAATATAGCCATGTATATGGTTGTCAGTAACGGCCATAGGGGATATTTTTGTGGGGGATCATTTTTTATGTTTATGGGAGCAGGGGTTGCGGGGGTGTCCCCACTCCTTTAAAAATAATGCAAGGGTTGCGGGGGTGTCCCCCACAGGTTCCATGCCTTAATACTGCTGCAAAAATATGGCGATATTTTTTATGGTGATATTTTTGAGGGGATATTAACACATGGGACCGATGAGGAGTGGGTTGGACCTTTGTCTTTCCCATCCTTGTTAACTTTCTTGTCCGAGGATTTCCCTTCTGGTTTGGGTGTGCTCGCCTGAGCTTTTTTTCTGAACTCGAGTACTGACAAACCTGTCGGCAGCTTTTGCAAACTCCCTCGGGTCTGTAATAGTCTTGTCCACAAGATGCTGATGTAGGTCGACCTCACAATTCTCCTAGACATGCTCCAACACACAATCAAATGGTACATCCCTTTAACTTTGTTACCAGACAATCCACCTGCCTAAACGACAAGTGTGTGAATGATTCAAATGTCTGCCTACTTTTCTTTCCGTGCTCTCTGAAGCTCTTAAAATACTGCTTTGAGGTTTTACAGAACTTCCTGAGCAGGGCAACATTCATGCTCTCATAAACGGTCCTTTCTTCAAGAGTTAACTGAGGAAATGCATGAGTCCCCTGTGTCGGTAAGCAACTGATCATGGCTGCACCCCACTATGCCTCCTCTACCACCTCTAGCTGAAAAGCAAGCTTGAGCGCTTCAAACCAATAAAAAATGTCCTTCACCATTTAATAAGCCTGTACTAAATCTTTGGGGTTGTGGTGCCTGGGCTTGAACCACCACTGCTGCCCTCGACAGAGGTGAATCTGTTGGTATCCTTCTTCTCTGTGTGCCAGCTTGCAAAGCTCTATGGTGACCTTGTCCCGCTCTATTGAGACCTTGTCCTGCTGTTTTTGTTCCTCCTGTGCTAGTCTCATCTCCTCCAACAGAAGCTTTCTAGCAGCTACATCGTTTACAGCTGGTACAACTACTGGGCAACTTAGATGTTGTGCCGAGGCTGGGGAACTGCAGGATGCCATACTAGCCCCTGACATCTCTGACACTGTGGAGTGTTGAGAAACCAAACTCGCTCCCTGAGGGGTAGTGAGTGAGAAACACTTGTGCTGTCTTCCTCACCCTCTTCCACCGCTCCTTCTGGAAAGTCTTTTTCATTCGGGTACACAGGGTCAGTTCCCCAGTCACGCTAGCTTCTATGCAAGCTTTGAGGCTGATCAGCAGCTCAGGTTTAATAATCCTCTCTTGATTTAGCATTTGCAGGGCATCTTTGCTCATGCCTTTTACAGTCTCTATGTCAAGATCCATGATTATTAAAAAATACCTGGCAGTTTTATAAGCGTTGACTGCAACTGTACTTTTATCATTGGGTGACTAAGCTGTGTGCAAAGCTCCAACTAGATCTGACCATTTGCCACCAATGTGACAAATCAAGTTCCGGGGGACCAGTGGTCCTGGGTGAATATTGGTTTCTAAATTATTAATCAGCCCCACACCTCTAATACACAGGAAGGGATCAAAACAGATTGGATAAAGCATGCAATTAAAACTATAAACCCCTTGTCCATTGTTGGTCCCGTGGACGGAACGGCAGGCTTTTCTCCCATAAAGGTCGTTGATCATTGGTTAGTTGCAACACAGCGAAAATACTGTTATTTCCCAATCCTAAAAGGAGTGTCCAGTCAAGATTGTATACAAATATCTACTTTATTATCATCACAATAGACAGTGTAACAACACTACTAAATTAGAAAACCCCCTGTAAAGGAATGAAGAGGGCAGACAGTTTTGAAAAAGGAAAAGGGATGCACTGTGGATGCTGAAAGGAGGGTAGTCGGTATGGTTAATTACCAAAAGAGTTTGTTAAGGTTTCTTGGCTTCAGCACAAAGGGGGAAAGGGGTATTAAAATGTCTCTACGGGTCTTCTGGCAAGAACCACAATGCACTTTTGCTGTTGGTGTTCTTGGTGCTCGACAGGGTAAAGTTGGCTTCAGGGCACCTTTCAGGTTTCTGCGACAGAGTTCAAGATGGGAGACAGCTGCAGGTATCAGACAACAAGACGGTTCGACAAGGGAAGATTGACGAATGGTTGCAGGCTGGCCTACACAGCAGCTCAGGAATCTTCTAAATGCTGATTGGCCGTTTTGAAGCACTCGTTGAGATGTCTTAGGTTTCTTTCAGCGAGACTGCGGCTTGACATCAGTCAGCGTTACAGTCGGTTGTGGATCGAGGAACTCGATTGGCTCGAAAATGGCCTTTAAGGTAGATGGCGGTAGATGCTTGTCGAGGCACTTCTCCCAGCTTCTTCAATGGGCTTGTGTCACCCTTTAAGGTGTATGTGTCAAAGCTCGTGAGTGTGTTACAGACAGCTGCCTTGTCCTTGATTGTAGGTTCAGAGACCTTCTGGCACTCTCTGTCCAGGGAGCTTGATGCAGAGCCTAGCAGGTCACGCTGTGTTCTGGCTGGGTACTGGTCCTGGAGCAGCTGGAGGGACCTTTGAGTTCTTTGTTCCTTCTGTTCCCTGGCTCGAAAAGGTCCTTTAAGGCAGATGGCAGCAGATGCTTATCGAGACCCTTCTCCCAGCTCCTTCAATGGGTGTGTTTAAGGTGGATGGCTCAAAGCTCAGGTGTGTGTTCCGGGCAGCTGCCTTATCCTTGGTTGTAGGTTCAGAGACCTCTGGCACTGCCTATAAATGGAGCTTGCTGCAGAGCCTAGCAGGGCACGCTGTGGGCTGGCTGAGTACCAGTTTTGGAGCAGCCGTAGGGTCCTCTGAGTTATTTTCTCCCTCTGTTGCTTGGGCGAAGTTTAGGGGAGGGATCTTGTTTCCCTCTTTGGATATCCTGGCCTTCCTTCACCGGTGGAAGCTGTAAGGCAGACTATCTTCAGCCACGGTCCAAGGTGGAGTTCTTCTTTCATGTTGTGAAGCCTTCAGATGATCTGCTTATACAGGGGCTCCAGCCCTCTTTTAAAGCCACAGTGATTGGTGTAGGCTAAGCCTACCTTAATGAACCAATCCTGGTGTCCCTACCAACAATTTTCTATGTGAGTGAGGTCATAACCAAAGTGCTTTGCAACAGGAAAAGGTAAAGGGGTGTCACAGGAATCAGGGGTGTCCAGAACCAAGATGGGGGCAACCTCCTCTCAACAGAAAGAGCTCTGGACTCACTCCCTTGTGCTGCAAAGTCCCACCCATTTGCCTGTCTGCTGTGATAAAGAGTCTCTCTGGTTAATTGATTACCCTGTGTTTCCTGATTAAAGCAGCAGGTCTCCCTTGAAAATGCTGAAAGACCGGACACACTGGCTTCTGTAAACCACATTCTGGTACCACATGAATGAAGTCCACCTACCGGGGCTGGCCACCTGCAAGAAAAGACCCAGACATGTCAGTTTACTGTAATTGATACTGAGGGGTAAGAGCTGGTTCAGGTTCAGACAGTTACATTTGAAAGGTTGTTGGGTTTCCTGTACCCTTTGTTATCCTCTGCAGCCAGGCTGAAGTACACCCTGTTGGTATTTTAATCACTGCCACCAGTAGCAGGGTCTAACAAAAGAGCAGGGCGGTTACATGGAGTCTTTGTTAGTTATTCAGGATGTCCATGTCAAGGGGAAGTTTTGTCCCCCCCCTTCTTGGGATGACATCTTGTCCTCCTCTGCTGTCACATTTCAACTAAACATGACAGGGCAGACTGCACCTGTAGGCTGTGTCGTAGAGGAGCAGGTAGACACTTTTTCACTAGTTCCAGCCCCCTCACCGCAGTCATAATGGAACAGCAGGAGAAGCGTAGTAAATGGGACCCCCTGTATTGTTCCCATATTGCATCGAGTGTATGAGAGATGTTATGCCCTCAGACAGCCATATCGAAGGTACCCTTGCACTGAAAGTGTGGAAGGATGCTGCATGGAAGGATGTCAGCACACACCTGTGGACATCTAGGGCAGATTCATGTCATAAACAAGAAATATGAACCTATGCTGAAACGATATGGAAATGCTTAAGAAGTAGGAATATAACTGAGGCACCAAGAGCAATATGCACCTAAAGCTAAAGTGATCATGATACAAAGAAGATGAAGTAACTTACTGGCCAATAACTATGAATATGCAGTAATGAAAGGTAGAAAGCAAACATATAGAGCTTGCTGTAGAGGAAACTATAACGTGGCTAGGACAGCCATGATAGGAAAATGGACGCTGGCTCATGTCGAATTCAACCAAGCCACCTCAGAGACAAACCAAGGCTGCAGCATCAGGAGATGTGGGAGAACAGCTCTGTGTGCACTGGTGGTGATGAGTCAAGGTTAGTCCAGAATTAAGGATTGTTTTTTAAGGGATAAGCACAAAGGGAGTTACATGGATAAGCGCTGAATGTGGGCCATTCCTCATAGATTGAAGAAGACGAAAACATCTGCAAGATCGAAAGTATTAGTCAATTAAAAGTGTATGAAGTCTATGCAAGGTAGAGTGAGCAAGTCTCTAGAGGCCAAGAGGTGCAACAGAACCCTGCATAATTGAATCAAATAGCAGTAAAAAGAAGGCTGAAATTCACAGATTTGTGGTCTCTTCGCATGTGATTCAGAAGTAAAAAACAAGGGCTATTTATTGGAGCCTCAGACTAAGATAGTGGTGTGCTCACACTCCCTTGAATGTTCCAGGACAGTGAGCAGGCTGCGAGGTCAACCATAAATGGAAGACTTTGGCTTATGGCTGACCGATGAGAGATGATGGACTAATTGGGAAAACGGGTAGTAGTCTGATGGGATTCAAACACCTAAGTTTTGTTTCATGTACGTGCTGCTAAAAGAGCCTAAAATTCAAGGTTTGGATAGTATGCCAACCATTCAGGGAGTTTGAGGGGCAACCTAACATACAATGTTGCCTAGACCAATCCACTACTATTTAATCTGCTATTATTAGTACTGTACGTATGTAGGAGTGTTGATGGCGTGCCCTACAGATAAGGGGTAGCCAATGATGCACTAATCCTTATATGTTCTATAAGTAGATATGTTCCATTAACCAATCCCTTCCCTTGATAGGTTTTGTATTTTTCCACATAAAATGACATCATAGATGACGCCTATTGGGGTATAAGACCTTTGTATAATCAAGGTTAGTTGTTAGTGCAAGTGCATCAGTCCGATGCCTGTGCGTTCTCCCTTCTTTATTAAATGAGAATTAAGTTGTACTATGCCATATTACTTGAGTCTGTCTGATTATTTGGTCTGAGATCATTATTTGTAATTCCATCTGGCACAAAATATGCTTCAAGGTGCCAGAGCATATTTTTATAGCAGTGTGGATGGTTATGGTCTAATCAACCTAGGCCAGACCCAGACCCCAGGACGCTTGGCTGGTCCCGCCATTAGCCAGAAGACTGCAGAACTTTCTGTGGAGATCGGTGCGCAGAGTCACGTGCAAGAAGATTTGTTTGGCAGGTCCACCTTTGATGAAACTCCTTTCTGGTCCCCGCAGGTTCCCCGTGGACAGAAGGCAAACTGTTTGGTTGGGGGAGAGTCGATGCTGAGGGACTCCAGCTGAGTCACAGATGTAAGTAGAACAACGAAAAATCGAGGGAAGTATTCTGTTGTAAATAATACGTATAAAAAGTAACAGGAGTTTTTTGGGGGAATTATAAAGAGAAGAAGTTGATATCTCGATACGTGGTTCTAATGGGATAGAAGGGTACGCACTATACTAAAGGGTATTAAGGATTCCTGAGGCAAGGCCCGCAGAGGAGTGCGTATCAAACTCCAAAACAGATTAAAACGGAGAAGGGATACATTTACTAAGATAGTAAAGGAATGTGTAAGCAGTAAAACTGAAAAAGTGCACATGTGTAGGGTTATAAAAATGTCAATATAAATCTTTTATTGTAGCTAGACTAATAAATATAAAATGATAGTAAAGAATTAAAGAGAATGGTGAACATTTTGACCAAGGGATTGACGTCAATCAGGAAGGAAAAGATTAAAGGAAATTGATATCTACATAAAGAAGATACTCTTAAAATACTAATAATAAAAGAACGAGATAATAAAACTTGGTAGAAAGTGTAAACGATGGAGCAAACAGAATATCATTGTATAGATTTAAAAAAAATAAAAAATTGAGGCGTTAAAATATTTCCATTTGGGGATAATGAACAATGATTGATGGTGCCTGCGCCAATTGACCAGTGTAGTATATTTGATAAAATAAAGAATTGAATAAAAGAACGGGTAAGTATTGATGACCAAAACCAATCCATCATCATGGGGAACACACCTCCTTTACGTCTGTGTAAGAACCTGCAGAGATAACCTTTAAAGGAATTAAAAGTAGCGGTGGGGATTGGTAACCCAACGTATGCACCCCCGCTAATAGCAGCAAGGATAATGCAGAAGAGAGCAAAAGCAGAGAATGCAAAGATATATCAGCACTCAATGAAAGTAAACAGCATGATGAGAGACAGGACAGACAAGACAGACAAATGGAGATAGAGGAAGACACAGGGAAACTGAAAGAAATAAAGGATAAAGCTAAGGGAATAACAATAGCACAGAATGAATGGATGGAAGGACAAATATTACTTAAGCTAGACAATAAGGGCATTGATGGGTTTCACGAAAGAGAAGAGAGAGAAGAGTGGGAAACAAAAGAAAAGGAAGAGGAAAGAGCATTAAAAGAAGAGAGGGATAAAGTATGCAAGCAAAGGGAAGCATGTAGAAGATATGAAGCAAGGAAAACCCCAGACAAACCAGGGCCCAGGGGAAGAACAACTTTAGGAGGGGCCTTGGGGGGGAGTGCTGTCATGATGCCTACCCCCAGGCATCCGGACCAAGCCCATCAGCCCCGGGAGCAGGCATCTAGACATTTAGTAAAACCTCAGCAGCCCTGGCTAGGGGCTATCTGGGTTCAGTCCTGGCGCCTTAGGCGCCAGGCTCATAGTAGAAATCAGTCCTGGCGCCTAAGGCGCCAAGCTCATAGTCATTACTTACCTCAGGCAGACCATGCTGCAAATGACTCCACTCCAGCATGAAGCCTGAAAGGGACTATTTTTCTACAGGGACTATTTTTTACTCGGGTGTGGTTCTAGGGACTTCTTACCTGGGACTACTTTTGAGGCTATTTAAACCACGCCCGACCAGCACACACGCTTCACTTTATTCTGCATCCAGCAGCGTAACGCTCACCGTGCCTGCAGCCTGCATTCAGTCTTCTGCCACGCCCGCCTCGAATCCGGAGCTCCTAAAACAAAGAGGAAAGAAAGGGACAAGGTTAGAAAATGAACTTATTTCTATTCCACACCTGATTCTGGATCCATCTCGTATCTGGACCTGTAAAGAACATCATTTCTGCACGCGCCGCACCTCCAGCTGCAGCACCGCGCCATACTCACCAGTCTTCACAGCATCCTTCGGGTCGGCGCTGCCTCCATCATTTCTTTGCCGAACTTCGGCACTTAGGAGATAAAAGAAAACCACAAGGTGAGCCGAGAGAACCAACAAATATAATTCTTACCACCATAGACTTACCTGATTTACCACCGGAGGCATCCTTTTGTGACTCTCCATATTTTCACGTGCCGCATCTGTAAAGAGAGACAAAACAACACATTTTCCACGTGCAACATTTACCGGACAGCACCGGGTAATACAGACTATTACCTGAGCGCCACCAGCTGCCACAAGAGCATCTTTTCACGAGCCAGCTGCAAGACAAGAAAGGAAGGGGGGAACAAGAGTGAACATTGGACATATTGAACTCTATGAACTTAATACTTACTGGTCCTCACCAGGAACCTCAGAGTCAATACTCTCCGGAACTCTCCCGAGCCTTCAAACCAGTGAAGTAACTGGAATCGACGCGCCCCTGCAAATCCACGCAGGATGGAGAGCTCATCTTTCAAGAATATAAGGTGAGATTGCTGTGAGGGCATTTCGGAGGTGATTAGTTGGGGAGGACTGTGGGGGTGCCATCACTTGAATCCACAAGTGGCTAAATCCATCTCTCCACTTGCAGGAGAATATTTCTACGGGTTAAGCAGACAAGATTAGGAGGGCAGATCCAGTCAGTCATCGCTGCACTACGCATCACGTGGGTGGAGACCGCAGCTGTCCGGGTCCGATCGACGCCCCTGTGGGAGCCAGGTGAGCGTAACACATAGTGCTGATTGATGCAAAAGAACGATTAGATGAAAAGAGAAGGTCACAACAGCCCCATAGGGAGCTGCAAGGAATGTCGAGATCAGCATGGGCTGATAGGCAGAGTACTAAAGACATAGTGCCAAGGCTTTGGAATTTATATAGGCAAATAAGGGATAAAGACGGGCATAGAACCCAAGAGTACACAGAGGGATCCCTATTAAGGGGAACTGAAGATAGATCAAATGATGTCATAACAGATGAGTACGGAATCTTGTCTTTAAATACATTAGATTTCGATGATGCGGAGAAGGACAACAGTCACACGAGTTGTGAAATAATGATATCAGGCATAGAAAAGGAGGAGAAAGAGAGGGCACAGAGAGAGGGCGCATGCAGGTTTTCAAAAGAATCAAGTGTAGAAAAAGGGGTAAAATGTTCAGATTTAGAGGACCCCAAAGAAAGAACACCAGAACCGACACCATATACTGAGCGACCACAAGCACAATCACACAGTACAGGGGATATATACCTGCCCTATGTAAATAGATTAAGATTATTACCAGGAAGGAGACAACCGGGCAAGGCTAATCCCACCTGGAAGACGGGGAGTGTAGGCAAGAATGATTATGGACCAGGATTTTCACAATTCCCATTATTGGAGAAGGGGGCAGGACGACCACAATATATACCGTGGCCACAGATGGATAAAGACAATTTAAGATGTAAACTGCTGAATATCAGTTCCAGTGCGGGAAAATGGATTTATGAGTTAGAGAGAATGACATCAGGAATGACGCTAGCTATAGGTGACTTAAAAGGCTTACTAGCAGCCATCCTAGGGAAGAGATCTGCTGACATTTGGAAACGAGCAGGACACACAGGCGTGACTGCACAAAACACAAAACATGATGGAGCACCATTTAATAATTGTACAGCTGACATATAGCAGGCGTTCATGGTGCAATACCCTGATACATCGGACATGGGTGCGATTATGACTGGGAAAATGAGGGAGGATGAAGACCCTGTTGTTTATATTCAAGATACTCAAGACAGGTGGTGGCAGGAGACACGCGAGCCATGGGATAAAACGGTAGCATTATTTTACCACATTTTGTGTCAGGGACTCCCCGAGCCAGTGCAACAGCAATTGAAAAAACAGGTGGGGATGTAAGTGAAGCCATGGCCAGAAATACAAATGACAGTCATGCATCACTGCCGATGAATGCAGTGCAGTAGAAGAGTAAGAAGAAAGCTGAGCATAGAAAGCAGGAGAAAGCAAAGTTAGCTCAGAAGAAGTTGTTGAAAATAGCCATAGAAGGAGCGGTATTGATGAGTAATGAAGCAGGGGTGACACAGGAGATGCAGTCAGGGCAGCAAAATAATGCAGGCATCTCACAGACTAGAATGGGTACAACCTTTGATCAAGGGGAAGAGGAAATGGGCCTCGGGGAGTAGGATGAGGTGGATTCAAAACCCTCAGGGAAGAGGAGGATTTATTGACGGAAAGCCACAACAATGTTGCAATTGCAGAAGAATAGGACATATAGCTGCGACATGTAGAAGCAGAGAAGGCATGCAACAGAATTGGCAAGCTCCAAGAGGGCGGATGGGCTGTGCTCCACAATGTAATACAGAACCACAGGAATATTATGCCCAAGATCACAGGCAGGCTCAGACATATGCACCACAACCCCAACAAATGCAGCTAGTGCTGCTGCAAATGCACCACTACAAGGGCAACCACAGCAAGTACCCATGCAAGCACAACAGGTACAACCATATAAAGAACAGATACAGCAGGCCAT
Source organism: Ambystoma mexicanum (assembly GCF_040938575.1). Classification (NCBI taxonomy): domain Eukaryota; kingdom Metazoa; phylum Chordata; class Amphibia; order Caudata; family Ambystomatidae; genus Ambystoma; species Ambystoma mexicanum. The sequence continues at coordinate 270,337,179 of NC_090921.1, read as the reverse complement.
GGTACCACAATGGAACATGACCCCAGGAGCTCAACAAGGACCTGCATCCAAATTGGGAAGAGTGACTGTGATAGCAGGAAATCCTTTCATGGGTATGGGGATGAATGTAGATCCACAAAAGGACAGCCACCAGAATGACCTGATGTGTTAAGTACTATCAGTGACACCAGACCCCCAAGAGGAACCAAGGGTCAGGGTAACGATAGGAGGCAAGACATTTTCATTTTTAGTAGACACTGGAGCCACCTGTTCTTGTGTCCACTAGGGGAAATACCCAATGTCAGGTACTGCCATGAATGCGCAGGGATTCTCTGGGTTGATGAGTTTAGTTCCTTTTACAGATGAGTTGCCAATCTCTATAAGAGAACACGATATGTCGATGCCATTATTATATTCTAGGCAGATGCCAGTTACATATTAGTACGTGACCTGATGACAAAGCTTAACAAGGCAATTTCTTTTACTGACAAAGGAATAGTGTGCTCTAATCCAGGGATACACTATATGAATGTGAGAGAGTGTATATTAGCCTTTACAGGCCAGAAGTCATTATGAGGAGTTCCTTGAGAACCAGAGGTATTTTTGTGTGGAGTGACTATGTTATTATCATGGTTACCCTGATTGGTAGATAAGATATTGAGAATACCTGATGATTTTTTGTTTAGACCAGAGATTCCCATGGACGATGACGAAGGGCAGATTATCCCCTTAGAGTTAGAAGCATCAGTGGTCAGAGAAGAGAGGGTGATGCTTCATGGGACAGGTGATGGAGGAAGAGGATGGAGGACAGTGATAACCCTCAGTAAAGGATAGATTTGACAGATGAAGAACTAGTTAGAGATGACTACTCTGAAGAAGAACTAGTGTTTTTTTATAAGTCTCACTTATTGGATCAAAGTAAAGAATATAGAAATACCGCAGAGATTGGCATTGTTAAAAAGAAGATTGTCATTCTTTCAGGAAGGCTTAGAGAAAGTGCCAGAGAGTTTATGGACCAGAAGCCCATGTGATGTGGGTCAGTAAAAGGGATAGGTGCAGTTAAAATGAAATTAAAACCAGGAGCCCTTAAACCACGAGCAAAGCAATATCCCATTTCCAGAGAGGCGGATGAAGATTTATTTGAGACCATTTCTGCTTTAATTAAGCAAGGCATATTAGTGCCATCGGATTCATCATGTAACACAGCTGTGTACCCCATGAGGAAATCAAAGGGGGGTCATGGAGATCTATACAGGACCTTCGCCCCTAAACAATATAGTCGAAGCTGAGTTTCCTTTAGTTACGAATACTGCGGAAATACTGTGTAACAACCCCTCTAAGGCCAAATATTTCAGTTATAGATTTCAAAAATGCATTTCTTATCTGATTCCCCTTCAGGAAGATTCACAAGATTTGACTTCCTTTTCTTATTGAAATACCCATCTGAATTGTACTTGTTTTCCCCAAGGGTACTGTGAGTCCCCTTCAATCTTTAACAGAGTCCTTCAGAAGAAAGATGCAGCGAGGACTCAGTTAAACTCATGATTATACTCTCAGAGAAAGGATACAAGGTAGACAAGGAGAAGTTACAGTATTGTCAGGAAGAGGTTTTGTACATAGGACTGTTGATCCCTCACAAAGGAAGAAAGGTGACACCTGAATGAGCAGAAGCAATCATGAAAACCGTAGCAAATAAGGCAGTGAGGGAAATGTAACAGTTTCAAGGCTTATGTAACTATTGCAGGGCCTGGGCTTTCGACTACAGTACATATATTCAATCACTTTTAAAAGCACTTAAAGAAGTACAGGTGGACAAAAGCACAATAAAATGGACAGATGAGATGACTGAACGATTTGAGGAATTAAAAGAGGCAATCAGTACAGCCCATGTGTTGGGGATCCCAGATTGCAATGAAGAATTTTCTTTATTCTCCCATTCAAATGGAGAGGTTATAAGAGCAGTCCCTACACAGAAGATGTCATTAGGAAATGCACAACAACCATTAGCTTATTACAGTGGATTTTAGATCCAGTTATGAAGGGACACTATCCCTGTGAGCAATCTTTAGCTGCTGCTGCATTCACAATTGACAAGGCTTCAAGCATAACAATGGGGTGTCCAATAGCGTTATTTGTATAATATGCATTATTTGTGATTTTAGCCCAAAAGTACATTGACTACACAAGAGCTTCAGGGTATGAGGTGATTATTTCCAACCCAGTGATTACATTTTTTAGATGTAAGACAGTACATACAGCAACATTTATAGCAGGACTAGTAGGAGAGGATGATTAGGCACATGATTGCACAATGTATGCTGAAAAGCTATGATGATATTTCCCAAGGTAGAGAAAATACCCTCAGGAGGAGGGAAGTTGTTTTTATTGATGGTTCTTCAATAATTGACCAGAAAACTGGGGAAAGGCGTACTGGAGCAGCAGTAGTAAAGCTGAATCGATAAAGTGATTTTGAGGTAGTGACGAGTATGAGACTGTCTGCAGAATTAGTGGTACTCATTGAAATGCTGCAAGAAGAACAGTCTTTATGGAGAATGTGGGGGTGTTCTTTATCCCCCACTGAGGCAATTTGGAGACAGGATATCACTGGAAAGCCAGTTATGCCTCTAGCACTATTGAGAGTAGTGCTGGAGCAGCTGCACTACCTAGCACACACGACTCAAGAGAGTCTTGCTGCTACAATTGCAGAATAATGGTTTTCACCCAATCTGTTAGAATATGTGGCACAGTTTATTGTAAATTGCATCATGGGCCAGAAATGTACTATAGGACACACTTTGCAAACAGTAAGAGGAGCAATCCCAAAACCCAATGGCCCATTTCAGCATCTACATATAGATTATATAGATATGCTTCAAATATGTAACAGTTACAAATATAGGCTAGTCGTATTATGTCTTTTTTCTAGATGGATCAAGGCAGGTCCATGCACGTACCCTAATGCCTCATGTGTTGCCAAATTCCTTGTATGTGAGGTGTTCCCCAGGTGGGGGGTGTACGTGGTTTAGTGGTCTGACAATGGACCACATTTTGTAAATGAACTGTTCAAATAAATAGTTCTGCTATTAGGTATCAAACATACATTTTCTTCTGCTTATCACCCCCAGATGCATGGCATCTGTGAGAGATGAAACAGATTATTAAAGGAACAAATAGCAAATTAATGATGACTCTGAATAATGGATGGCTACATTGGCTGCCCCTTGCCTTATATGCCCTAAAAAATCAGCTTGGCTCAGATCACCATCTACCTCCTCACGAATTGGTGACTGGACACTGTATGAGAACCCTACTTGCCTCCGTCATCTAGGGTAAGAACTGATGCCCACAGTGAAGCGAAGACATTAGGTGATGAGATGCACGATTACCTAACAACAATGATTGCAAATGTTTCTTTTATGTCTCAACAGGTCAATAACAGAAGGGAGCAGTCAAAAAGAAGCGAACAACATAATCAACCTCTTGAAACACAGATGCCAGGATTCTCTAACAAGCCGGGCCTGAAGCTAATGTAGCCACTGGAGTAACATTAACATCTGTAATGCCCACAAAGTGCTGAAGAGTAGGTATTTACATATTTAGGGGGCCACATGAAGTGGAAGAAGTTAGCCCCACAACCGTGAAAATAAGGGGACGGATAGTGTGGCTAGATCTACAAACCTTATAAAGGCGAAACATCGACCCCTCCTGCAGCTGACTGCAGTGAGGCAAGAGAAGTAGTTCTGCACATGCTGACTCGTTCTATGACCAGAAGCAAGGATAAAGATGATGATGAGCATATCAGTTCTTTAGATTAAGGATTGATAATGACCAAATTCAATAAGGAGAAAATAGACTTGCAGCTATACTGGATCTTTCTTTTTTTTTTAGATAGGAAAAATTCGAAAATAATCTGGAGTTTGAAGGAGAGAGAAGAGTACCATCCATCGTTTATGATACCTATTGCAGTCAATACACACACTCATGTATGCTATATTTTCCTACATATTACAGTTTTATCCAGCCCTAATATGAGGAGGAGTAAATATTGTTACGTTTTTCGGAGATCCCAAGAATAAATGTATTGTTTGAAGAGTGATAATTGCAAATATATTACAGTTTCTGATATACAAGTGATTCAACAGAGGTATATTTGCATATTAAAGTAAACACAAAATGGAGAAGCTTCAACATTTCAGAGATTCACTACCATCCAGAAAGACGATAGGTTTTCATGGAATATTGATGGTGAAATCATTCGGTATTATGATTTGTGTTTTTCTCCTTATTATATGGCATTTTAATGTGTTCTAAAAGTAATACCGATATGGAGGGTATCAATGAATCATCTATTATTGGCCCCACTTAATGTACAGAGAGCCTATTTTACAATATAACTAATGGTCTATTTTGATTTAAAAGGGATGTTGAGGAGAACCATGAAGGTTTAAATATATATCTTGACAATTCTAATCATTTAAAAATAATCCTATGGTACCAGAACATGAAAGAGGTCGGAGAAAGAACGTCAGACGTAAACTTATTTTTGTTCCCTAATACGGTGAGCCATGAATGCAGAAAGAACATTTATTGCAATAGAAATGTCTGCCCATGATGCACAATGCCTCACTCATCTGGCAGCATGCACAACCAGAGGACAATTTGAATGAAAATGGGCTATGTTACGATGGCGATCAAAAATGGCATTTACATATGGAGACACCTATGTGAAAACAAGAAGGATGGAACATGGACTAGGATGGACAAGCAAGAAACGTATGTATCATCCCAATTTGAAGAACGAATAAAGGTTGTCCAGATGAAGAAGATGAATTACTCAAAAATGGCTGAGAAACTAAGAGTGCCAAGATGCGGAGAGAGACCTCAGCTGGTGATATATGGACGTGTTCTTACCAGCACCGGATGGAAAGAAGGGCTATTGGCTTGCTCTGCACATCTATTGAAGAAAGAATCAGCAAGCATAGTGCATGACAAATGTCATATCATGAGATGATATGATAGTGAATGACAAATGCCTAGGATCGTGGGTCAAGTATTCAAAGTTACTCATATGGGTCACCAATGAAGCAGGACCTGTATCTATAATACAACTAAGGAAAGCAACAACGTGGTTCAGGAATGATGGCCTGATCCTGACTGGAGAACACACAGGATTTGGACCGATAATCGAAGTCCTAGGAATGAATGGAGGAACTGCAGTGTTGATGGACCAATATTGGGCCAGTGGATCCAGAGTTTACATGCAGTTGCCTAAAAATTGGGGAGGAATATGTGCCATGGTAATGATACATGTTCCAGAATTGGTGATTCCCCAAAGTGACCTTCATATCGATGAATTACCAAAAATGGATGAGCACCTGAAGAAGAAGAGGTCGCTTAACTTCCATCAGCAGAAGAGAGAGAATTATTTCTCAGCAAAATCAAGATGAGCATAAATTGTTCAGCAAGACGGCAATGATGATGACATCTATATTCTTGCCAGGACTTTAAGCTGCAGTAAATGCCAAGTGGTTGCAAATTACAAGATGGGAGCAGCCGCAGACGATCAATGCAACAATAAAAGGAATTAATGAAAAATTGAGAGCCATCGGGGGCGTGACCGAGCAGCAATGAAGATGGCTGCATAGTGGAGGAGCTCGGAGAAGGAGAGAATACCATCTTCCTTAACATCATTATTCTTCGATCTTATGAAGAAATAGCTAACAACATCCAACACGAAAGGAATATTGTATGCAGTATCATGACATTTCTTACTTAATTATCAATATTATATCAGACCAAACATCCATTAATACCTGCATAGAAAAAATAGTACAAGAACTTGGCAGCATCCTTTCCTCGATTTCTTTGCTTGATTTGCGCTCGTCTTCCATTCAAGATGAACTGAAAGAGTTCAAGAATGATGTTGAACTCTTTACTGGCAGATTGGATAAAGCTGAAGAAAGAATCAGCACAGTGAAAGACAGAATAGAAGGATTGGAATCTTTGCATGCTGAAATACTACAATAAGAGAAGGGAGTTACAGAATTCCTGAAAAGTCCGAGGGAGATGATACTATCAATTTCCTAACAAGTTGGATCCCTTGTACTTTTAGAATTACATTCTCACCTCCATTAGAGATTCAACGTGCCCATAGAATCAGATCTAGATTTACCAGAAGGGACGCCTCACCAAGACCCATCATCGATTGTTTCCTTCGTCATCAACAATCGAGACAAATTCTTCAAGCAGCCAGGAAAAAGTCACCTATTCTTTTCCAAAACAAAAAAGTCTTCATTTCTCCTGACTTTCCCAGAGCTACCCAGGCCAAAAGTAAAAGATTTCTGGACTTAAGACCTACGCTCAAATCAATTAACATTAGATACAGCCTACTTGACCCAGCTAAAATGATTCTCACCATTCCTGATGGTCCTACCAAAGAGTTTACAAACCCTGATGACTTATATGATCTACTTCAAGCTCTACAAACTACCCCAATGGATGCAACACCTTCTAAACCTGCAACCAACTCTTCATCAAACTCTCTAATTCCGGTACCTAGCTACAAGACTCCCAAATATCAACATATAAAATGTACCCCTAAACGTAGTAGGTGTACTTCCTCTATTCCATTGAAAATACCCTCTACCTCGAGTCACCCTAGAGACAAATCTAGATCACAAATTAAACTTCATTCACCACTTGAAACAGATATGTTCTGCCAATTCTTGACATTTGCCTGATGTTGGATTGTTATAACAATCTACTTCAATATTGAAACATGTTCTTTACCTTATCTTCATAACTATTTGGATATTCTGATTTGCTTTAGCTTTCTTTCTACCTTATCTTTCTCTCTTATCTCCATCTCTTTCAGCTGTGTTCTTATCACCTTCACACCCGACATGCCCTATGAGATTCTCATTCTCATTTTCCTATTTTGGTACAGACAACATTTACTTTACATCCTTATCATTTCTTAACTTCTATTACCTTCTCGCTTTTATCACCTTTGTTCTCTTACTCTTCCTTCTATTATGTTGTCTTCCCTCCTTATGTTCTTCCCTATATGTTTCAAACTCATATTCAGTTGCAATTGTACCTATTCCGTGGTTCATTTGATCTTTCTAAGAAGGTATTTAAAGAATGTTATTTATGATGTATTTTATGTTTATTGGCTCATACAGGAAACATCATATTAATGCATCCCTATGTCTATTAAAATTACTATGTGGAATGTTAAGGGATTAGGACACCCTATTAAGCATAGCAACATTATTTCATTAATTTCTAAACACAAATCTTATATTATTTGCTTGCAAGAGACCCATTTAAGCTCTGATGTAGAAAATCTTAAAATGAAAATCTCATGGTCCAGTCATACTTTTTTTGCTAATGCTATTGATAGAAAAAGCTGGAGTGTCTGCCTTGATGAATAAACATGTGAACTTTACTCTAATCAATGAGGAAAAAGATCCATAACACAGATGGATTATAATTGTGAGTCTTATTAACAATGTTCCCGCAACTTTTATTAATGTATATGGTCCAAATGCCCCTAATCCCTCCTTTTGGTCATTATCATTCACTTAGCTTTCACTAAAGACTTTTGATACTTTAATTTTTTGCGGGGATATGAATCAGATTGTGGATTTTTCCTTAGATCGTAAATCAAATTCAAATTTTGTGAACTCCAAATCCCTTAAAAACTTCTTAAACTTAATACAAAACCTCAATATATTAGATTCCTGGCGTTTTTGTCATCCTCAAACAACAGATTTTTCTTTATACTCCCCGCCTCATCAATCCTATTTGAGACTTAATTATATTTTTGTTAATTCAACTCTAGCTCCCTCTATCTTATATTCAGAAATTGATCCTATAACCGTATCCGATCATGCCTTAGTTTCAACGATACTTGAATGGTCTCCCTCTAACAAATCCTCACCAAGATGGACATTTAATTCATACCTCCTAAAAGATCAAACTTTCATAGAAAAAACTAATGCGTTTATCAAAGAATTATTTTTCAATAACCTCCCCCAACACACATTTTTATATAACAATTGGGATTCCTTCAAAGCTTCCTTATGAGGTTTTATTATTCAATATGTTGGCAGTAAAACAAAAGCAGGCTGAATATTCTCATAAATCCTCATTGGCTCTAATAAAAGAACTAGAAAAATCATATTTTGCTAATCCAGACTCTAATACACTAAACACCCTTACAAAAGAATGTATTGAATTCAATAAAACATGTACTGACAAGGCTGCAAACTCTATCCTTAGATCAAGAACCAAACTATATAATAGTTCTAATAAAGCTGGCAAAATGTTAGCTTCGTATCTCAAGAGAAAGAAAGAGAAATTGCTTATCACTCATATTACGTCCCCAGAAGGTATTATATTATCTAGCCCAAAAGATATTAATGGCGCATTCATTCATATTTACTCGGATCTATACCAGATGATTCTTCCATTGATTCTGAAAATATCAACTCTTTTTTCCAAAATATGAAAAAAACTAATATGTATAATTCGATAGATACTTCTTTCCTTGATTCTCCAATTACTATTCCAGATATTAAACAAGCCATCCACGATCTTAAACCTAATAATGCTTCAGGCCCAGATGGTTTCTCTGTTGACTTTTATAAAACCTTTATTGATTCTTTAGCTCCTAAACTCTTAGAATTATATTCCACCTTTATTAGTATAGCCCTGGATCTTTTAGTGTAGCCCTTCTCATTCTTTTCCATAAACCTGATAAAGACCCCTTGAATGTCAAAAATGATTGTACCATTTCTCTTATTAACTCAGACTCTAAAATGTATGCCAAAATTCTAGCCAAACGCTTAGAGTCCTGCCTTCCTAGTCTTATTCATTGTGATCAATGTGGATTCATTAAAGGGCGGAATGCCTCCTCTAACTCGAGATTAGTATCCAACATTCTAGCTCATTCTCAAAATTCAAAGGTATTTTCGGCCCTTATTGCTCTTGGCGCTGAGAGAGAGTTCGATCACGTCTTCTGGTCTTTTTTATTTCAAGCTTTAATATGGCATGGCCTTCCTCCATATTTTATTAATTTAATTAAAATACTATACCTTACACCCACCAACCAAATTCTAATTAACAACTCTCTCTCTTCTTCTTTCAGAATACAAAGGGGTACTCGTCAAGGCTGCCCTCTTTCCCCCTATTATTTAATCTCGCGTTATAGCCTCTACTTCAAAATATTAGCTTAAACCTAAATATTAAAGGTATCACTGTAAACAATATAGAAGCCAAACTCTCTGCTTATGCTGATGACATCCTTGTTTATCTTTCGGATCCTGCTTCTTCTATACTGCACTTAAGCTCTACTATTCATGATTATTCCATAGTTTCAGGATACAAATTGAACTTTGACAAATCAGAGGTTATGCCCCTTACTTATGCATGCAATAGATCAAATACCCCTTTATTTGGGTTATCTTTGCAACCATCCCATATTAAATACCTAGGTCTTCTAGTTACAAAAGATATGTTTAATACCATTAAGCTTAATACTAACCACATTATAAAGAAAGTTACTGATCTGACTGATAAATGGTCACCTCTCTAATTATCTAGGTATGGTCGTCTAGACACTATTAAGAGGATGATTACTCCTATTCACTCTCTATGATCCCAATTGCAATCCATTACTCTTTCTTTAAAAAACTTGATTTGTTACTATTAAAATTTCTTTTGAGCAATAAGACTCCTTGTATTGCATCGAACAAACTAAGGGGGTAATTCATAGAATTCAGCGCACAAGTGGCGCACGCGGCTGGCGCACAGTGTGCGCGTGCGAATCCCTGCGCCAGCCGCGTGCGCTAAAATCCATTTCCGCGCACAGCGTATTCATGGATTCCAGCCACCAAAACCAGCCGTGGCGCACAGTGGCGCAGCGACCCTGCCGCAGCGCCAGTTACGCCCCCAAGAACGCCTCTCGCGCAGGGAAAAGCCATCAATGTACCCAATCCAGCGCAAAGGGCTGCGCTAACCCTGTACCAGCACAGCAAGCGGGCTACGTGTATCACTGGGGTGCGCGGGAAGTACCTCACGCGATTGGCCCCGTGCGAGCAGGGTACGCGTATTTCAGGGGTGCGCGGGAAGTTCCACACGCGATTTCATCATGGTACGTGTATTTCAGGGGTGCGCAGGAATTTCCACACGCGATTGGGCCCGTGCGAGCAGGGTACGCGTATCTCAGGGGTGCGCGGGAAGTTCCACACGCGATTCCATCAGGGTACGTATATTTCGGGGTGCGCGTGAAGTTCCACACGCGATATCAGCCGGGTACGTGTATTTCAGGGTGCAGGGGAAGTTACACACGCGATTTCAGCAGGGTACGTGTATTTCAGGGGTGCGCGGGAATTTCCACACGCGATTGGGCCCGTGCGAGCAGGGTACGCATATCTCAGGGGTGCGCGGGAAGTTCCATACGCGATTCCATCAGGGTACGTGTATTTCAGGGTGCGGGGGAAGTTTCACACGCGAAATCAGCAGGGTACGTGTATTCCAGGGGTGCGCGGGAAGTTCCACACGCGATTCCATCAGGGTACGTGTATTTCAGGGTGCAGGGGAAGTTACACACGCGATTTCAGCAGGGTACGTGTATTTCAGGGGTGCGCAGGAATTTCCACACGCGATTGGGCCCGTGCGAGCAGGGTACGCGTATCTCAGGGGTGCGCGGGAAGTTCCACACGCGATTCCATCAGGGTACGTGTATTTCTGGGTGCGCGTGAAGTTCCACACGCGATATCAGCAGGGTACTTGTATTCCAGGGGTGCAGGGGAAGTTAAACACGTGACTTCCGCAGGGTACGTGTATTTCAGGGGTGCGCGTGAAGTTCCACAGGCGATATCAGCAGGGTACGTGCATTTCAGGGTGCAGGGGAAGTTACACATGCGATTTCAGCAGGGTACGTGTATTTATGGGGTGCGCGGGAATTTCCACACACGATTGGGCCCGTGCGAGCAGGGTACGCGTATCTCAGGGGTGCGCGGGAAGTTCCACACGCGATTCCATCAGGGTACGTGTATTTCGGGGTGTGCGTGAAGTTCCACATGCGATATCAGCAGGGTACTTGTATTTCAGGGTGCAGGGGAAGTTACACACGTGACTTCCGCAGAGTACGTATATTTCAGGGGTGCGCGTGAAGTTCCACACGCGATATCAGCAGGGTACGTGTATTTTAGGGTGCAGGGGAAGTTACACACGCGATTTCAGCAGGGTACGTGTATTTCAGGGGTGCGCGGGAATCTCCACACGCGATTGGGCCCATGCGAGCAGGTACGTGTATCTCAGGGGTGCGCGGGAAGTTCCACACGCGATATCAGCAGGGTACGTGTATTTCAGGGTGCAGGGGAAGTTACACACGCGATTTCAGCAGGGTACGTGTATTTCAGGGGTGCGCGGGAATCTCCACACGCGATTGGGCCCGTGCGAGCAGGGTACGTGTATCTCAGGGGTGCGCGGGAAGTTCCACACGCAATTCCATCAGGGTACGTGTATTTCGGGGTGCGGGGGAAGTTTCACACGCGAAATCAGCAGGGTACGTGTATTCCAGGGGTGCGCGGGAAGTTCGACACGCAATTCCATCAGGGTACGTGTATTTCAGGGTGCAGGGGGAGTTACACACGCAATTTCAGCAGGGTACGTGTATTTCAGGGGTGCGCGGGAATTCCCACACGCGATTGGGCCCGTGCGAGCAGGGTACGCGTATCTCAGGGGTGCGCGGGAAGTTCCACACACGATTCCATCAGGGTACGTGTATTTCGGGGTGCGGGGGAAGACCGACACGTGATTCCATCAGGGTACGTGTATTACAGGGGTGCGCGGGGAGCACCACACGTGAATTGCACGTGTGGGCCCTCCCAGGTGTTCCCTCTACACCCTCCACGGCCCCTGCAGGTGGCTCACACCACAGGGGCCTACCCTGCACATGTCCTGCAGGCACCCCATCCACCATGGCCATGCCCCCCAGCCAACCCACATGTCAACTTGCACTACTGCCCACCAACGCATGTCCCCCTGCACCCCCAGCCACCAGGGGCACCCTCCACAGGCCCCCACCCATGTCTCCCACCACCCCCACCCCCCAGCCACCAGGGGCAGCCTCCACCAGGCCCCCACCCATGTCTCCCAGCACCCCCACCCCCCAGCAGTGCAGGGGCACCCACCACCAGGCCCCCACCCATGTCTCCCACCACCCACACCCCCCAGCCACCAGGGGCAGCCTCCACCAGGCCCCCACCCATGTCTACCAGCACCCCCACCCCCCATCAGTGCAGGGGCACCCTCCACCAGGCCCCCACCCATGTCTCCCACCACCCACACCCCCCAGCCACCAGGGGCAGCCTCCACCAGGCCCCCACCCATGTCTCCCAGCACCCCCACCCCCCAGCAGTGCAGGGGCACCCACCACCAGGCCCCCACCCATGTCTCCCAGCACCCCCACCCCCCAGCAGTGCAGGGGCACCCACCACCAGGCCCCCACCCATGTCTCCCACCACCCCCACCCCCCAGCCACCAGGGGCAGCCTCCACCAGGCCCCCACCCATGTCTCCCAGCACCCCCACCCCCCAGCCACCAGGGGCACCCACCACCAGGCCCCCACCCATGTCTCCCACCACCCCCACCCCCCCAGCCACCAGGGGCAGCCTCCACCAGGCCACCACCCATGTCTACCAGCACCCCCACCCCCCAGCAGTGCAGGGGCAGCCTCCACCAGGCCCCCACCCATGTCTCCCAGCACCCCCACCCCCCAGCACTGTGGGGCACCTGCCAGCAGGCCCCCACCCATGTCCAACTCATGTTCCCCACCCCGCCCACCCCCCAGCACTGTGGGGCACCTGCCAGCAGGCCTCCACCCATGTCCAACTCATGTTGCCCGCCCCCCCACCCCCCAGCACTGTGGGGCACCTGCCAGCAGGCCCCCACCCATGTCCAACTCATGTTCCCCACCCCCCACCCCCTAGCACTGTGGGGCACCTGCCAGCAGGCCCCCACCCATGCGCAACTCATGTTCCCCACCCCCCCACCCCCCAGCACTGTGGGGCACCTGCCAGCAGGCCCCCACCCATGTGCAACTCATGTTCCCCACCTCCCCACCCCCCAGCACTGTGGGGCACCTGCCAGCAGGCCCCCACTCATGTGCAACTCATGTACCCCTGCACCCCCACCCCCAGCACTGTGGGGCACCTGCCAGCAGGCCCCCACCCATGTCCAACTCATGTTCCCCACCCCCCACCCCCCAGCACTGTGGGGCACCTGCCAGCAGGCCCCCACCCATGTGCAACTCATGTTCCCCACCTCCCCACCCCCCAGCACTGTGGGGCACCTGCCAGCAGGCCCCCACTCATGTCCAACTCATGTACCCCTGCACCCCCACCCCCCAGCACTGTGGGGCACCTGCCAGCAGGCCCCCACCCCTGTCCAACTCATGTCCCCCCCCCCACCCCCCAGCACTGTGGGGCACCTGCCAGCAGGCCCCCACCCATGTCCAACTCATGTACCCCTGCACCCCCACCCCCCAGCACTGTGGGGAACCTGCCAGCAGACCCCCACTAATGTCCAACTCATGTACCCCTGCACCCCCACCCCCCAGCACTGTGGGGCACCTGCCAGCAGGCCCCCACCCATGTCCAACTCATGTTCCCCACCCCTCCCACCCCCCAGCACTGTGGGGCACCTGCCAGCAGGCCCCCACCCATGCGTAACTCATGTTCCCCACCCCTCCACCCCCCAGCACTGTGGGGCACCTGCCAGCAGGCCCCCACCCATGTGCAACTCATGTGCCCCACCTCCCCATCCCCCAGCACTGTGGGGCACCTGCCAGCAGGCCCCCACTCATGTCCAACTCATGTACCCCTGCACCCCCACCCCCCAGCACTGTGGGGCACCCACCACCAGGCCCCCACCCATGTCTCCCACCACCCCCACCCCCCAGCAGTGGAGGGGCACCCTCCACCAGGCCCTCGCCCATGTCCCATCCATGCCCCCCTGCACCTGGGTCCCACCAATCCCCAATCATGTCCGTAATGGCCATCCTCCCCTGCCAAAAGGCCCACCCAACTATCACATCCACCCACATAACAAAGGCAATTACATGTTACACACCCAATGTAAATAATGCAAATGAACACATGTCTGTCACACACAATGTCTGCAAGTGAATGTTAAAACACCCAACATGACATGCATGAAAGCAATGAGATGATACGACACATTGAAGGATGAAAATATAAATGTATTTAAAATCAACTTGAATGGAAATGAAATGAGAAAAACCACAAAGCAAAACAACCAAAAGAAGATGAATGTCCATGAAAAAAATCAAAAACACACAGCACAATCAACATAAATGGTGTCCAAAGTCACAGTCAGAAAAGTAATCCAAGGGTAAATGATAAACACAAACCATTGCTCCATGGCGATGAAAAAAGTCCATAAAATAGAAAAATCCATTGAAGAACTATTTACAAGATAATCCCGGGTCCATGAGCCCAACCAAATGAAACCTAACTATGACAACTAAATAAAAACTGAACTACATACAAAAATGTGGCGCATTGTCCAATCGCAACCAAATAAAAAAACAAATAAAGGAAACCTAACACTAACTATATAACTATATACAAAGGCGGCGGGCAAGTCCAGCGGCTCACTCTGTGGTGTTCTGGGCCAGGGCATCATCGAACTCCTGTTCGATGTCCCGGAGGCGGTCCTGTTCCATGGCCCCGAGGGTCCGCAGGGACGACGCCGTCTCCTCCTCCAACCCCCTGCGGATTGCCTCGAGGCACTCGGCCCGCCTCAGGGCCCTCCGCATGGAGTTCTCCGCCCTGACCATTGTGAGCCGCGCCTCATCCACCCGCCGCCGCTCCGCACCTATCTGCTGGCCCAACCGCTGCCACACAGAAGACACATCCCGTCCTGGGTCCTCCTGCCCTCCGGCCGATGCCTGCCCCTCCGATGTTGAAGGCCCCGAGCCTTCATGGCTCCCACCACGTTGCTGCTTCTGCTGTGCCTCTGCCCGTGCACTGCCTTCTGCTGCCTGCACATCCTCCGCCGGCTGGGGTGCAGTCGTTGATGTGGCCACCCCTGCTGGACGTCCGACTCCCGACTGAGGCAGGGATGCCTCCTCCACCAGCCTGGCCGCACCGTCAGAGGCAGCTCCACAGGGCACCCAGGTGACTGATGGGTGGGAAGATGGCACAGAGGACGACTGGCGCGTAGGGGGTCCAGTTGAGGAGGGGGTCGGAGCAAGCCCCATCAGACGGAGGAATCCGGCCTGGGTGACCTGTCCCAGCAGGCTGACGTGGTCAACGAGCCATTCGAGATGACTTGCAGTCTCTTCATGAAAAGACTGCAGGTCACCTCGCATGGCCCATTGACGCAACGCCACACCAGCCAGGACAGGCTCAACCCGGACCTGGATAGCCACGTCCGCAGGCAGAGGAAGGCCAGTTGACGTGAGCTCATCCCCTGCCTGAAAACGGGTCTGGACGTAGGCATCCCTGCTGGTGCAAGATGATGCAGGGACAGGATTGCACACAGGCACCTCCGCGGCGGCCTGTGCTGCCTCCTGTCCCTGGTCCTGCACTGCACCACTAGCACCAGTGGGATCCCTACCTCCAGACCCCTTCTCTGGTGCTTGCACGGCCTCCTCCTCCACCAAACCCCCCACCAACCTGGATGACTCCGTGCCATCTTCCCCTGTTGGGCCCTGTGGGGTCCCAGCTGCCCCTTCTGCTGCCGAGGAGTCCAACTCCAACCTCCGCCTCTTGGACCTCCCCCCGGCAGCTGCGGCCTGGGACGCGGCACCGGACACCTCACTCCCCGACGAGATGACAACATGGGAGGGGAGCCGGGCCTTGCGTCTCTGGCTGGCGGTGGGCCACAGCACCTTCTCCGCCCTCTTCATCAGTTGACGCTGCAGACAAGGAGAAACAAAACACAGGCATCAGGGCACTGTACAATGGACACATACACACATGACAGTTGTACATGAGTGGCATTGGCAAACCTCAGACATGTCATCACAATCCCCAACACACATGTCATTACAACTCGTACATGTGAGCCATACCACAGCCATATCGCAACTGCCACCACCATCCATACACATACAACAGCATGAGCAGCCAAAGGTGAGCCAGACATCACATGCAACACAGGAAGTGCGCCACACATGTACACACACCACCACACTTGCATGCATGTGTACACCTCTGCCAAGTGTCGCACTGTTCAGACGGGCATCCATGTCACATCTGCCAATCAGGCTTCCACATACCGCTGTCACATGCATCCATGTTGCATCACTGTTGCACCCTTGTCAAATACACACATATGCACATGTACACAGTGCTGATACATGCAGCCAAAAACAACATACATGCGTGACATCACGGACATGTCTACTTACATACACATTCATCCAAACATGTGTGCCCACACAACTGCATTTGGCATGCAAGCCTACACACACAAGCACCATCCATGTCTCACACATTACAGCCCTCGCATGTGTCAGCCCCACGGCCCTGTACACCCCCTCCCATACTCAACCCCATACAAACAGATGTGCAACCTTCACACTACTGAATAATCACCACACGCACTGCTCACAATCAGGATGCATGTACACTCACCGCTCGACTCCAGACGGGTCTGCTTCTCTAGGACCTGGATGTGGAGCGCTGGGGATATGCGTTCCAGGACCCTCATCTGTTCTTCCGACAAGTGTCCCCGGCGCCCCTTGGCATCCACTGCCTTCAAGAGGCGCCGGGCCTTGTTCAGGGTCCTGGACCTGAAGTCCTCCCAGCGCTTCTTGACATGTTGTAAGTCGCGGACTGCCACCCCCTCCGCGTTGATGGCAGTCACGATGTCAGTCCAGATCCGAGTCCGTCCTTCCTTGTCGGCGCGGGAACTTCCGAAGAGGGCATCATACTGCCCCAGGACTTGCTCCACCAGGACACCAACTTCGGTGGCACTGAAGCTGGTGCCCCTCTGCCTCTCTGGCCGGGGGTTGTCAGTGGTCCCAGATGGTGTTTGCCCCGACATGACAACCCCAGAAGCAGGAGTGGGTGGGCAACTGGGTCCTGGGGCTGGGCTGTGGAGCGATGGAATCCCAGTCGGGAGTCTTCGGTTCCAGCAGGGGTGGTCACAGCAACAGCACCCCTGGCTGATGTGCAGGCAGCAAATGGCAGGGCACGTGGGCAGCAGGCAGTCAGGCAGCAGCAGATGGCAGGTGGGAGTGTGCTCGGGGCTCTGGGGGGCAGTAGTTCGGCCTTCTGGGCAGGAGCGTAGTCTTCCGTGTGCTTACGCGTGGCCAGCTTGATACGGAGTGATTTGGCACGTGAAAAATCTGCACGTCAGCGTGTAATTCGAGGAAAGGCCCTTAGCGCGTAAGCGCGTCTGCACGCATACGCATTTTCATTGGACAGAAGGCCCCTCAAGCGCAAGCGCCCCTGTGACGTGACGGGTACAGACGTGCATGGGCATTTCAGCACGCGTGAAAAACTGCACGTCCGCGTGTAATATGAGGAAAGGGCCATGCGCGTAAGCACGCGTGGAAACTGCACGTCCGCGTGTAATACGAGAAAAGGGCCCATGCGCGTAAGCGCGCGTGAAAAACTGCACGTCCGCATGTAATACGAGGAAAGGGCCCATGCGCGTAAGTGACGTGACGCGCGCGTGCGTTTCCCTCAGCACGGGTTAAAGGTGAGCGGGCCCAGCAGTTCGCTGTACGTGCCTTTCGTGGAGACCGACGTGTGTTGCTGCTTCCTGTTGTTTCGCGCGCCATCACAACTTCACAGCTATCCAGGACGTATCTCTTCTTTTGGCGGGGGTATTGGCTACGCGTGTTTTTCTGCATCGCGCTAGTCAGACGGTGAGTCGCACACGCTCTTTTTCCCACTGCGGGTGCCCCTGTGTATCGCACCCATTTTCGATGTCATAGTAGCCTGCGTGTCCCACGCGTAATTGTTATTCGCGTTAATGGGTGCCACCGCGTACTGCGGGAGGTTGAATCCACGCACGTAGGCTGCAGGGTTGCGTGCAAGGTTTTACTGCAGTTTTGGGGTGCCTGAGCGTTGCGTGACCCGTCACCACATCACCGGGGTCACATACAGCCTTGCAGGTGCAGGGGGGCTGTTAACATCTTGCTTCCCACCCCCTTCACCCCAATTGCCCAGGTCAATTGTGGTGTACACCTCCCATTGGCACCACTCCATCTGTGCCAGCACTACTACATCTGTGCCATGGTTGGGAGGCCACCAAAGGTGAGGGGCGCCTCAGCTGGGCGTACTCCTCGTGGCGGGCGTGGTCGGGGACGTGGCCATGGTGACCAGGGAGTAGGGGGACTCCAGGGTGTCCAGGGCAGCCACAGAGGGGGAAGAGGCAGAGGTGCGCCACTTGAGCACAATGTTGTGCCATGTGTCGGTGCAGCCATGCCACCACCCCCTGTGGTTCCGGGGGATGCAGCTCCTGCATCTGGCACTGGCACCCATATGACCCGGCAGTCCGTTCCATCGACTGCCACGGGCCCAAGGGTAGTGGTAGCTGCAGGTGCAGCTGTGGACACCGCCACCCAGGCTCAGGGTCTGCCAGCGCAGGCTGCGTTGGCACTTGAAGAGCCCTTGGTAGATTTCCAACAGGCCAGGGGGGAAACCATAGGGGCAGGCCGGGCTGCTCAGACCAAGACACGTGTCCCTGGGGCAGTCATGTCATCTGCTGCCCCGAACAGCTGGGTGTTGGCAAGTGCAGGGGCAGATGCACCCAACAGCACCCCGGTTGTGTGTCTGCCAACCAGGACCGTTGCGGTCAATGACCCTGCCACAGCTTATGTTGCTGCGCAGGGTCCATTAGTGGGCACCCAGCTGCCACTGACACAAGTCAGGCCTTTGGTCATCCCTCCACCTGCCACTCCCTTGGCTCAATCCACCGAACCCACTGGCCATACTGGTCAGGGCGGCATTAGCCAGCCAGGGTCTGCGCCACAGTCCAAGAGGAGGAAGGTTGCACCTGCAGCACAGGTTGGGACCCCACACACAGCCACGACCTCCTGCACGTCGAGGAAGAAGCCTTTCTGTAAGCAGGAACTGGACTTCCTCGTGGACTACGTGCGGGGCCACAGCCGTGACATGCTAGTGGGTGCCAATAGTCAGACCACGGCTGCCCAACGTGACACCCACTGGAAGCATGTTGCGGAACATGTCAGTTCATTCGGCCATGAGGTGCGCACGGCGCAGGAGTGCAAAAAGCGTTGGAATGACATCAAGCGCAGCACTAAGGCCAAGCGTGCCTCAAATTACAACTTGACTCTGGTGACTGGCGGTGGGCCTGCACCAGAGGAGGAAGAACTCACTCCGGATGAGGCTCTCGTTGCGGAGTTCATACCACCTGAATTGGTCGAAGGAGTGGGAGAGAAGCTGGACTTTGATGCCCAGTCCAGTGAGTGTTGATGCGTGTTTGTTGAGGACGTGTGTGTTTCACTTGTGGGATGTGTTGTGCATGATTGCTGCTACATGTGACGTGTACATGGTTCTGATGTGTAAGTAATGCAATGCTACCGTCATGCATGTCTCCTCTGCCTGCATGCGGGACTCCATGTAGGCATGCTCCCTTGCCCCTCCTCTGCCACTCTGCACCCCAGTTCCACCTTTGCACTGGTCTGCTTCAATCTTGCCAATGTGTACTTTCTTGTTCATGTGTCCTGTGTAGATGCTAACTTCCAGCGTAGAATCTGCCAGACATATGCCGTGTGGTACAGCCTTAGTACTCGATGCAGGGTATCTCACTTGTACTGTGCATTGGTCAGATGTCCCGCAGGGACATGAGTGCCCATTCATGCTCCATGTGCATTGCATGCATGCCCCTATGTGTCCTTGACTGGATGATCACTGTAATATAAGTCCTTGGTTACATACATTGCCTGCCATCTCATCAGCCTTCCCATGTCAACTGTGGCTCAGTCCTGCGTTGCACACATGTTTAGGCTCTGACAATCTGTGTGGCTCACAGGCCTCAGCCTGTTCAATGGCCAATGACTCTGTCCAACTCTTGTTGTGTCTTCTTCACACGTGGGCGGCCTCCGGAGTTTCCATCATGTGTCCTGCCCACTGTCCCAGCATCATTTGCAGTGTTGTAATTTGAATCACATTAAGCTGTTGATGCCAGTCAACACTGCCTGTCAATACACAGGTGTATGGTCAGCCTTTTGATACCATGCTAGGCATCCCTGCTTTGGTACTGGGGTGGAGGGGTGCTTGGCTTCTAGACATGGTACACATTGAATGCACAATGCACGTGATGTCTGAATTTGACATTGCACTGCCTTCACATTTCCTGGCACACACCATGTAGTGCTTGTACATGTAGGTAGTGAGTGGCGTACACATTTTCTGCACTGCATAGACCCACTTCCATGGAAACTGCCACCTTTCAACAGGTCTGATCACAGAAGCTATTCAAAGTATACCCAGCATGCATGCCAGGTCATATGTTGTGTGTCACATGTCTGCCGGATGCCGTTGCTGTCGGTGTGTGTGTGTGTCGTGTGCTTCTGACATGTGTATTGACCTTTTTCTCTCTATTTTTCAGGTGATGACGCAATGGAGGCTGAGGATGGTGTTGTCATGCCAGATACAGGGTTGGTAACACCACATCAACCCAGCACTAGTGGGGGTCGTGGGGTGGTAGGCCACGAAAACCCCCAAGTGCTGCAGTCCATCTTGTCTCTGGCTGCCTATGAGTCCAGCCTTGATGACGACTCTGACGTCCATGTTGAGTTGGATGAGCATCAAGTCCATGTGTCAGGGGTGAGTGATTCTGATGTGGACACTGCTCTGTCTGCGACACCTGCACTGAGGGATCAGACAGTCTTGGTTCCTCCGCCCGTGGTGGATCGGGACGCAGGGTCACCCTCCACACCAGTCACTGATGTGCCTGGGACATCACGTCGACGGGGGCATGTAGTCGTGCAGCCCCAGGCGGTGCCAACACAGCGAGGACCCCCGGTCCTTGGGTCCCGCAGGGGTCAAGCCCGGCAACGCGGTCGCCGCGCGCAACCGCTGTATACTGAGTGGGAGCAAGACATGACTGCCAATTCCGAACGGCAGTGGGCAGCAATGGAGAACATCGCTGAGAGCATGGAGCGTGTGGCCCGATCTGTGCTCCCCACTGCTTGGCAGGTGCTTCTCCAGCAGCAGGCGGCACGGTCCACGGCCCGCTCGCTCAGGCTGGGCATGGCGGCCTCAGACAGGGCACGCCAGGCTGAAATGTCGTCTCTGCATCAAGCAATTGCTGCTCACGCAGAGGCGCACATGGATGCCCTGAGGGAGGAGTATGCTTCCCTCAGATCCACTCTGGGTGTCCTTATGATGTCCCAGAGGCAGCAGGCAGAGGAGAGGTTTGCACAGCTTGAGCGTACCATCTCGGCTGAGCTACAGGCTTGCCGGGAGGTGCAGCGGTTGTCCAGCGAGGCCTTGCAGGAGGAACTCCGTGTTACACGTGCTACCTTGCAAGAGGAAGCACGTGTATCACGGGAGGTTCTGCACGCAGACCTACGTCACATCGCCACACAGAACCAGGCTCACCCGTCCGGCAGACTTGCTGCCGACGAGGGGCAAGCTGTGGCTAGGCGTGGCCAGGCTACTGTGCCACGTCCTCCTTTCCAGGATGAGTCAGACTCGGACGACCATCTATCTCCCACATAGGTCGTGCTGTGCAGGCGTTGAGCCCATGGAGGATTTTTTTTTTGGCTCAGCATCATCGCATGTGGATGTTGAGCAGCACCCTGTACCTCCCCCCTCCTGGGTGCCTCCCCTCCCCTCCGGGTCGTATGTGGCCATTTTTGATTTTTCTTTTAGTTTAGTTAGTTAAGTTTCTGTTTGATAGTTAGTTTAAATAGGTAATGTAGGTTTTCCATAGTTAGTGTAATTAGTTAATAGTTGATTTAGTTTAAAATTGCTAGTCTATTGTGCTTTCATGTGATGGTGCGGTGCTTTGTGGCTTTTGAAGGCATCCACTGTCTGTTCCAGCTGAGCCATTCATGGTTGTCTTGTGTATGTGTTTGCTGCTTGGGTTCCTTGACTCACATATGCCACTCCTGCCTCCCTTATCCATGGGCTCGCAAGGATGGTTCGGTGTTACAGCATTTTACACAAGGGCTTTGGACTGTCATATCTGTGGAATGTCTGGTGCTGTGTGACTTGTGTTGACACCCCTAGTGGGGATGATTTAGGTGTCATTGTCCACTGTTCCGCTTTTGCTAGATGGGGTGTGTCATGATTAATGTGGACATTGATTGCTATGCATTGTGTAGTATGTTTCATATCTTTCCTGTACATGTGCTTGTTGCAATTCATGCTGTAGATAGTGTTCCACACTTTGGAGGTGAAAGACGGACTGATGGTGTGATTTGTGATGTGACTCTCTGACATGGTCAAGTAATGAGATGCCTGATGAGACACACACAGATGACTTTGAAGCATTAATCATGTGTTACATGCCCTTTCTGCAGGGGGATGAGCCTCCAGAGCACCTTTGCCAGCAGACATAGCCCATTGGACGACGGAATTCTGGACCCGTTTGTTGGTGCCCACATGCACATGTGTGCACAAGCAGAGGCACAGTGATTGCAGACCCACATCCTAGAACTGCTGACATGTTCCAAGGAACTCCAGGCAAGGTGAGCATCACAGGGGGGCCATGACACAGCAAAGCTTGCACCAGGCGAGTTGCACATGCAGGCTTAGTCACAGCACTGAGGGTGAGCTTAGACGAATATTGGTGTTGAAGCACACAATGCAGCTCAGATGTGTTTGTGGACTGATGGCTGTTGATAGTAGGGTTGTCTGGGACACATGCAGGGGCAGTGGCACATACCCTCCGGTACACCAAGGTCCATTGAGCCACTTGTATCAACCATGTAGCCTTCCGAGACATGGAAAGGGGCAGCTCACAGGGACATACAGCAAGGGACATACTCGGGTGCAGTGCATGTCTTTTCCACGTACTTCATGATAAATGCACTGCCAACTTTGTTTCGGTCATGGTGGTACGCAACTTGCTCTGTAGTCATGGATTGCTATATGGGTCTGTCTGCTTACCCAGGGAACATTGCATGTTGTGTGAATTGTGACACATTGGTGTTCCATTTGCCACGCACCCAGCAGCGGATGCCTTACTGCATTGACTGTGTATGACCCGTCACAGGGGTGATGTTATATATGGGTACGAAGCATCAACCACAGATTGTCTGTTTGTAGAGTAGTCTGTTGCTATGGGGCATGTTTGGTGTTGTGTTTTTGTGTAATTGGCAAGTACAGGTTGTTGACTGTGGCTCTCTTTGCAGCATTGCAGTGCTCCTGTAACCGGACCTGAGAGTGCGCAGGCAGGAGGCCAGCACTCAAAACCAGAGCTAAGTGTCTTGTTGTTTTTCTTACGAAATGCTCTGCATAGGCTTGCTGGGGAGTGTACTGATGCATGGATGTATGTGTGGTTCAATTTGGTATGTTTTTTTCTCCCTAATCACCCGTGATCCTATGCAATTTTGAAACCTGTACCCTCTACCCGGTGTTCCTGCTTCCCGTGCCTATCCAAGCAACGTTCCCTGACCCTCTTTTCCCTCTGGGGTTGCGGATGCCTGTGTAAGCCCCGAACTTGCAGGCGCCAAAACCCTAGAGGGGTGGTTGGTTCGTACCACTCCTGAGCCTGGACTACAGAAGGCCATGACAATGATGTCCAAGTTTGTTTGGATTGTGTATGTGTTCATGTAGGTTGTACATTTTCATGCATTCCCTAGTTTCATGTGTCATTCCTCCTCCCCTCTCCTGCCACTCATTCCAGTTATCCAGTGTTTCAACACCTGTCCCGACTGCATATCCCTGAACCTCATTCCCCACCAGGGTCTCAGGGGCCTGTGTGAGTTTGACCTTGCAGGCACCCGGGACATGGTGGGGGTGGTTGTTTCGTGACACTCCCGCGCCTGTACAGGGGACCTGTGACAATACACATCCATTCATGGTGCATCATCCTATGTCATGTACCACACATGTCTCACATCCTGTCGTGACATTGTTTTGCTGTGCTACCTTGGTTGTTGCATCATTGTGGTAGGACTTGGCCTTTGTGAGGTACTGCTACGTCAAGTCATCTACTGGAGGGTGTTCGGGTTCGTTTGTATGCCTTGGATTTTGTGATTTTGGAAATGAGTGTGGATTCTGAGGGTTCAGGCATCTTTTTACACACAAGGTGGGAGATGGTGACGAAGGGTGAAGGTGATCCTGTGGCCAGGTGGAATTGAGGTTTGGAGGCTCCATGACCCAGGTGCAGTTGTTCAGTGGGTCATGGTCATTTGTGAGGGAGGGGGGGGTTGTTGTTGATAGTTGCCTTGCCCTGCAGTGTGATGGGAACTCTGACATAGTAATGGTGGTATCCTATGTACATGTTGTGTTCTGCTGATCAATGCCTGTTCATGTGTTGTGTTTTCCTTTCAGGTGCGAGGGGATAGTTGTGGTTTGACATGCTGGGGTGTACACATGGTGGATGTTCACATGTGATGTGTAGGGAACACTGATGGTCACTTGAGTGCACATGCATATGTGGAGTGCATGTCCTTGCAGAACCAAACACTTGCACTCTGATGCACTACATGTACTCCCACCCTTGCATATCCACGTGTACACTGTTTGCCTTCTGGTGCCCACTGTGTCCCGGCAGCACATGTTCTGTGACCGATCATGGATCCAGTACATGCCTAATTTGATGTTTGACGTGGTCTGTCACTTAGATGTGATGCTCAGGGTGTGCATCACACACAATGGCTGTTCACTGTGCTGTGCGCTGAGCAGTGTGATGCAGGAGTAGGACACTGCACACATGAGCTGCAGTGTTGATTTTGCAATGCATAATGTGCACGTAGACAGGCATTCATTGTGATGTTACGTCTACGACTGTTGTAATGCATTTGGAAATGACTTATTTTGGGTGGGAGGTTGTTGGTCTGTCATTTCATCTGATTCCGGGTCAGGCAGCAGTGTCCGATGCCACTGTGCATTTAGGACATGGCAATGTGTACCTTATCGTTACTGCATTGGTGTATGGGTATTGCGTGCCATGTCATGTTGATGTTTGGGAGGGTTTGAGTGACATGACAGTGATGGCCATGGCCTGTTTTGCAGGTGTGTGTGATGCACACCTTGCATGTCCGGGTCATCCGCTTCTCAGAGCAACTAGCTGGGGGTAGATTTCTCTTCGCAGCAGGGCCCTCCCCCTGGAACAGACTTCCGGCCTGACTTGAACTTGAGGGGAATCATCTCCAGTTCTGGAAGCACCTCAAGACCTTCCTCTTTGCTTCTGCTCACAGTCTGCCTCTCCCTTGCATAATTCTCCACTGGAACTGCACAGGAGCTGCAACTGGGCCACTCTCATCGACCTCGGTCCCTGGCCCAGCCACTCTCCACTTGCACTGCCTCCCTGGCAACCCCTGCACTGCAGTACTGTCTCTCTATCCCTACAGCCCTCCCTTCCCAGCACTTGTCTGCGCTTACCTTTGTAGTTGCCACCAGGCGACCTATGTATTATTTTTTTGGGCTACTTCCCCTGTACTGGACTCCCCCCACCCTTCCCCTTGCACTTTTCCCATTCCCCCTACCCCTGCACTTGCACGATCTCAATGACACCTGGCCTAGTAATACCGTTCTCTGTGTTCCCTTGTTCCCCCCTCCCTGCCTCATTGCGCCTTGGAATACTTGTGTATGGCCCATATCATGTCATATGTCATATGTGTGCCTTTTGGTCACACAGGATAGCTTGTGTTTAAGTAGCTAGGTATGCAGACGATGTGGCACTTCCATGGCAACTTTCTCACTGTGGTAGGGTTGTGACAGTTAACTGTCTCTTTGTCATCATCGATTGGCACCTGGTATGTGCCAGGCCTGTGTGCACTCCGCAGGGGTGGGAGTTTAGGTGAAAAATGTGGCCACAAGCTGGGTCCGGGCTTCCTCGCCACGTAACCTGTCCCCTCCCATGGGCAGCGCCTGTGCCTGTGGTTGGGGATGTGGGGGCACCACCATGTCCACCGGGACGCCCTGCCGTGTTGCAACATTGTGCAGGACACATGCTGCCACAATGATCCTGCACACTACTGGTGGTGCATAGAGTAGTTGCCCACCAGAGCGGTCAAGGGAGCGGAAACGTGACTTGAGCACTCCGAATGTGCGCTCCACTATGCCCCTGGTTGCAATATGGGCGGCGTTGTATCTTACCTGGGGTGGTGTGGTGGGGTTCTGGATTGGCGTCATCATGTGGTTGCTCAGAGGGTAGGCACTGTCCCTTGGGGAGGTGATAATAGTTGAGATGCATGCATGCATGTGCAAGGGCATTTGTACTGACCTAGGAGCCATGTGTCGCCATGCTGCCAAGCTTCCAGGGCCCGGCTCAGGGTGGACATTCTGTATATGAAACTGTCATGGGTGGAGCCAGGGTAGTTTGCATAGACAGAGGTGATGATTCCCTTTGCATCACATACCACCTGTACATTGATGGAATGCCAGTGCTTGCGGTTTCGGTAGATGTGCTCAATGGCCCTAGGTGGACGTAGGGCCACATGGGTGCAATCTATGGCACCGAGCACTTTGGGGAAGTGTGCCACCCTGAAAAAATCCAGGACAACGGCCTGCCTTTCTGCGGGTGTTCTGGGCATGTATATGTGCCTGCGGACTGAGGGGCGCGCTGTCATGATTGCCAGTACCTGGTGTAGGCAGCGTGACTGCGTGGCCTGTGAGACCCCCCCCACTATGGCAGTGGTCCGCTGAAATGACCCAGTGGCCAAAAAATGCAGGACATTGAGCAGCTTCTCCAAGGGGCTCAATGCTTGGGAGCAAAGGGTGGGGGATGTGAGGTCATCTTCCCACTCCCTGACCAGGTCTAGGATGATATGGGGTGGAAACCTATACCTGCCAAAGACCTGGTCGTCAGGCATCCCAAAAAGGCTTATCCGTGGTGCGAAAATGCGTGCCCTGGCTATTCTCCTCCTCCTGCGGTGTCCCACGATCAGTGCAGCGACAAATGGGGCATTCATCGTAGCTGTATATACGCGTTTGTTGTTTGTGCGCACTTTTATGCTGTGCGCGGGGACGCTTCCGCCTACCTTCGTGTGGCAGACGCGTTGACGCCTGTGCACGTCTTTTGCCGTGCGCGGGTTTCCCGTATTCGGATACGGTCCGAGTGTCATCGCGTGTGTTCGGAGTGGAGTGAGCGTACACGCAACTGGCCTGGGTACGTGTGTTTCGGGGTGCGCGGGAAGTTCCACACGCGATTGTTGGAAATCCACGTGTGTTCTGTCATCACGTGCAATGAGGGAAACACCTGCGCGTGTCACGTCACAGACACGCTCACGCGCTAAGGGCCTTTGGTCCAATGAAATCGCATATGCGTGCTGCCGTGCATACGCGCATGGGCCCTTTCCTCGTATTACACGCGGACGTGCAGTTTTTCACGCGCGCTGAAATGCCCATGCACGTCTGTACGCGTCACGTCACAGGGGCGCTTGCGCTTGAGGGGCCTTCTGTCCAATGAAAATGCGTATGCGTGCAGACGCGCTTACGCGCTAAGGGCCTTTCCTCGAATTACACGCTGACGTGCAGATTTTTCACGTGCCAAATCACTCCGTATCAAGCTGGCCACGCGTAAGCACACGGAAGACCACGCTCCTGCCCAGAAGGCCGAACTACTGCACTCCAGAACCCCGAGCACGCTCCCACCTGCCATCTGCTGCTGCCTGACTGCCTGCTGCCCACGTGCCCTGCCATTTGCTGCCTGCACATCAGCCAGGGGTGCTGTTGCTGTGACCACCCCTGCTGGAACCGAAGACTCCCGACTGGGATTCCATCGCTCTAGAGCCCAGCCCCAGGACCCAGTTGCCCACCCACTCCTGCCTCTGGGGTTGTCATGTCGGGGCAAACACCATCTGGGACCACTGACAACCCCCGGCCAGAGAGGCAGAGGGGCACCAGCTTCAGTGCCACTGAAGTTGGTGTCCTGGTGGAGCAAGTCCTGGGACAGTATGATGCCCTCTTCGGAAGTTCCCGCGCCGACAAGGAAGGACGGACTCGGATCTGGACTGACATCGTGACTGCCATCAACGCGGAGGGGGTGGCAGTCCGCGACTTACAACATGTCAAGAAGCGCTGGGAGGACTTCAGGTCCAGGACCCTGAACGAAGACCCGGAAGAACAGATGAGGGTCCTGGAACGCATATCCCCAGCGCTCCACGTCCAGGTCCTAGAGAAGCAGACCCGTCTGGAGTCGAGCGGTGAGTGTACATGCATCCTGATTGTGAACAGTGCGTGTGGTGATTATTCAGTAGTGTGCAGGTTGCACATCTGTTTGTATGGGGTTGAGTATGGGTGGGGGTGTACAGGACCGTGGGGCTGACACATGCGAGGGCTGTAATGTGTGAGACATGGATGGTGCTTTTGTGTGTAGGCTTGCATGCCAAATGCAGTTGTGTGGGCACACATGTTTGGATGAATGTGTATGTAAGTAGACATGTCCGTGATGTCACGCATGTATGTTGTTTTCGGCTGCATGTATCAGCACTGTGTACATGTGCATGTGTGTGTATTTGACAAGGGTGCAACAGTGATGCAACATGGATGCATGTGACAGCGGTATGTGGAAGCCTGATTGGCAGATGTGACATGGATGCCCGTCTGAACAGTGCGACACTTGGCAGAGGTGTACACATGCATGCAAGTGTGGTGGTGTGTGTACATGTGTGGTGCACTTCCTGTGTTGCATGTGATGTCTGGCTCACCTTTGGCTGCTCATGCTGTTGTATGTGTATGGATGGTGGTGGCAGTTGCGATATGGCTGTGGTATGGCTCATGTGTGCGAGTTGTAATGACATGTGTGTTGGGGATTGTGATGACATGTCTGAGGTTTGCCAATGCCACTCATGTACAACTGTCATGTGTGTATGTGTCCATTGTACAGTGCCCTGATGCCTGTGTTTTGTTTCTCCCTGTCTGCAGCGTCAACTGATGAAGAGGGCGGAGAAGGTGCTGTGGAGCACAGCGGCGGGGATCCCACCGCCAGCCGGAGACGCAAGGACCGGCTGCCCTCCCAGGTTGTCATCTCGTCGGGGAGTGAGGAGTCCGGTGCCACGTCCCAGGCCGCAGCTGCCGGGGGGAGGTCCAAGAGGCGGAGGTTGGAGTTGGACTCCTCGGCAGCAGAAGGGGCAGCTGGGACCCCACAGGGCCCAACAGGGGAAGATGGCACGGAGTCATCCAGGTTGGTGGGGGTTTGGTGGAGGAGGAGGCCGTGCAAGCACCAGAGACGGGGTCTGGAGGTGGGGATCCCACTGGTGCTAGTGGTGCAGTGCAGGACCAGGGACAGGAGGCAGCACAGGCCGCCGCGGAGGTGCCTGTGTGCAATCCTGTCCCTGATCTTGTCCCTGCATCATCTTGCACCAGCAGGGATGCCTACGTCCAGACCCGTTTTCAGGCAGGGGATGAGCTCACGTCAACTGGCCTTCCTCTGCCTGCGGACGTGGCTATCCATTCCGGGTTGAGCCTATCCTGGCTGGTGTGGTGTTGCGTCAACGGGCCATGCGAGGTGACCTGCAGTCTTTTCATGAAGAGACTGCAAGTCATCTCGAATGGCTCGTTGACCACGTCAGCCTGCTGGGACAGGTCACCCAGGCCGGATTCCTCCGTCTGATGGGGCTTGCTCCGACCCCCTCCTCAACTGGACCCCCTACGCGCCAGTCGTCCTCTGTGCCATCTTCCCACCCATCAGTCACCTGGGTGCCCTGTGGAGCTGCCTCTGACGGTGCGGCCAGGCTGGTGGAGGAGGCATCCCTGCCACAGTCGGGAGTCGGACGTCCAGCAGGGGTGGCCACATCTACGACTGCACCCCAGCCGGCGGAGGATGTGCAGGCAGCAGGAGGCAGTGCACGGGCAGAGGCACAGCAGCAGCAGCAACGTGGTGGGAGCCATGAAGGCTCGGGGCCTTCAACATCGGAGGGGCAGGCATCAGCCGGAGGGCAGGAGGACCCAGGACAGAGAGTGTCTTCCGTGTGGCAGCGGTTGGGCCACGCCATAGATGCGGAGCGGCAGCGGGCGGAAGAGGCACGGCTCACAATGGTCAGGGCGGAGAACTCCATGCGGAGGGCCCTGAGGCGGGCCGAGTGCCTCGAGGCAATCCGCAGGGGTTTGGAGGTGGAGACGTCAACGGCTCTGCGGACCCTCGGGGCCATGGAGGAGGACTGCCTCCGGGACATTGAGGAGGAGTTCGATGAAGCCCTGGCCCGGGACATCCACAAGTGAGCCGTGAAACTAGCCCGCTGCCCTTGTACATAGTTATGTAGGTAGTGTTAGGTTTCATTTTTGTTTTGATTTTATTTGGACCTTTCGGACATTGGCCACATTTTTGTATATAGTTTATTTTATTAGTTAGTGTAGTTAGATAGGTTTCCTTTATTTTGTTGGGATAATGGACCCTGGCTTGTTCCCATGTACATAGTTCACAGTTGGATTGTATTTTTTTTCTCACTTTTTAACCATGGAGCAATGGCTTTCTTTTTTATTTCCCATTGGATTTTGTTTTGTGGACATTGACTTTGGACAACATTACTTTGGAATTTTATTTTTGGTTTTGCTTTTTTTCACGGACATGCTTCTTTTCATTTTTGTACATTCACATTTCTGTTTCTTCATTTTTTATTCTATTTATGTTTCCTTTAATACATATTTTTTTTTGGTGAACTTCAATGTGTGGTATCTCATTGGTTTCATGCATTTCATGATATGTGTTTTGAGATTCACTGACACCCATGGGGTGTATGTGAGGGAAATGTGTTTGTTTCGAAACTTGCAATTGGTGTTCTGTGATGTAATTGCAAATTATGAGTGGGTGGATGCAATACTCGGGTGGGTGTTTTGCATTTGGAGGCTGACCATAGGGACCAGTGATCTAGATTGTGATGACATGTTGGCTGGGGAACATGAGTTGCACATGGGTGGGGGCCTGCTGGCAGGTGCCCCACAGTGCTGGGGGGTGGGGGTGGTGGGGAACATGAGTTGGACATGGGTGGGGGCCTGCTGGCAGGTGCCCCACAGTGCTGGGGGGTGGGGGTGGTGGGAGACATGAGTTGGACATGGGTGGGGGCCTGCTGGCAGGTGCCCCACAGTGCTGGGGGGTGGGGGTGGTGGGGAACATGAGTTGGACATGGGAGGGAGCCTGCTGGCAGGTGCCCCACAGTGCTGGGGGGTGGGGGTGCTGGGAGACATGGGTGGGGGCCTGGTGGAGGCTGCCCCTGCACTGCTGGGGGGTGGGGGTGCTGGGAGACATGGGTGGGGGCCTGGTGGAGGCTGCCTCTGCACTGGTGGGGGGTGGGGGTGGTGGGAGACATGGGTGGGGACCTGGTGGAGGCTGCCCCTGGTGACTGGGGGGGTGGGGGTGGGGGTGGTGGGAGACATGGGTGGGGGCCTGTTGGAGGCTGCCGCTGGTGACTGGTGGGGTGGGGGTGGTGGGGGTGGTGGGAGACATGGGTGGGGGCCTGGTGGAGGCTGCCCCTGGTGGCTGGGGGGTGGGGGTGGTGGGAGACATGAGTTGGACATGGGTGGGGGCCTGGTGGAGGTTGCCCCTGCACTGCTGGGGGGTGGGGGTGCTGGGAGACATGGGTGGGGGCCTGGTGGTGGGTGCCCCACAGTGCTGGGGGGGTGGGGGTGGTGGGAGACATGGGTGGGGGCCTGGTGGAGGCTGCCCCCATTGTGGCTGGGGGGTGGGGGTGCTGGGAGACATGGGTGGGGGCCTGGTGGAGGCTGCCCCTGCACTGCTGGGGGGTGGGTGTGGTGGGAGACATGGGTGGGGGCCTGGTGGAGGCTGCCCCTGCACTGCTGGGGGGTGGGGGTGGTGGGAGACATGGGTGGGGGCCTGGTGGAGGCTGCCCCTGGTGACTGGGGGGTGGGGGTGGTGGGAGACATGGGTGGGGGCCTGGTGGAGGCTGCCCCTGCACTGCTGGGGGGTGGGGGTGGTGGGAGACATGGGTGGGGGCCTGCTGGCAGGTGCCCCACAGTGCTGGGGGGTGGGGTGGTGGGGAACATGAGTTGGACATGGGTGGGGGCCTGCTGGCAGGTGCCCCACAGTGCTGGGGGGTGGGGGTGGTGGGAAGCATGAGTTGGACATGGGTGGGGGCCTGCTGGCAGGTGCCCCACAGTGTTGCGGGGTGGGGGTGGTGGGGAACATGAGTTGGACATGGGTGGGGGCCTGCTGGCAGGTTCCCCACAGTGCTGGGGGGTGGGGGTGCTGGGAGACATGGGTGGGGGCCTGGTGGAGGCTGCCCCTGCACTGCTGGGGGGTGGGGGTGCTGGGAGACATGGGTGGGGGCCTGGTGGAGGCTGCCCCTGGTGGCTGGGGTGTGGGGGTTGTGTGGGACATGGGTGGGGGCCTGGTGGAGGCTGCCCCTGCATTGCTGGGGGGTGGGGGTGGTGGGAGACATGGGTGGGGGCCTGGTGGAGGCTGCCCCTGGTGACTGGGGGGGGTGGGGGTGGTGGAAGACATGGGTGGGGGCCTGGTGGAGGCTGCCCCTGGTGACTGGGGGGGTGGGGTGGTGGGAGACATGGGTGGGGGCCTGGTGGAGGCTGCCCCTGGTGGCTGGGGGTTGGGGGTGGTGGGAGACATGAGTTGGACATGGGTGGGGGCCTGGTGGAGGCTGCCCCTGCACTGCTGGGGGGTGGGGGTGCTGGGAGACATGGGTGGGGGCCTGGTGGTGGGCGCCCCACAGTGCTGGGGGGGTGGGGGTGGTGGGAGACATGGGTGGGGGCCTGGTGGAGGCTGTCCCTGGTGGCTGGGGGGTGGGGGTACTGGGAGACATGGGTGTGGGCCTGGTGGAGGCTGCCCCTGCACTGCTGGGGGGTGGGGGTGGTGGGAGACATGGGTGGGGGCCTGCTGGCAGGTGCCCCACAGTGCTGGGGGGTGGGGGTGGTGGGGAACATGAGTTGGACATGGGTGGGGGTCTGCTGGCAGGTGCCCCACAGTGCTGGGGGGTGGGGGTGGTGGGAGACATGAGTTGGACATGGGTGGGGGCCTGCTGGCAGGTGCCCCACAGTGCTGGGGGGTGGGGGTGGTGGGGAACATGAGTTGGACATGGGTGGGGGCCTGCTGGCAGGTGCCCCACAGTGCTGGGGGGTGGGGGTGGTGTGAGACATGGGTGGGGGCCTGGTGGAGGCTGCCCCTGCACTGCTGGGGGGTGGGGGTGGTGGGAGACATGGGTGGGGGCCTGGTGGTGGGTGCCCCTGCACTGCTGGGGGGTGGGGGTGGTGGGAGACATGGGTGGGGGCCTGGTGGAGGCTGCCCCTGGTGACTGGGGGGTGGGGGTGGTGGGAGACATGGGTGGGGGCCTGGTGGAGGCTGCCCCTGGTGACCGGGGGGGTGGGGGTGGTGGGAGACATGGGTGGGGCCTGGTGGAGGCTGCCCCTGGTGGCTGTGGGGTGGGGGTGGTGGGGAACATGAGTTGGACATGGGTGGGGGCCTGCTGGCAGGTGCCCCACAGTGCTGGGGGGTGGGGGTGTTGGGAGACATGGGTGGGGGCCTGGTGGAGGCTACCCCTGGTGACTGGGGGGGTGGGGGTGGTGGGAGACATGGGTGGGGGCCTGGTGGAGGCTGGCCCTGGTGGCTGGGGGGTGGGGGTAGTGTGAGACATGGGTGGGGGCCTGGTCGAGGCTGCCCCTGCACTGCTGGGGGGTGGGGGTGGTGGGAGACATGGGTGGGGGCCTGGTGGAGGCTGCCCCTGGTGACTGGGGGGTGGGGGTGGTGTGAGACATGGGTGGGGGCCTGGTGGAGGTTGCCCCTGGTGACTGGGGGGTGGGGGTGGTTGAGACATGGGTGGGGGCCTGGTGGAGGCTGCCCCTGCACTGCTGGGGGGTGGGGGTGGTGGGAGACATGGGTGGGGGCCTGGTGGAGGCTACCCCTGGTGACTGGGGGGTGGGGGTGGTGGGAGACATGGGTGGGGGCCTGGTGGAGGCTGCCCCTGGTGACCGGGGGGGTGGGGGTGGTGGGAGACATGGGTGGGGGCCTGGTGGAGGCTGCCCCTGGTGGCTGGGGGGTGGGGGTGGTGTGAGACATGGGTGGGGGCCTGGTGGAGGCTGCCCCTGCACTGCTGGGGGGTGGGGGTGGTGGGAGACATGGGTGGGGGCCTGGTGGAGGCTGCCCCTGGTGACTGGGCGTGTGGGGGTGGTGGGAGACATGGGTGGGGGCCTGGTGGAGGCTGCCCCTGGTGGCTGGGGGGTGGGGGTGGTGGGAGACATGGGTGGGGGCCTGCTGGCAGGTGCCCCACAGTGCTGGGGGGTGGGGGTGGTGGGGAACATGAGTTGGACATGGGTGGGGGCCTGCTGGCAGGTGCCCCTGCACTGCTGGGGGGGTGGTGGGAGACATGGGTGGGGGCCTGGTGGAGGCTGCCCCTGGTGACTGGGGGGTGGGGGTGGTGTGAGACATGGGTGGGGGCCTGGTGGAGGCTGCCCCTGGTGGCTGGGGGGTGGGGGTGGTGTGAGACATGGGTGGGGGCCTGGTGGAGGCTGCCCCTGCACTGCTGGGGGTGGGGGTGGTGGGAGACATGGGTGGGGGCCTGGTGGAGGCTGCCCCTGCACTGCTGGGGGGTGGGGGTGGTGGGAGACATGGGTGGGGGCCTGGTGGTGGGTGCCCCTGCACTGCTGGGGGATGGGGGTGGTGTGAGACATGGGTGGGGCCTGGTGGAGGCTGCCCCTGCACTGCTGGGGGGTGGGGGTGGTGGGAGACATGGGTGGGGGCCTGGTGGTGGGTGCCCCTGCACTGCTGGGGGGTGGGGGTGGTGGGAGACATGGGTGGGGGCCTGGTGGAGGCTGCCCCTGGTGACTGGGGGGTGGGGGTGGTGGGAGACATGGGTGGGGGCCTGGTGGAGGCTGCCCCTGGTGACCGGGGGGGTGGGGGTGGTGGGAGACATGGGTGGGCCCTGGTGGAGGCTGCCCCTGGTGGCTGTGGGGTGGGGGTGGTGGGGAACATGAGTTGGACATGGGTGGGGGCCTGCTGGCGGGTGCCCCATAGTGCTGGGCGGTGGGGGTGGTGGGGAGCATGAGTTGGACATGGGTGGGGGCCTGCTGGCAGGTGCCCCTGGTGACTGGGGGTGGGGGTGGTGGGAGACATGGGTGGGGGCCTGCTGGAGGCTGCCCCTGCACTGCTGGGGGGAGGGGGTGGTGGGAGACATGGGTGGGGGCCTGGTGGTGGGTGCCCCTGCACTGCTGGGGGGTGGGGGTGGTGGGAGACATGGGTGGGGGCCTGGTGGAGGCTGCCCCTGGTGACTGGGGGGGTGGGGGGGGTGGGAGACATGGGTGGGGGCCTGGTGGAGGCTGCCCCTGGTGGCTGGGGGGTGGGAGTGGTGGGGAACATGAGTTGGACATGGGTGGGGGCCTGCTGGCAGGTGCCCCACAGTGCTGGGGGGTGGGGGTGGTGGGGAACATGAGTTGGACATGGGTGGGGGCCTGCTGGCAGGTGCCCCACAGTGCTGGGGGGTGGGGGTGGTGGGAGACATGGGTGGGGGCCTGGTGGTGGGTGCCCCTGCACTGCTGGGGGGTGGGGGTGGTGGGAGACATGGGTGGGGGCCTGGTGGAGGCTGCCCCTGGTGACTGGGGGGGTGGGGGTGGTGGGAGACATGGGTGGGGGCCTGGTGGAGGCTGCCCCTTGTGACTGGGGGGTGGGGGTGGTGGGATACATGGGTGGGGGCCTGCTGGCAGGTGCCCCACAGTGCTGGGGGGTGGGGGTGGTGGGGAACATGAGTTGGACATGGGTGGGGGCCTGCTGGCGGGTGCCCCATAGTGCTGGGGGGTGGGGGTGGTGGGGAGCATGAGTTGGACATGGGTGGGGGCCTGCTGGCAGGTGCCCCTGGTGACTGGGGGGTGGGGGTGGTGGGAGACATGGGTGGGGGCCTGCTGGAGGCTGCCCCTGCACTGCTGGGGGGAGGGGGTGGTGGGAGACATGGGTGGGGGCCTGGTGGTGGGTGCCCCTGCACTGCTGGGGGGTGGGGGTGGTGGGAGACATGGGTGGGGGCCTGGTGGAGGCTGCCCCTGGTGACTGGGGGGGTGGGGGTGGTGGGAGACATGGGTGGGGGCCTGGTGGAGGCTGCCCCTGGTGGCTGGGGGGTGGGGGTGGTGGGGAACATGAGTTGGACATGGGTGGGGGCCTGCTGGCAGGTGCCCCACAGTGCTGGGGGGTGGGGGTGGTGGGGAACATGAGTTGGACATGGGTGGGGGCCTGCTGGCAGGTGCCCCACAGTGCTGGGGGGTGGGGGTGGTGGGAGACATGGGTGGGGGCCTGGTGGTGGGTGCCCCTGCACTGCTGGGGGGTGGGGGTGGTGGGAGACATGGGTGGGGGCCTGGTGGAGGCTGCCCCTGGTGACTGGGGGGGTGGGGGTGGTGGGAGACATGGGTGGGGGCCTGGTGGAGGCTGCCCCTTGTGACTGGGGGGGTGGGGGTGGTGGGATACATGGGTGGGGGCCTGGTGGAGGCTGCCCCTGGTGGCTGGGGGGTGGGGGTGGTGTGGAACATGAGTTGGACATGGGTGGGGGCCAGCTGGCAGGTGCCCTACAGTGCTGGGGGTGGGGGTGGTGGGGAACATGAATTGGACATGGGTGGGGGCCTGCTGGCAGGTGCCCCACAGTGCTGGGGGGTGGGGGTGGTGGGGAACATTAGTTGGACATGGGTGGGGGCCTGGTGGAGGCTGCCCCTGGTGGCTGGGGGGTGGGGGTGGTAGGGAACATGAGTTGGACATGGGTGGGGGCCTGCTGGCAGGTGCCCCACAGTGCTGGGGGTGGGGGTGGTGGGGAACATGAGTTGGACATGGGTGGGGGCCTGCTGGCAGGTGCCCCTGCACTGCTGGGGGGGTGGGGGTGGTGGGAGACATGGGTGGGGGCCTGGTGGAGGCTGCCCCTGGTGACTGGGGGGTGGGGGTGGTGTGAGACATGGGTGGGGGCCTGGTGGAGGCTGCCCCTGGTGGCTGGGGGGTGGGGGTGGTGTGAGACATGGGTGGGGGCCTGGTGGAGGCTGCCCCTGCACTGCTGGGGGGTGGGGGTGGTGGGAGACATGGGTGGAGGCCTGGTGGAGGCTGCCCCTGCACTGCTGGGGGTGGGGGTGGTGGGAGACATGGGTGGGGGCCTGGTGGTGGGTGCCCCTGCACTGCTGGGGGGTGGGGGTGGTGTGAGACATGGGTGGGGGCCTGGTGGAGGCTGCCCCTGCACTGCTGGGGGGTGGGGGTGGTGGGAGACATGGGTGGGGGCCTTGTGGTGGGTGCCCCTGCACTGCTGGGGGGTGGGGGTGGTGGGAGACATGGGTGGGGGCCTGGTGGAGGCTGCCCCTGGTGACTGGGGGGTGGGGGTGGTGGGAGACATGGGTGGGGGCCTGGTGGAGGCTGCCCCTGGTGGCTGGGGGGTGGGCGTGGTGGGGAACATGAGTTGGACATGGGTGGGGGCCTGCTGGCAGGTGCCCCACAGTGCTGGGGGTGGGGGTGGTGGGAGACATGGGTGGGGGCCTGGTGGAGGCTGCCCCTGCACAGCTGGGGGCTGGGGGTGGTGGGAGACATGGGTAGGGGCCTGGTGGTGGGTGCCCCTGCACTGCTGGGGGGTGGGGGTGGTGGGAGACATGGGTGGGGGCCTGGTGGAGGCTGCCCCTGGTGACTGGGGGGGTGGGGGTGGTGGGAGAAATGGGTGGGGGCCTGGTGGAGGCTGCCCCTGGTGACTGGGGGGGTGGGGGTCGTGGGAGACATGGGTGGGGGCCTGGTGGAGGCTGCCCCTGGTGGCTGGGGGGTGGGGGTGGTGGGGAACATGAGTTGGACATGGGTGGGGGCCTGGTGGAGGCTGCCCCTGGTGGCTGGGTAGTGGTGTGAGACATGGGTGGGGGCCTGGTGGAGGCTGCCCCTGCACTGCTGGGGGGTGGGGGTGGTGGGAGACATGGGTGGGGGCCTGGTGGAGGCTGCCCCTGGTGACTGGGGGGGTGGGGGTGGTGGGAGACATGGGTGGGGGCCTGGTGGAGGCTGCCCCTGGTGGCTGGGGTGGGGGTGGTGGGAGACATGGGTGGGGGCCTGCTGGCAGGTGCCCCACAGTGCTGGTGGGTGGGGGTGGTGGGAAACATGAGTTGGACATGGGTGGGGGCCTGCTGGCAGGTGCCCCTGCACTGCTGGGGGGTGGGGGTGGTGGGAGACATGGGTGGGGGCCTGGTGGAGGCTGCCCCTGGTGACTGGGGGGTGGGGGTGGTGTGAGACATGGGTGGGGGCCTGGTGGAGGCTGCCCCTGGTGGCTGGGGGTTGGGGGTGGTGTGAGACATGGGTGGGGGCCTGGTGGAGGCTGCCCCTGCACTGCTGGGGGGTGGGGGTGGTGGGAGACATGGGTGGGGGCCTGGTGGAGGCTGCCCCTGGTGGCTGGGGGGTGGGGGTGGTGTGAGACATGGGTGGGGGCCTGGTGGAGGCTGCCCCTGCACTGCTGTGGGGTGGGGGTGGTGTGAGACATGGGTGGGGGCCTGGCGAAGGCTGTCCCTGCACTGCTGGGGGGTGGGGGTGCTGGGAGACATGGGTGGGGGCCTGGTGGAGGCTGCCCCTGCACTGCTGGGGGGTGGGGGTGGTGGGAGACATGGGTGGGGGCCTGGTGGTGGGTGCCCCTGCACTGCTGGGGTGTGGGGGTGGTGTGAGACATGGGTGGGGGCCTGGTGGAGGCTGCCCCTGCACTGCTGGGGGGTGGGGGTGGTGGGAGACATGGGTGGGGGCCTGGTGGTGGGTGCCCCTGCACTGCTGGGGGGTGGGGGTGGTGGGAGACATGGGTGGGGGCCTGGTGGAGGCTGCCCCTGGTGACTGGGGGGGTGGGGGTGGTGGGAGACATGGGTGGGGGCCTGGTGGAGGCTGCCCCTGGTGACTGGGGGGGTGGGGGTGGTGGGAGACATGGGTGGGGGCCTGGTGGAGACTGCCCCTGGTGGCTGGGGGGTGGGGGTGGTGGGGAACATGAGTTGGACATGGGTGGGGGCCTGCTGGCAAGTGCCCCACAGTGCTGGGGGGTGGGGTGGTGGGGAACATGAGTTGGACATGGGTGGGGGCCTGCTGGCAGGTGCCCCTGGTGACTGGGGGGTGGGGGTGGTGGGAGACATGGGTGGGGGCCTGGTGGAGGCTGCCCCTGCACTGCTGGGGGGTGGGGGTGGTGGGAGACATGGGTGGAGGCCTGGTGGAGGCTGCCCCTGGTGATTGGGGGGGTGGGGGTGGTGGGAGACATGGGTGGGTGCCTGGTGGAGGCTGCCCCTGGTGGCTGGGGGGTGGGGGTGGTGGGGAACATGAGTTGGACATGGGTGGGGGCCTGCTGGCAGGTGCCCCACAGTGCTGGGGGGTGGGGGTGGTGGGGAACATGAGTTGGACATGGGTGGGGGCCTGCTGGCAGGTGCCCCACAGTGCTGGGGGGTGGGGGTGGTGGGAGACATGAGTGGGGGCCTGGTGGTGGGTGCCGCTGCACTGCTGGGGGGTGGGGGTGGTGGGAGACATGAGTGGGGGCCTGGTGGAGGCTGCCCCTGGTGACTGGGAGGGTGGGGGTGGTGGGAGACATGGGTGGAGGCCTGGTGGAGGCTGCTCCTGGTGGCTGGGGGGTGGGGGTGGTGGGGAACATGAGTTGGACATGGGTGGGGGCCTGCTGGCAGGTGCCCCACAGTGCTGGGGGGTGGGGGTGGTGGGGAACATGAGTTCGTCATGGGTGGGGGCCTGGTGGAGGCTGCCCCTGGTGGCTGGGGGGTGGGGGTGGTGGGGAACATGAGTTGGACATGGGTGGGGGCCTGCTGGCAGGTGCCCCTGCACTGCTGGGGGGTGGGGGCGGTGGGAGACATGGGTGGGGGCCTGGTGGAGGCTGCCCCTGGTGACTGGGGGGTGGGGGTGGTGTGAGACATGGGTGGGGGCCTGGTGGAGGCTGCCCCTGGTGGCTGGGGGGTGGGGTGGTGTGAGACATGGGTGGGGGCCTGGTGGAGGCTGCCCCTGCACTGCTGGGGGGTGGGGGTGGTGGGAGACATGGGTGGGGGCCTGGTGGAGGCTGGCCCTGCACTGCTGGGGGGTGGGGGTGGTGGGAGACATGGGTGGGGGCCTGGTGGTGGGTGCCCCTGCACTGCTGGGGGGTGGGGGTGGTGTGAGACATGGGTGGGGGCCTGGTGGAGGCTGCCCCTGCACTGCTGGGGGGTGGGGGTGGTGGGAGACATGGGTGGGGGCCTGGTGGTGGGTGCCCCTGCACTGCTGGGGGGTGGGGGTGATGGGAGACATGGGTGGGGGCCTGGTGGAGGCTGCCCCTGGTGAATGGGGGGGGAGTGGGGGTGGTGTGAGACATGGGTGGGGGCCTGGTGGAGGCTGCCCCTGGTGGCTGGGGGTGGGGGTGGTGTGGAACATGAGTTGGACATGGGTGGGGGCCTGCTGGCAGGTGCCCCACAGTGCTGGGGGGTGGGGGTGGTGGGGAACATGAGTTGGACATGGGTGGCGGCCTGCTGGCAGGTGCCCCTGGTGACTGGGGGGTGGGGGTGGTGGGAGACATGGGTGGGGGCCTGGTGGAGGCTGCCCCTGCACTGCTGGGGGCTGGGGGTGGTGGGAGACATGGGTCGGGGCCTGGTGGTGGGTGCCCCTGCACTGCTGGGGGGTGGGGGTGGTGGGAGACATGGGTGGGGGCCTGGTGGAGGCTGCCCCTGGTGACTGGGGGGGTGGGGGTGGTGGGAGACATGGGTGGGGGCCTGGTGGAGGCTGCCCCTGGTGACTGGGGGGTGGTGGTGGTGGGAGACATGGGTGGGGGACTGGTGGAGTCTGCCCCTGGTGGCTGGGGGGTGGGGGTGGTGGGGACCATGAGTTGGACATGGGTGGGGGCCTGCTGGCAGGTGCCCCACAGTGCTGGGGGGTGGGGGTGGTGGGAGACATGGGTGGGGGCCTGGTGGAGGCTGCCCCTGGTGGCTGGGGGGTAGGGGTGGTGTGAGACATGGGTGGGGGCCTGGTGGAGGCTGCCCCTGCACTGCTGGGGGGTGGGGGTGGTGGGAGACATGGGTGGGGGCCTGGTGGAGGCTGCCCCTGGTGACTGGGGGGGTGGGGGTGGTGGGAGACATGGGTGGGGGCCTGGCGGAGGCTGCCCCTGGTGGCTGGGGAGTGGGGGTGGTGGGAGACATGGGTGGGGGCCTGCTGGCAGGTGCCCCACAGTGCTGGGGGGTGAGGGTGGTGGGGAACATGAGCTGGACATGGGTGGGGGCCTGCTGGCAGGTGCTCCTGCACTGCTGGGGGTGGGGGTGGTGGGAGACATGGGTGGGGGCCTGGTGGAGGCTGCCCCTGCACTGCTGGGGGGTGGGGGTGGTGGGAGACATGGGTGGGGGCCTGGTGGAGGCTGCCCCTGCACTGCTGGGGGGTGGGGGTGGTGGGAGACATGGGTGGGGGCCTGGTGGTGGGTGCCCCTGCACTGCCGGGGTGTGGGGGTGGTGTGAGACATGGGTGGGGGCCTGGTGGAGGCTGCCCCTGCACTGCTGGGGGGTGGGGGTGGTGGGAGACATGGGTGGGGGCCTGGTGGTGGGTGCCCCTGCACTGCTGGGGGGTGGGGGTGGTGGGAGACATGGGTGGGGGCCTGGTGGAGGCTGCCCCTGGTGACTGGGGGGGTGGGGGTGGTGGGAGACATGGGTGGGGGCCTGGTGGAGGCTGCCCCTGGTGACTGGGGGGGTGGGGGTGGTGGGAGACATGGGTGGGGGCCTGGTGGAGACTGCCCCTGGTGGCTGGGGGGTGAGACATGGGTGGGGGCCTGGTGGAGGCTGCCCCTGCACTGCTGGGGGGTGGGGGTGGTGGGAGACATGGGTGGGGGCCTGGTGGAGGCTGCCCCTGGTGGCTGGGGGGTGGGGGTGGTGTGAGACATGGGTGGGGGCCTGGTGGAGGCTGCCCCTGCACTGCTGTGGGGTGGGGGTGGTGTGAGACATGGGTGGGGGCCTGGCGAAGGCTGCCCCTGCACTGCTGGGGGGTGGGGGTGCTGGGAGACATGGGTGGGGGCCTGGTGGAGGCTGCCCCTGCACTGCTGGGGTGTGGGGGTGGTGTGAGACATGGGTGGGGGCCTGGTGGAGGCTGCCCCTGCACTGCTGGGGGGTGGGGGTGGTGGGAGACATGGGTGGGGGCCTGGTGGTGGGTGCCCCTGCACTGCTGGGGGGTGGGGGTGGTGGGAGACATGGGTGGGGGCCTGGTGGAGGCTGCCCCTGGTGACTGGGGGGGTGGGGGTGGTGGGAGACACGGGTGGGGGCCTGGTGGAGGCTGCCCCTGGTGACTGGGGGGGTGGGGGTGGTGGGAGACATGGGTGGGGGCCTGGTGGAGACTGCCCCTGGTGGCTGGGGGGTGGGGGTGGTGGGGAACATGAGTTGGACATGGGTGGGGGCCTGCTGGCAAGTGCCCCACAGTGCTGGGGGGTGGGGGTGGTGGGGAACATGAGTTGGACATGGGTGGGGGCCTGCTGGCAGGTGCCCCTGGTGACTGGGGGGTGGGGGTGGTGGGAGACATGGGTGGGGGCCTGGTGGAGGCTGCCCCTGCACTGCTGGGGGGTGGGGGTGGTGGGAGACATGGGTGGGGGCCTGGTGGTGGGTGCCCCTGCACTGCTGGGGGGTGGGGGTGGTGGGAGACATGGGTGGAGGCCTGGTGGAGGCTGCCCCTGGTGATTGGGGGGGTGGGGGTGGTGGGAGACATGGGTGGGGGCCTGGTGGAGGCTGCCCCTGGTGGCTGGGGGGTGGGGGTGGTGGGGAACATGAGTTGGACATGGGTGGGGGCCTGCTGGCAGGTGCCCCACAGTGCTGGGGGGTGGGGGTGGTGGGGAACATGAGTTGGACATGGGTGGGGGCCTGCTGGCAGGTGCCCCACAGTGCTGGGGGGTGGGGGTGGTGGGAGACATGGGTGGGGGCCTGGTGGTGGGTGCCCCTGCACTGCTGGGGGGTGGGGGTGGTGGGAGACATGGGTGGGGGCCTGGTGGAGGCTTCCCCTGGTGACTGGGAGGGTGGGGGTGGTGGGAGACATGGGTGGGGGCCTGGTGGAGGCTGCTCCTGGTGGCTGGGGGGTGGGGGTGGTGGGGAACATGAGTTGGACATGGGTGGGGGCCTGCTGGCAGGTGCCCCACAGTGCTGGGGGGTGGGGGTGGTGGGGAACATGAGTTGGTCATGGGTGGGGGCCTGGTGGAGGCTGCCCCTGGTGGCTGGGGGGTGGGGGTGGTGGGGAACATGAGTTGGACATGGGTGGGGGCCTGCTGGCAGGTGCCCCTGCACTGCTGGGGGGTGGGGGCGGTGGGAGACATGGGTGGGGGCCTGGTGGAGGCTGCCCCTGGTGGCTGGGGGGTGGGGTGGTGTGAGACATGGGTGGGGGCCTGGTGGAGGCTGCCCCTGCACTGCTG
Organism: Ambystoma mexicanum; assembly: GCF_040938575.1. Taxonomy (NCBI): domain Eukaryota; kingdom Metazoa; phylum Chordata; class Amphibia; order Caudata; family Ambystomatidae; genus Ambystoma; species Ambystoma mexicanum. The sequence continues at coordinate 270,293,747 of NC_090921.1, read as the reverse complement.
GGGGGTGGGGGTGGTGGGAGACATGGGTGGGGGCCTGGTGGAGGCTGGCCCTGCACTGCTGGGGGGTGGGGGTGGTGGGAGACATGGGTGGGGGCATGGTGGTGGGTGCCCCTGCACTGCTGGGGGGTGGGGGTGGTGTGAGACATGGGTGGGGGCCTGGTGGAGGCTGCCCCTGCACTGCTGGGGGTGGGGGTGGTGGGAGACATGGGTGGGGGCCTGGTGGTGGGTGCCCCTGCACTGCTGGGGGGTGGGGGTGATGGGAGACATGGGTGGGGGCCTGGTGGAGGCTGCCCCTGGTGAATGGGGTGGGTGGGGGTGGTGTGAGACATGGGTGGGGGCCTGGTGGAGGCTGCCCCTGGTGGCTGGGGGTGGGGGTGGTGTGGAACATAAGTTGGACATGGGTGGGGGCCTGCTGGCAGGTGCCCCACAGTGCTGGGGGGTGGGGGTGGTGGGGAACATGAGTTGGACATGGGTGGCGGCCTGCTGGCAGGTGCCCCTGGTGACTGGGGGGTGGGGGTGGTGGGAGACATGGGTGGGGGCCTGGTGGAGGCTGCCCCTGCACTGCTGGGGGCTGGGGGTGGTGGGAGACATGGGTGGGGGCCTGGTGGTGGGTGCCCCTGCACTGCTGGGGGGTGGGGGTGGTGGGAGACATGGGTGGGGGCCTGGTGGAGGCTGCCCCTGGTGACTGGGGGGGTGGGGGTGGTGGGAGACATGGGTGGGGGCCTGGTGGAGGCTGCCCCTGGTGACTGGGGGGTGGTGGTGGTGGGAGACATGGGTGGGGGCCTGGTGGAGTCTGCCCCTGGTGGCTGGGGGGTGGGGGTGGTGGGGAACATGAGTTGGACATGGGTGGGGGCCTGCTGGCAGGTGCCCCACAGTGCTGGGGGGTGGGGGTGGTGGGAGACATGGGTGGGGGCCTGGTGGAGGCTGCCCCTGGTGGCTGGGGGGTAGGGGTGGTGTGAGACATGGGTGGGGGCCTGGTGGAGGCTGCCCCTGCACTGCTGGGGGGTGGGGGTGGTGGGAGACATGGGTGGGGGCCTGGTGGAGGCTGCCCCTGGTGACTGGGGGGGTCGGGGTGGTGGGAGACATGGGTGGGGGCCTGGTGGTGGGTGCCCCTGCACTGCTGGGGGGTGGGGGTGGTGTGAGACATGGGTGGGGGCCTGGTGGAGGCTGCCCCTGCACTGCTGGGGGGTGGGGGTGGTGGGAGACATGGGTGGGGGCCTGGTGGTGGGTGCCCCTGCACTGCTGGGGGGTGGGGGTGATGGGAGACATGGGTGGGGGCCTGGTGGAGGCTGCCCCTGGTGAATGGGGGGGGTGGGGGTGGTGTGAGACATGGGTGGGGGCCTGGTGGAGGCTGCCCCTGGTGGCTGGGGGTGGGGGTGGTGTGGAACATGAGTTGGACATGGGTGGGGGCCTGCTGGCAGGTGCCCCACAGTGCTGGGGGGTGGGGGTGGTGGGGAACATGAGTTGGACATGGGTGGCGGCCTGCTGGCAGGTGCCCCTGGTGACTGGGGGGTGGGGGTGGTGGGAGACATGGGTGGGGGCCTGGTGGAGGCTGCCCCTGCACTGCTGGGGGCTGGGGGTGGTGGGAGACATGGGTGGGGGCCTGGTGGTGGGTGCCCCTGCACTGCTGGGGGGTGGGGGTGGTGGGAGACATGGGTGGGGGCCTGGTGGAGGCTGCCCCTGGTGACTGGGGGGGTGGGGGTGGTGGGAGACATGGGTGGGGGCCTGGTGGAGGCTGCCCCTGGTGACTGGGGGGTGGTGGTGGTGGGAGACATGGGTGGGGGCCTGGTGGAGTCTGCCCCTGGTGGCTGGGGGGTGGGGGTGGTGGGGAACATGAGTTGGACATGGGTGGGGGCCTGCTGGCAGGTGCCCCACAGTGCTGGGGGGTGGGGGTGGTGGGAGACATGGGTGGGGGCCTGGTGGAGGCTCCCCCTGGTGGCTGGGGGGTAGGGGTGGTGTGAGACATGGGTGGGGGCCTGGTGGAGGCTGCCCCTGCACTGCTGGGGGGTGGGGGTGGTGGGAGACATGGGTGGGGGCCTGGTGGAGGCTGCCCCTGGTGACTGGGGGGGTCGGGGTGGTGGGAGACATGGGTGGGGGCCTGGCGGAGGCTGCCCCTGGTGGCTGGGGAGTGGGGGTGGTGGGAGACATGGGTGGGGGCCTGCTGGCAGGTGCCCCACAGTGCTGGGGGGTGGGGGTGGTGGGGAACATGAGTTGGACATGGGTGGGGGCCTGCTGGCAGGTGCTCCTGCACTGCTGGGGGTGGGGGTGGTGGGAAACATGGGTGGGGGCCTGGTGGAGGCTGCCCCTGGTGACTGGGAGGTGGGGGTGGTGTGAGACATGGGTGGGGGCCTGGTGGAGGCTGCCCCTGGTGGCTGGGGGGTGGGGGTGGTGTGAGACATGGGTGGGGGCCTGGTGGAGGCTGCCCCTGCACTGCTGGGGGGTGGGAGTGGTGGGAGACATGGTGGGGGCCTGGTGGAGGCTGCCCCTGGTGACTGGGGGGTGGGGGTGGTGGGAGACATGGGTGGGGGCCTGGTGGAGGCTGCCCCTGGTGACTGGGGGGGTGGGGGTGGTGGGAGACATGGGTGGGGGCCTGGTGGAGGCTGCCCCTGGTGGCTGGGGGGTTGGGGTGGTGGGAGACATGGGTGGGGGCCTGCTGGCAGGTGCCCCACAGTGCTGGGGGGTGGGGGTGGTGGGGAACATGAGTTGGACATGGGTGGGAGCCTGCTGGCATTTGCCCCTGCACTGCTGGGGGGTGGGGGTGGTGGGAGACATGGGTGGGGGCCTGGTGGAGGCTGCCCCTGGTGGCTGGGGGGTGGGGGTGGTGTGAGACATGGGTGGGGGTGGTGGGAGACATGGGCGGGGGCCTGGTGGAAACTGACCCTGCACTGCTGGGGGGTGGGGGTGGTGGGAGACATGGGTGGGGGCCTGGTGGTGGGTGCCCCTGCACTGCTGGGGGGTGGGGGGGTGTGAGACATGGGTGGGGGCCTGGTGGAGGCTGCCCCTGCACTGCTGGGGGGTGGGGGTGGTGGGAGACATGGGTGGGGGCCTGGTAGTGGGTGCCCCTGCACTTCTGGGGGGTGGGTGTGGTGGGAGACATGGGTGGGGGCCTGGTGGAGGCTGTCCCAGGTGACTGGGGCGGTGGGGGTGGTGGGAGACATGGGTGGGGGCCTGGTGGAGGCTGCCCCTGGTGACTGGGGGGTGGGGGTGGTGGGAGACATGGGTGGGGGCCTGGTGGAGGCTGCCCCTGGTGGCTGGGGGGTGGGGGTGGTGGAGAACATGAGTTGGACATGGGTGGGGGTCTGCTGGCAGGTGCCCCACAGTGCCGGGGGGTGGGGGTGGTGGGGAACATGAGTTGGACATGGGTGGGGGCCTGCTGGCAGGTGCCCCACAGTGCTGGGGGGTTGGGGGTGGTGGGGAACATGAGTTGGACATGGGTGGGGGCCTGCTGGCAGGTGCCCCTGGTGACTGGGGGGTGGGGGTGGTGGGAGACATGGGTGGGGGCCTGGTGGAGGCTGCCCCTGCACTGCTGGGGGGTGGGGGTGGTGGGAGACATGGGTGGGGGCCTGGTGGAGGCTGCCCCTGGTGGCTGGGGGGTGGGGGTGGTGGGGAACATGAGTTGGACATGGGTGGGGGCCTGCTGGCAGGTGCCCCACAGTGCTGGGGGGTGGGGGTGGTGGGGAACATGAGTTGGACATGGGTGGGGGCCTGCTGGCAGGTGCCCCACAGTGCTGGTGGGTGGTGGGAGACATGGGTGGGGGCCTGGTGGTCGGTGCCCCTGCACTGCTGGGGGGTGGGGGTGGTGGGAGACATGGGTGGGGGCCTGGTGGAGGCTGCCCCTGGTGACTGGGGGGGTGGGGGTGGTGGGAGACATGGGTGGTGGCCTGGTGGAGGCTGCCCCTGGTGACTGGGGGGGTGGGGGTGGTGGGAGACATGGGTGGGGGCCTGGAGGAGGCTGCCCCTGGTGGCTGGGGGGTGGGGTGGTGGGGAACATGAGTTGGACATGGGTGGGGGCCTGCTGGCAGGTGCCCCACAGTGCTGGGGGGTGGGGGTGGTGGGGAACATGAGTTGGACATGGGTGGGGGCCTGCTGGCAGGTGCCCCACAGTTCTGGGGGGTGGGGGTGGTGGGGAACATGAGTTGGACATGGGTGGGGGCCTGCTGGCAGGTGCCCCACAGTGCTGGGGGTGGGGGGGGGGTGGGGAACATGAGTTGGACATGGATGGGGGCCTGCTGGCAGGTGCCCCACAGTGCTGGGGGGTGGGGGTGGTGGGGAACATGAGTTGGACATGGGTGGGGGCCTGCTGGCAGGTGCCCCTGCACTTCTGGGGGGTGGGGGTGGTGAGAGACATGGGTGGGGGCCTGGTGGAGGCTGCCCCTGGTGACTGGGGGGTGGGGGTGGTGTGAGACATGGGTGGGGGCCTGGTGGAGGCTGCCATTGGTGGCTGGGGGTGGGGGTGGTGTGAGACATGGGTGGGGGCCTGGTGGAGGCTGCCCCTGCACTGCTTGGGGGTGGGGGTGGTGGGAGACATGGGTGGGGTCCTGGTGGTGGGTGCCCCTGCACTGCTGGGGGGTGGGGGTGGTGTGAGACATGGGTGGGGGCCTGGTGGAGGCTGCCCCTGCACTGCTGGGGGATGGGGGTGGTGGGAGACATGGGTGGGGGCCTGGTGGTGGGTGCCCCTGCACTGCTGGGGGGTGGGGGTGGTGGGTGACATGGGTGGGGGCCTGGTGGAGGCTGCCCCTGGTGACTGGGGGGGGTGGGGGTGGTGGGAGACATGGTTGGGGGCCTGGTGGAGGCTGCCCCTGGTGGCTGGGGGGTGGGGGTGGTGGGGAACATGAGTTGGACATGGGTTGGGGCCTGCTGGCAGGTGTCCCACAGTGCTGGGGGGTGGGGGTGGTGGGGAACGTGTTGAACATGGGTGGGGGCATGCTGGCAGGTGCCCCTGGTGACTGGGGGGTGGGGGTGGTGGGAGACATGGGTGGGGGCCTGGTGGAGGCTGCCCCTGCACTGCTGGTAGGTGGGGGTGGTGGGAGACATGGGTGGGGGCCTGGTGGAGGCTGCCCCTGGTGACTGGGGGGGTGGGGTTGGTGGGAGACATGGGTGCGGGCCTGGTGGAGGCTGCCTCTGGTGACTGGGGGGGTGGGGGTGGTGGGAGACATGGGTGGGGGCCTGGTGGAGGCTGCCCCTGGTGGCTGGGGTTTGGGGGTGGTGGGGAACATGAGTTGGACATGGGTGGGGGCCTGCTGGCAGGTGCCCCACAGTGCTGGGGGGTGGGGGTGGTGGGGAACATGAGTTGGACATGGGTGGGGGCCTGCTGGCAGGTGCCCCACAGTGCTGGGGGGTGGGGGTGGTGGGAGACATGGGTGGGGGCCTGGTGGTGGGTGCCCCTGCACTGCTGGGGGGTGGGGGTGGTGGGAGACATGGGTGCGGGCCTGGTGGAGGCTGCCCCTGGTGACTGGGGGGTGGGGGTGGTGGGAGACATGGGTGGGGGCCTGGTGGAGGCTGCCCCTGGTGGCTGGGGGGTGGGGGTGGTGTGAGACATGGGTGGGGGCCTGGTGGAGGCTGCCCCTGCACTGCTGGGGGGTGGGGGTGGTGGGAGACATGGGTGGGGGCCTGGTGGAGGCTGCCCCTGGTGACTGGGGGGGTGGGGGTGGTGGGAGACATGGGTGGGGGCCTGGTGGAGGCTGCCCCTGGTGGCTGGGGGGTGGGGGTGGTGGGGAACATGAGTTGGACATGTGTGGGGGCCTGCTGGCAGGTGCCCCACAGTGCTGGGGGTGGTGGGGAACATGAGTTGGACATGGGTGGGGGCCTGGTGGCAGGTGCCCCACAGTGCTGGGGGGTGGGGGTGGTGGGGAACATGAGTTGGACATGGGTGGGGGCCTGCTGGCAGGTGCCCCACAGTGCTGGGGGGTGGGGGTGGTGGGGAACATGAGTTGGACATGGGTGGGGGCCTGCTGGCAGGTGCCCCACAGTGCTGGGGGGTGGGGGTGGTGGGAGACATGGGTGGGGGCCTGGTGGTGGGTGCCCCTGCACTGCTGGGGGATGGGGGTGGTGGGAGACATGGGTGCGGGCCTGGTGGAGGCTGCCCCTGGTGACTGGGGGGTGGGGGTGGTGGGAGACATGGGTGGGGGCCTGGTGGAGGCTGCCCCTGGTGGCTGGGGGGTGGGGGTGGTGTGAGACATGGGTGGGGGCCTGGTGGAGGCTGCCCCTGCACTGCTGGGGGGTGGGAGTGGTGGGAGACATGGGTGGGGGCCTGGTGGAGGCTGCCCCTGGTGACTGGGGGGTGGGGGTGGTGGGAGACATGGGTGGGGGCCTGGTGGAGGCTGCCCCTGGTGGCTGGGGGGTGGGGGGGGGTGGGGAACATGAGTTGGACATGGGTGGGGGCCTGCTGGCAGGTGCCCCACAGTGCTGGGGGGTGGGGGTGGTGGGGAACATGAGTTGGACATGGGTGGGGGCCTGCTGGCAGGTGCCCCTGGTGACTGGGGGGTGGGGGTGGTGGGAGACATGGGTGGGGGCCTGGTGGAGGCTGCCCCTGCACTGCTGGGGGGTGGGGGTGGTGGGGAACATGCGTTGGACATGGGTGGGGCCTGCTGGCAGGTGCCCCACAGTGCTGGGGGACATGAGTTGGACATGGGTGGGGGCCTGCTGGCAGGTGCCCCACAGTGCTGGGGGGTGGGGGTGGTGGGGAACATGAGTTGGACATGGGTGGGGGCCTGGTGGCAGGTGCCCCACAGTGCTGGGGGGTGGGGGTGGTGGGGAACATGAGTTGGACATGGGTGGGGGCCTGCTGGCAGGTGCCCCACAGTGCTTGGGCGTGGGGGTGGTGGGGAACATGAGTTGGACATGGGTGGGGGCCTGCTGGCAGGTGCCCCACAGTGCTGGGGGGTGGGGGTGGTGGGAGACATGGGTGGGGGCCTGGTGGTGGGTGCCCCTGCACTGCTGGGGGATGGGGGTGGTGGGAGACATGGGTGCGGGCCTGGTGGAGGCTGCCCCTGGTGACTGGGGGGTGGGGGTGGTGGGAGACATGGGTGGGGACCTGGTGGAGGCTGCCCCTGGTGGCTGGGGGGTGGGGGTGGTGTGAGACATGGGTGGGGGCCTGGTGGAGGCTGCCCCTGCACTGCTGGGGGGTGGGAGTGGTGGGAGACATGGGTGGGGGCCTGGTGGAGGCTGCCCCTGGTGACTGGGGGGTGGGGGTGGTGGGAGACATGGGTGGGGGCCTGGTGGAGGCTGCCCCTGGTGGCTGGGGGGTGGGGGGGGGGAACATGAGTTGGACATGGGTGGGGGCCTGCTGGCAGGTGCCCCACAGTGCTGGGGGGTGGGGGTGGTGGGGAACATGAGTTGGACATGGGTGGGGGCCTGCTGGCAGGTGCCCCTGGTGACTGGGGGGTGGGGGTGGTGGGAGACATGGGTGGGGGCCTGGTGGAGGCTGCCCCTGCACTGCTGGGGGGTGGGGGTGGTGGGGAACATGCGTTGGACATGGGTGGGGCCTGCTGGCAGGTGCCCCACAGTGCTGGGGGACATGAGTTGGACATGGGTGGGGGCCTGCTGGCAGGTGCCCCACAGTGCTGGGGGGTGGGGGGGGGTGGGGAACATGAGTTGGACATGGGTGGGGGCCTGCTGGCAGGTGCCCCTGCACTGCTGTGGGGTGGGGGTGGTGGGAGACATGGGTGGGGGCCTGGTGGAGGCTGCCCCTGGTGACTGGGGGGTGGTGGTGGTGTGAGACATGGGTGGGGGCCTGGTGGAGGCTGCCCCTGTTGGCTGGGGGGTGGGGGTGGTGTGAGACATGGGTGGGGGCCTGGTGGAGGCTGCCCCTGCACTGCTGGGGGGTGGTGGTGGTGGGAGACATGGGTGGGGGCCTGGTGGAGGGTGCCCCTGGTGGCTGGGGGTGCAGGGGGACATGCGTTGGTGGGCAGTAGTGCAAGTTGACATGTGGGTTGGCTGGTGGGCATGGCCATGGTTGATGGGGTGCCTGCATGACATGTGCTGGGTAGGCCCCTGTGGTGTGAGCCACCTGCAGGGGCCGTGGAGGGTGTAGAGGGAACACCTGGGAGGACCCACACAACTGCCATTCACGTGTGCTGCTCCCCGCGCACCCCTGTAATACACGTACCCTGATGATATCGCGTGTGGAACTTCCCGCGCACCCCTGTAATGCACGTACCCTGATGGAATTGCGTGTGGAACTTCCCGCGCACCCCTGGAATACACGTACCCTGCTGATGTTGCGTGGGATACTTCCCCCGCACCCCGAAATACACGTACCCTGATGAGATCGCGTGTGTGACTTCCCGCGCACCCCAGAAATACACGTACCCCGCTCAATCACGTGTGTAACTTCCCGCGCACCCCCGAAATACACGTACCCCGCTCAATCGCGTGTGTAACTTCCCGCGCACCCCCGAAATACACGTACCCCGCTCAATCGCGTGTGTAACTTCCCGCGCACCCCCGAAATACATGTACCTCGCTCAATCGCGTGTGTAACTTCCCGCACACCTCCGAAATACACGTACCCCGCTCAATCGCGTATTTAACTTCCCGCGCACCCCCGATATACACGTACCCCGCTCAATCGCGTGTGTAACTTCCCGCGCACCCCCGAAATACACGTACCCCGCTCAATCGCGTGTGTAACTTCCCGCGCGCCCCCGAAATACACGTACCCCGCTCGATCGCCTGTGTTGCTTCCCGCGCACCCCCGCAATACACGTGCCCCGCTCGCACAGGCCCAATTGCTGTATGTTGCCACTTTTGTGATGCGCTGGGACTCTACCACCTGCCTTCGTGTGGCGGACGTGTTTCAGCTTGTGCGTGTCTTTGGCTGTGCGTGGCTTTGCCCTATTCGATTCCATGAATACGTGTGGTTCGAGTGCGTGTGGGCGTTCCGTCTGCTTCCCTGCAGTACATCCCCAGTTACGCCCTTATTTTCGCGCGTTGTTCCCCATTCTGCGCGTTACGCCCCGTGTCCCGCCCACTTTCTGGTGTATGCGCCGAGGTTGTGCGCTTTCACTGTGCGCGTTGCGCACGCCTTTCGGGATGTTGCAGTGACTTGTGCGCCATGCACGGATTTGGCGCACATCCCGAGGTGAACACGCGCAGGGACTTCCATGAATCGCACGCGTGCACGTGCGCCTGTTTTTTTCCGCTTGCGCCTGCTTGCGCCTTCTTGCGCGAAGATTTTCGGCGCACGTTTGTTCCATGAATCGGCCCCTAAAACTCTCCAAATCCCTTGGTGGAATTAAATGTCTGAATTTTCAACTTTCTCATAAAGCCTTTACCATGAAACAACTTGCTATTTTTCTACACCATGAAACTCTCCCTAACAATGCTCCTCTTTGGGCAGCTATTAAGGCTAACATCATTTGCCCACTTTCACTTTCACATTTTCTTTCAATGTCTTCGTGGCCCAATGCCACATCTTACCCTTCTCTCCACTTTTTCAAAATTGTTTGGAACAAATTACCAGATACCTTTTTCCATAAGACTAAACCTGATGATATTTTCCTGGGGTTTAACAGACAAAATTCCACCAAATCTAATCTTGCTAACATACATAGATGCTGCTCTTCAGGGATTTTGTTTGTTAAACAACTAATCCAAAATCGAAATGCTGTTCCCTTTACAAATATCTGTACACAATATAATATTCCTGCATCTGATCTTTTATTTTACACTTCATTAATTAAATCAATTACTACATTTCTACCCACCTTTAAACAGAAATCCACTACTCCTTTTTAAATCTACTAATTAATAATTCCTCAAATAAGGCTGCAAAATTCAATTCGCTCTTAAATGACCCCCCTCTCACCTAATTCTTTCAATCTTAACACCATTACAAACTGGGAACCTGATTGGAACTTTCAGCCTTCTATAGATATATAGACTAAGATTTGGAAGATTTCTCATTCCACTTCTTCTGCTGCCAATCTCATCCAAACTTATTTTTTTTATTTTACAGAGGGCCTTCCTCACTCCACAATGTATTGCTAAAAGTGTAATTGGAGTTTCCAACAAATGTTGGTCAAACTGCAGTTCCAGAGGGCGTTCAACCTACCAGCGCTTTGAGATTATACCAATGATACATAAGGCGCTATATAAATGGCAAGTAAGATAACATAACATAACATAACATAACAGGTAATGATTCAAATGCGGATTTTACACATATGATTTTCAATTGTACTTTTGTTCATTCTTTTTGGTCTAAGGTTTGGCATCAGGTACAACTAATTTTTTCTTTTACAGAGCCTTTAACAATTGGGAATTTGATGATTGGTTCCATGGTCAGCCCTGCTATTAGCCAATCTGACTCTACATATTTATTTAACTTATTCATTATTTTTGCTTTTCATAATATAACTAGCAACTGGAAAAATGCTTCCAACCTCTTGTATAATCTATGGTGGAACTCAATCTGTTCGACTCAACGAATAGAACATTGTCATGCTTCAATGAATGATTCTTTACATAATTTCAATAATAAATGGAATAGATTCTTACATTACTTGACTACTAATGTATAATTGATAGGGATCTTTTGTTATCTACCCTCTTTATTTCCCTCCTTCCTTTTGTCTCTTGTTTGTTTTATGGTCTGTACTTTGTCCTAAATTTAGCATTATTAATGAAATACCTTCTCAGTTCTTTATGTATATTTAACAGTAACTAGTTGCTACCTCTACAATCAATTGTTTTTATTCCATCGGAACAATTTTCAATGTACTGAAGTATGTAACTTTACAAAGAATATGTTAACCCTGCTGTTAAACTGTTTACATTATATATCACTAATAAAATAATTAAACAGGAACAATTGAGAGCCATCAGGCTGCTGACCCTCCAAAACAGAAATGTCTTATACCCGATTACAGCAATGGAAGGAGGCGTGTGCGCCAAGATCAGGCCTTTATGCTGTACATTCATACTATCTCATGATGGAGGAAACGGAACCCTGGCAGAGGCAATTACTATGCTGACGACCCTGCATATGAAAATGGAGGATGGAGCTGATGAGGCAGCAGGAGATGATTGGTTTTTATCTTTATTGTCATGGATTCCAATATGGCTGGCCAGTATGGTTTACCCAATGCCTAAAATCTTTAAGGAAAGAAAAACGCAAGTGTGAATCTACCTGGAGACTCTCCTCTTCAGAGGCAAATAAAACTATCCTTATCAATACCTCTACAAAATACAAAACTGAGATACAGCGAGCCAAAAAAGAAAGTTTTGACAACAGAATAATGCAAGTGAAATCAGGAACCAAGGAGCTCTTTACAATACTAAAATAATTGGAGTACCCCATCCCGGTACCTGACAACTGTGTCAAAAATAAAACATGGTGATCTAACATTCAGAAGGCACTTAGCGACAAAATTGCCACCCTCCAAGTTAAAATCGATAAGAAAAAACGAAACATACCACCTACTACTGCTCAAACCGACAAATTACAAACTACTGCCAAACCAGAACAGCAATTCAATTTCACTAAAGTCTCCATACTGGAGGTTGAAAAAATAATACTAACACTTAAACCTTCAAACTGTCGAGGCGACAACTGCCCTGCCCAAATAATAAAAGATGCAGCAAGAGATTTATCTCAATTTATCTCTAAACTTATCAATGCTTCATTTACCTCAGGGACCATACGGAGCAACCTTAAGGAATCTTGGGTCCTCCCTATCCTTAAGAAGCAAACATTGGACCCAGCTATACCGACAAATTACAGGCCATTCACCACGGTGCCATTGCTACTAAAGATATTAGAGTGGCCTATTTACAGATTCAGAACTTTCTGCAGCTGCACCAACTCCTAGGCACTCGGCAATCAGGCTTCAGACAACAGCACGGGACTGAAACAGCACTTATTGATTTTAAGGCACAGGTCAACAAGCTCAGAGACCAGGGAAAAACTGCCATACTTCTCCTCCTGGACCTTTCAGCAGTTTTCGACCTGGTGGACCATAAAGTACCCAGTAACCATTTAGAGTCAGCAGCACATTTCTCATCCCAAGCCATAGCATGGATCAAATCATTTTTAAGTGAGAGAACTATGAGGGTCTTCTCCACCTAAGCAGCTGCTGACCCCGCTCCCATTTTGTGCAGTGTACCCTAGGGATTGTGCGCTTCCCCTACCATGTATAATATCTTTACTAAGCCCCTGTTTGATGATATGGACCTTCTAAGTGTCGCCTACACTAACTATGCAGATGACACTTGGTAAATAGGATATACCTCATCATTCAAGCATGGATGGCACTTCATGGTCAATGCCTGATTGATGACAAAACGGAACTCATCATTCTGGGGACCACAACTAACATTAAGAAACTCAGCCAGGTCTACACATCCATTATTATAGATGGCCATGCAACCCAAGTTGCTAAGGAGGTAAAAACACTAGGTTTACACCCCAGCCTTACACTAGCCAAACAAGTGAACGCTATGGCATCATCAGCAGCCTATACTTGCAAGCTGATTAGATCAGCGAAACCATACCTCTCTACAATCAGTTGCACCACGTTGGCAAGAGAACTTGTGCTGTCCAAACTGGACTACTGCAACGCACTCTACTTGGTATCTATTAAATACATTACTAAGAACATTCAAATACTGCAAAATAATGCCCTGAGAGCAGCCCTAGGAATACCCAAAAAGAGAACAAATATCAACGATTAGAAGACAATCTAAGTGGCTCTCAAACATTGACAAAATCACTTTAAAAAAAAACTTAAAACTGCTTCCCTAACATTCAAATGCCTCAACAATTCAGCACCAAGTTACCTGACAGAGAAGTTCAAAAGAAGAGTTTCTCACAGACCCACCACAGCAGCCTATACAAACTGCTTAACAGTTTCTCCCTTCAAAAAGACCACTATCGGAGGGAACAGCTTCCCCGTCAAAGCGGCCCAACTGTGGAACTCCCTCCCGTCTACCTTAAGGACTGACCAGTCTTACACACAATTCAGATTAAACACTATCAAGTGGATTAAAGAAAACAATGTGTAGTTGCAGCAGTACCTATAACCCAGACAGGACCCAGTTGCTTAAGCCATGGATCCCTCTTTGTAACTGCAAATGTATTACATGCTGTACCACTGTATTGAATTGTATCTATTGACTATGTAACGTCTGTAACTATGTAAGCTTAAAGTATTCTTGTTTCCGCGCCCTGATACCTACGGGTCTGGCGCTCGCTATAAATAAACATACAAACAAACAAAATGCTTTTAAAATACTTGGAGCAATACTAGTGATGGTGTCATAAGGGTTATCTTGGGCAGTGCCAGAAGGCAGCCAAAAAAGGTAATGTGATGAAGATACTGATTGATATAGACTCTGGAATGGGTAGGCAGATGGAAAATGAAGCCAGTACCCATGAGAATATAAAGAAAAGTACCCTTGCACCTCCAGGAACCAGGATCTACTATCCCAAGGATCATGCAACATATGGAGGACTTTGGATATTCTTTCCACCATCAGGAGATTGCTGTCACATGAACTGGAGTGTCGATGAACATATAAAGAATGCAGGTCACCTGAGGGGGGGGAACAAAGATTTGGATTCCAAAGAAAAAGCAGGATGAAAAGAAGATGAAGATAAATGATGAAGAGGAGATGAAGACCATGGAAGAAGAAAATGTGGTAAAAAATGTGAACAGAGAGGGGAATGTAGAGGGGCAGGTAGACACTTTCTCACTAGTTTCCACCTCCCTCACTGTCAACAGCAGGAGAAGAGCAGTAAATAGGACCCCCTATATTGTTCCTATACTACATCAAGTGTTTGAGAGACGTTATGCACTCAGACAGCCATATCAAATGTACCTGCGCACTGAAAGTGTTGAAGGATGCTACATGGAAGGATGTCAGCACACACCTGTGGACATCACAGACGTACGTTAAGTGAAATCTGACGAGGGCAGGGTGATGTCATAAATAAGATATATGAACCTAGGCTGAAACAATATGAAAATAATTAAGAAGTAACAATGTAACTGAAACACCCAGAGAAACATGTACCTAAAGCTAAAGTAATCTTGAATACAAAGAAGATGAAGTAACTTACTGGCCAATAACTGTAAATATGCAGCACCGCAAGGTAGAATGGAAACATATAGAGGCTTGCTATAATGGAATATGTAATGTGGTTAGGACGGCCCAGCCATGATAGGAAAATGGACGCTGGCTCATGTCGAATTCAACCAAGCTATCTCAGAGACAAACCAAGGCTGCAGAATCAGGAGACGCGGGAGAACAGCTCCGTGTGCAGAGCCGACAATGAATCAAGGATGGTCCATAATAAAGGATGCTATTTTAAGGGATAAGCACAGAGCACAAAGGGAGTTACATGGATCAGCTCTGAATGTGAGACATTCCTCATAGATTGAAGAAGACGAAAACATCTACAAGAGCCAAAGTATTGGTCAATTAAAGGTGTATGAAGTATATGCAAGGTAGAGTGAGCAAGTCTCTAGAGGCCAAGAGGAGCAACAGATCCCTGCATAATTGAATCAAATAGCAGTAATTAGAAGGCTGGAATGGACAGATTATTGGTCCCTTCACACATGATTCAGAAGTTGAACACAAGGTCTATTCATTAGAGCCTCAGACTAAGATAGTGGTGTGCTCACACTCCCTTGAATGTTCAAGGAGGAATCGTACAAAAATGTGGACCTGAGAATTGCGATGGCTGAAAATGCCTACTTTTTTATGTGGTGGGGTATGGTATATTATATTAGTATGGGGGCTGCAGGGGTTTCCCCGGCATATCTATGTGGTGCAAAGAGGGTTTACTTAAAAAAAGTCGGCATTTTCGTCTGTCGCAATTATATGTGGTCTCAGTGATCACATAGATCCTTCCAGGACAGTGAGCAGACTGCGAGGTCAACTATAAATGGAAGACTTTGGTTTATAGCCGACTGATGAGAGATGATGGGCTAGTTGACAAAACGGGAAGTAGTCTGACGGGATTCAAACACTTAAGTTTAGTTTCAGAGACATGCTGCTAAAAGAGCCAAAAGTCTATGGTTGGGATAATATGCCAACCAGTCATTAGGTTTGAGGGACAATCCACTACTATTTAGTCTGCTATAATCAGTACTGTACACATGTAGAAGTAGTTCAAGGCATGTCCTACAGATACTGGGTAGCTAATGATGCACTAATCCCTATATGTTTTATAAGTAGATACGTTCCCTTAACCAATCCCTTCCATCAATAGGTTTTGTATTTTGCCACGTGGAATGACATCATAGATGACGCATATTGCGGTAGAAGACCTTTGCATAATCAAGGTTAGTTGTGAGTGTGAATGCATCAGTCCGATGCCTGTGAGCTCTCTCTGCTTTATTAAATGAGAATAAAGGAGTACTTTGCCATATTCCTTGAGTCTGTCCGATAATTTGGTCTGCAATCATTATTTGTAATTTCATCTAGCACACAAGACACTTCAAGATGCTAGAGCACAGTGTCCATGCCAGAGTACACAGGTCCATTCTTTTGTTGTGGTCGGTCTACCATCATTCCATTTAATAAAAATTTCAAAAAAGCGTGGGGAGCGCACGCACACCATGCAGATGGTCAAATTCATCATACCCCTTTTATTGCACATAACGGCACATCATCCCATGCTAAGGGTAGCAACAAGAAAACATTAACACAACTTTTCATAAAGCAACAAGACCTAACCATGCGGTCTATTATCGCTGCTATCCTTGTCCACTCACATTCTTGCGCTGTAGAGCGTGGATCTTCTGTGCCTTCTTCTTCATCCTCTTTCGTGCTACCAGTCCGGCATTGATTACAGGTGGTCTTTGTGCCAGATCCATCAGAAGTAAAAAACATCTTTGTCATCGCACTCAAGTAGGGCCGCAACATCGGCCTTGTTCCTGCGCTCCCCTCCTCTGTCTTCTTCGGGCCAGGTGGCGTCTTCCGCAATGTCCACTATGTAGGCAGGTACTTCAGCCTGCCTATTTCTCCATGGCTCAAGTGTATTAGCCACATAGATTGATCTCCAGGGGGTCTTGCAGAAATTAGCATAGTATCCTGCCTTGTGGCACCTGCCGCACTGCCGTCCTACCACCGGGCACCATCCCACATGTGGCATACCTCCTCCACAGAACTCACAGATTCTCTGGGGCGCCTCTTCCTTGTCCCTTTTCGGTGTGGCGCCACTCTCTGCCCCTTTCCCTGGAGCTGCCTTCTTGCTCTGGGATCGGAGTGCGTGCACTTCCCCACCGGCATCCCCTCCATGGCCACCTCCATATGGGTCGATCGTGCCTCTGCAAGCTCGTGGCCTGTCCCTAATTCTAGGATCCGCAGAAGGGGGATTCCTGGCTCTTTCACGATCTGGGTGAGCAGTTATCTGTGAAGAGGGTAGGTCGAAGTTTACCCCTGCTTCCCCTCCCACCAAACACACAAGTCGGAAGAAGAACAGAAGGAACCATGATCGATCGTAACGTTTCGGGCCGATTCCCACTGCCCCTTTTATGGACAAGTACATTGAGAGGTATTCACTCAGCCCACCCTACAACCTAGGAGCAGTGAAAACATTGCCCAAGCTGGATGAGGAGCCGCGAGACGCTACGAAAGACACCTCCATTGATAGTCTCGCCTAAAGCACCAAGAAGCCATATACAACGCCATTAGGGGCACCACGACATAGCAGCGTCAGACATGAAGCACATGTGCCATCCGCACATTGGGACACCCTCACGCAACCAAATACACAAAGAACACATGCTCACAGTTCTATAAGTCAGAGGACGAAACTTACACACTCTTTGCATGTTTATTATTTTTCCATGAGCTTGACCGCAGCAGTATAGAGAACCGCAAGAAGAAAGAAATCCTATGTACAAGCTTGCAGATGCTCTCACGCATATAACCCTACAGAACTGCAGGAGCACCCGAAGGACCTGACAGCGCCATGACCAACAAACCTATGGATACTTTAGAATAGCTAAATATAGAAGGCTGTTATGGCCTAGGGAAATTACTACAGAACGCAGACCCTCAGCTGAAGCTGAGTGAATTGAGGCGGCACAGAAGAGCGACTGTGTGGGGCATGGGCATATAATAAATGGGACACGGCCTGGTATAATAAATGCGAATAAATCAGAGAATTCAGAGCTGTAGAGCTCCAAACCACGGTCTCTGGACACGTGACTGGCCGAGCAGGTGATGAACCGAAAATAGCAGCTGAGAAAGAAGGACAGTCTCACGAGTCAGACAGAAGTTGCAACAAAGTTGTTACAGGAGAAGCCGAGTGTCGCATGATGAGAACGTGCACTCTCACATGCATTGGTTGTTCACTCACGATACAATACAGACACACAGTTGTTTTTATTACCTTGAGAAGGTACAGTCCGAGAACGGACTTGGGTCCCAGGCCTGGGGTTGACAGCTCTAACCAATCACAGTACGGGACCCTACGGGTGGCTAGCAAGGGGTGACAACCAATCATGACGCAATATTGTATCAAAACTGGCCTGCGAGCCAGAGCTCACCGAGATGTCCATGGATTTCTTCAGTCCTTCTGCTGATCCCTGTTGGTTTTGGCTGTAATAAACCCCAGTTTGAACTTGCTGTCAGTCTGGGAAAAGGAAGGAGTTAGGCCTTCCATGAGTTCTGAATCCATGAACTCCTAGTAGCCCTCCTGCTTACCTGGGAGTTTTATCCCAACAGCTGGAACTGCATTTATGAATTACTTGGCCGCGCAAAATCCCCTTCCTCGTTGACAAACAAGCAGGTCGCTGCTGACTGAGCTGGCGGGTATAGAATGGGTCAATATACTCACCTGCCCCTGAGCGGCCTGCCTAAATTGAAACCCTTCATAATCAATGTTAACCATTGGTGCAAAATAGTAAGAGAGCATCCTTCCTGCATCTCGGTATGATCCATCCCTTGGAGCAGCACCCTGTTACAGCTTAGCAGCATCACTCCCAGCATAAAACAGTAGGAGCATTTTTTTCTTGCCGTCGTCTGCCACTCCGGCTACTTCAGAAAACCTGTTCAGCTTTTCTAGCCAGTGCACCCAACTTGGTACCAATGTCACCATATTCCCTTTTACGTTGAACTCTGGCACTGGATGACGGTGGAAGAATGTTCCTTGTGGCTGTGATGCATTGGTCGGCCCCAGGCTGGATGCCTGATAGTTGTGCAGACCGGCAGTGGTGAGTGGCGTTCCTCTGGCCCACGCACCTCCCCCATAACCACTGAATAGGGGGTCCTGGTGCTTGATGCCCACCGCTGTTCTGAAGGCACACCTCTACCCCTTTGAAGACAGGGAGCCACCTGTGTCCTTAATGACCTAGCCACATGAGCACCCCCTTCCTAAGATTCATGGCCTACGAGGTCACTGTATGGAGCAGCTCCCGGGGCCTGTATCTTTAATAGCCCAACTGCACAAGCACCACTTTTACCAGGGCAGTGGCAGAAGAGGCCCAGTGTCGAGGAAGCTCTTAGGTTCCTTTACTCATGTCCCTGATGCTAGCAGTTCCAAGCTCCTTCCCGGTTTCACTCCTCTCAACTAAGTGCCCCCGGTCAGGATCTATACCATGATGACTGTGGCAGACGGACCCGTCGACTGGAGGGTAGTTGGTGTCCCTATGCTGTACTACCTTCTTCTACAACCTTGTGCTACACTGCTGAGGTGCTCCTCCAAGCGGCAGAGGCGCCACCAAGGAGTGGCCATGGGGGCCACGGCCACCCTTATAAAAATGATGCCCCCTCCCCACTGGCCCACTTGCTTCTTAGAGTCAATGAATGCAACTTCGCCCATGCCACCCAAGTGACCTCATCAGGTCAATCCTATGAAAAATGTCTGGGGGCGCCACTGTCAAGGGGGACAAAAGGTGCCACCAGCAGGAGCCGTGTCACAGTACAGGAGCACCCTGCTGCTGGCGCGATTTGCTTTGCTTTCAGCGTGCACGGCCGAGGTGCTCCCCGTGGCGGGAGCACAGGCGGCCTTTGTAAGAGCAATGAGAGCCACTTAGCACCCCATGCTGTGGGCATGCTCTACAACCGGGAGACAGTTGGTTTTTTATTTGTCCTTTCTTGAACGTGCCCAGGCAGCACCGCGCTGCAGGCGGATGCACCTTGACATTAAATAGTTTTTCTTTTTTCCTTATTGCTCCCTCGTGCTCCAGCAACTACGATGAAATCACGCGCACATCCTGGGCTCTCGTCGGGGACGCTGATAGGGTGCGCGTCTGGCGGAAGCCTAACGGTGAGCAGCACCACTCTTGCGTGGCACTTTCACTATGAAACGCCGCTATGCACCAGGAAGGCTGGAAGAGTATCAGGATTCCTCCTGGGTCGGGACCTCCAAGACATGATCAGACAATGTGCGCACCAGGGAGAATGGTGCACACGCTGGGTTACTTAAGAACCTCATTGCCAGGTTTTATGCTCTCCAGGGAGGCCAGGCCCAACTCTACTTTACCCACACAATAAGGCACTACTGTCAGTTAGTGGGTGAGATAACTGGCGAGCATCCTGACTTCTTCTTTCTCTCTACCAGAGATATTCTGGCAGTGTGTTTTTTGAATACCAATGCTTTTACCTTATTACTCCAACATAGCTGGTTAAAGTTTTAAGTCGCGTTTAGGAATACATCTTGGTCTGCATTACATCGATATGCAGTGGGAATGCAGTAGTTCACAAGTTCAATGCTGAAATTGGCCGTGGCTAGCGGTCAAATGGGTTTGTGGTGATAACAGCAAGATTCCTGATCAGGGGGTTTTCTTTCAAATCTTCATATAATTGTTCGTTCAGTTTTAGGAGATGTTTGTCTAGCATTTCTATTCTCAGGTCGCGATGGAGATTTGCTGTCCTTGTCAAGGGGGGAGCACCCGCTGCAATTCGTTGTGCCTTGTTTTGGACCCTTTGGAGAATGCTACAATGTTGCTCATGGCAGCCACTCCACACTGGAAAGGCGTAGGTCAAGGTGGGCCTGATTATAGCTAGGATGACTTTTATCCTGCTCTGTATTGGCATAGATCTACTCTTCAAAAGTGGGTGTAGTGCCACTAGTTTGCCAGTTGCTTTTTTCTGGATTTTTTCAATATGGTTTTTCCAGTTTAGTTTTGCATCCATTGTTACTCCGAGGTAGGAGCTGCTCCTTTCCCAAGTGATTACCTCTCCATTAAGGTCGATTGCTGGGTGTTCTTTTGTGTTTTTATCTGCTAAATAGAGTTGCTGTCATTTTACTTGAGTTGAGAGCAATCTGCCAGTCTAGATACCAGTCAGATAGCTTGTCAAGGGACGTCTGTAGATTTTTTGTGACTTCCTTTTTACTGAAGGACTGCGAAATCACTGCTACATAGTCAGCATAAAGAGCAAGTTCTGTCTTTTTAAGTCGTTTTGGTATATTTTTAGCAAACACGTTGAAGAGGAAGGGGCCACAATAGATCCTTGTGGGATTCTTACACAAATGCAATGCGCTGTTGAGCGTTCTTCTTGAACAGATACGTAGAATTTGCGTTCAGTCTGGTAGCTGCAGAGTAGGTTAACCAAGTAGTTTGGAAACTTCAAGTTGATTACTTTATGGAGAAGTCCGGAGTGCCAGACTCTGTCGAAGGATTTAGATACATCGAGTAAGACAATCCCAGTTAACTTGTTTATGTTGAAGCCGTGGCAGATTATGTCAACCACTCTCAAAAGTTGGTGGGTTATTGAATGTTCTGCTCGAAATTCAAATTGCTCATTTGTGAGGATGTTTTCTCTTGTGGCATGTTCAGTTAAGCATGCAAGTACAATCTTTTCAAGGAGTTTTGATAGTCCAGATGTGAAAACAAAATCAAAATATCGAGGCTGAGTACCCCAAAAAGAAATATACCGGACACGGGTTACAAAGGAACGTACAAAGTACTTTATTTTATACTGAATCCAGTTACTAAGAACAGAGCAAAATCAGATAGCTATCGGCCCTCAGTGCAACACAACAAACTCCAGCGTGGTTTATGGTGTTCAGTGAGAGACGCTGTGCATTAGAATGCATTGGTTTTTTATACTCTTTGTGAGCACAGTGTCCAGCCCCACTTCGGGTTAATATTCCACTAATACATCACCGATCTAGTGTTCATGCCAAGTCTCGCACATCCGCATGTAACTGGTTTGCTTTTAATACATATATCAACAAGCCTATATGGCAACTGTGTATTCTGGGATTTTCCATGTAGGTCTTCTCAAACATTAATACAATGTAGTTAAACAAGTGTTCTAAGTTCAGTATTTGAATGCATTGTTCTTAACATATGCTCGTGGATTAGTTTCATTGCACGAGTAATCCTCTACACACAGGTCAACGAAGGACAATGTCTCAGTTCACGACCTCAACAAGTGGCCTGGAGGCAAGTTACATGTTAGCTACATACAGAGGTCAAGACGGCCATATTGTATTTTGGACTGACATCGTCCACCATTTTAACTCACAGGGTGACTTTACAAAGCGAACCTAAAATGGCTGATTGACCTAAAATGGCGGCTTACATTGATTCTAAGGTCAGGACCTTGCAACACGGATTTCTTCGCAAGCGATTTGTGAGCAGCTTGGCGTAGGCCAATATACATATATTTATTGCGATAGGAGGCACGATATAATTTCTCCTTTGACAAACCCTCCTTTTGGCCTGTGCCAAGTGCTAAAACTACTTTGGATCTCCTTGCAAATAACTCCATGCATCATCGTCCATGCACCCTGAATCGCTGTCGGAAATATCTATTGCCATTAGGTCATTCGCTAAAATTTCTTTCAACACATATTCTTTGGAAGTTTTATCTGGGGCATACACTTTATGTCCTATCGTACCTATCGCTTGTGCGCAACATCCCCCTAGCATCGAACATATAATAGGTAGACACTGAATACAGCAACAAAGAAACAACAGGATTCCCAAAATAATCAGCAAGACCGAAAGGACTGTCCAACCCCAAGATCGCAAGAAGTCCCAGAACCAAGCGCTAAGATCCCAGTTTCCCTCGGGAACGTGCACTTCTGAACTAAGGACATGCAGATTCTGTATTGCCTTGAAGATGGTTGGGGAGGATCTGGCACAAAAACGCAGCAAGCGGACCCCACTAATTTACACACTCCACCACGTTCAGCCAGAATGACATCTAATGCCATCCGGTTTTGAAGTGCTACTAGTCTTATCGCCTTCTGTTCTAATGTCATATTATAGAGTATGTCCGTGGTCCGGTTGATGGTTCTCTCCACTACTCTCGCTAGTCTTCTGATATCCTCGAAATTCGCTATCTGCCCCCAAAATGGCACAACTGATTTTGCTATATCCCCCAAGATTTGTGCTGGGGTGTCACCATTCTCGTCCCGCCGTGGACGAGCCTTTGAAACTTCTTTTGTACTAGCTATAAACACCCCAGGTAACAGGATCCCTAATAACAGGTTCCCTGGGCAACCATGGGAATGCTACATTTCCACAGACAAAGT
This sequence comes from Ambystoma mexicanum, assembly GCF_040938575.1. NCBI lineage: Eukaryota > Metazoa > Chordata > Amphibia > Caudata > Ambystomatidae > Ambystoma > Ambystoma mexicanum. The sequence continues at coordinate 270,271,300 of NC_090921.1, read as the reverse complement.
AGACAGGTTCGCCTACATACAAAGGTCTGTATTCTCCAGTCAAATTTGCAACGTTGGCACAACCTAGAAAATCTCCCATTGACTGAGTAGCATTCCTCTGTATGCAAAAAGAAACTGAATTGGGGCTATGATTAACAGTGTAAGAAGGAGGCTTGGCATCCTGATTGCCTATCGGAGCCATCTTAAAGGAAATCAGAGATTGAAAAGGAACGAGACAGTCTAACAGAAGGCCTAATAGACGCAACGTTAGGTTTACTCCTGTTTTCAAAAAGCGAGCATCCCAGGGGAGTCAAAACACGTTTCTCAAAACTATTCAAATTGGTGCCATCAAAGTTCCCTGAGATGCTATCATTCCTACGGCCAAAGATCAGTGCTCTAAGAGAAGCATACTAAGCAGTTGTCAAAGGTAGAGGATGAATATACCAGCCTAGCCCCTTATCCCCGTGTTGCGGTAAATGTGAGCAGACCCAACAGTTAGACTTATTAAAAATGGCATGCGTAGCATTCATGATAAGTAGCAGAGTATTATTGTGGTACCTTTGTCTATACTGAGAGTCCCTAGGGGACAGAGTATGCAAATGTACAAAGGGAGTAGGAACAGTAGGTATAATTTCAGTAGGTAACAAAAATTCTAAAGAATGAGTTTCCTCAAGGTACCACAACCCTAAGTCAGCGACTATTAAAAACCCAAATATCATTATAAAAACACAGCAATACGTTTTCGGGGCCCAGGCATACTGTCCATTGTCCCGGTTGGTCACCCCCTCATTTACAAGTCCCATACGAGCGGTAGTGGTAGCAGGCATTGTAGTCGTCACACGGATACCCCCAATGTTCGTTGCTGGCGACCTCTCGGTCGCGCGACTTCTTAGTCCTTCCACAACCCTAGCCAACAGAATCCCCTTTCTCAAATTTGGGCAAAAAAAAGCCCTCGATGATCCTTTTCTTCTTTAAATGCACAGCCGAACCGTGCCATAAGTCTATCAGATACACAGCAAAACCGTGCCGTAAGTCTATTTTCTTGGACGCAAATTGTACCTTACTTTTCCCGGTACTGATTGATCCGGAAACAATATGTCATCACTTCCCATTGGAAGCAGCGTGTCAGAGACAAGTGAAGATGCCGAATTTGAAACAGCAGTTTCCGGATACAAAACTTTTGGAGAATGTGGAGACAAAATGGCGGCTTCTCCAAGCCTCACGGGCTCAGAGAGATTCTCCGACACAGTCCCGGCGCTATTTACTGCTTTGGGATCGTTGGTTGCAGCATTAGCGAGGGGTTCTGTTTCTTCTGTAACGTGTGGCACTGGGTGAGGAAGTTTCTTGACGTGGGACGTGTGATTCCAGTTCTTTCTTCCAGAGACCGGCACCGCTGTTTTGGTGACCAACAGGACCTGGAACAGGCCACGCCAGCGAGGAGCAAGGCAGGAAGAGCGCTCAAATGCCTTGATGAGCACCCAACTTCCAGGCCGTATACTGTGGCCCGGGCCCTCGTATCGCACAGGTAAAGCTTCTCGTACCTGGTGATAAATCAAATACAGGTTTTAAGTCAACTGGCTGCAATAATCTGAATGTAATACATTTTCAACATTTCTCAATGAATTGCTTTTAGGAAGGTTCCAAATATTGGCAGGTCTCCCCATTACCACCTCAAATGGAGAGAGCCCAGTCTTCGTTTGAGGGGTTGTACACATGGATAATAACACGATCGGTAAGGCGTCCGGCCATTTTAGTTTGGTGCCGGCACACGTCTTAGCAAGCTTGTTCTTGATGATACCGTTGTGTCTTTCTACTAGTCCGGCGATCTGAGCATGTCTGGCCAAATGGAACCGTTTGTCAATTTGTAATGCCGCACATATCTGCAGAGTTACAAAATGTGGACCATTGTCCGACCAGATAACTCTTGGTAGCCCGAACCGCGGGAAGTATTCCCTTAACATGGTTTTTGCAGTAGTCATGGCTGTAGCATCTTTAACGGGGAAAGCCTGAACCCATTTACTAAAAGCACAGATGACCACCAGCAAATATTTTTTATTGTCACATCGTTCCATTTCAATAAAGTCAAAGTGGATAACTTCAAAGGGGACAGAGGGTGGCCCAAAGCTTCCCCTTGGAGTTACTGTCCCCTTTTCCACATTGTGTTGTAGGCAAATCATGCAATCCTGGATGTAGCTCTGGGCAATTTTTGAAATTTTGTCATTTGCCCAAACTTTCTCTAACATTTTTGTCATCTTCTGGGCACATACATGCGTAGGAACATGGGCCATAATGACCATCATCATTATGTACGCGTCAGGGAGTAGCCATTTCCCTTCAACTATATCCACCCAACACCCGTCATCATCATGTTTCCCCAAGCCTTCAGCCCACCTCTTGGATTCTTCTAACGTGGCATCGGCTTGGATATTTCGTACAGACCCAACACCCTCATCCATTGCATAAGCATTTACAGTCTTCCTTGAAACATACATCTCTGTAAGGGGATCGGTAGCAGTTTGTCTAGCTATCTGATCAGTGAAAGCATTCCCTTTCCCTATGTCATCTGTAATCTTTCGATGTGCTGCACATTTCATAACTGCTAACTGAGTAGGGAGCGCAAGCCCCGAGAGTAGTTGTACTATTAGGGAGCCATGTTGGATTTTAGTGCCATGTGAAGGTAGGAACCCTCTCTCTGACCAAAGTCTCCCAAAGTTGTGAACCACCCCAAAGGCATACTGACTGTCAGTATATATATTTACTGCAAGCCCTTCGGAAAGTTCACAAGCTCGGGTCAATGATATAATCTCTGCGGCCTGCGCAGAGTTATGCGTGATTCTCTTGGTATCCATGACCGTGCTTAATGTGGTGATTGCATAAGCAGCTGTGGATGTACCATCCGGAAGTTTGAAGCAGGAGCCATCACAAAACAGCTCTCCTTGCGGATTATCCAAAGGAGTGTATTTCAAATCAATTCTACCCTTTGTCTCTTGTTCGGTAGTATACAGACAGTCATGTGACTCTTCATCTCCGCAAGTAGTATCTTGCGGGAAAGGTAGGAGTTCAGCCGGATTAAGAACACAACACCTCTTAATTTGAATGTGAGGAGCAAACAAGATCAATTCATATCTTGTCAACCGTGCAGAAGTGAGGTGTTGCGTTTGGGTTCGGTTCAGTAGAACATCTACAGAGTGAGGCACCATCAGGGTTAGATCATAGCCTAGGCACATTCCCTCACTCTGTTTTACAGACGCAGCAGCAGCGACAGCTCGCAAACATCTTGGCAAAGCGCATGCAAAAGGATCAAGGTCGGAAGAAAAGTAACCGCACGGCCTATTCTTCCCTCCATGTTCCTGCGTTAATACAGCCAAAGCACATCCCTCACATTCATGCACAAACAACACAAAGGCCTTTTCATAGTTTGGTGTGCCCAAAACTGGTGCCGAGCATAATGCAGTCTTGAGCAAGTCAAACGATTGCTGGTGTTCCACGTTCCACGGCAATGGCGAAGAAATGCCCTTCTTCGTCAAAGCCAACATCGGTTTGATCACTAGTGAAAAATTTGGGATCCACAACCTACAGTAAGAAGCCATACCTATCAAGGCTCTAACTTCCTTCTGTGTATTTGGGACAGACATGCCAGAAATGTGTTTTATTCTTTCAGGTGTCAATCTTCTTCCCTCCTTTGACAGGAGATAGCCTAAATAGGCGACCTCCTGGCAACAATATTGACATTTTTTAAGCAAAGCTTTGTGACCATGCTTAGCTAGATGTATAAGCAATAACAGAGTGCCCTCCTTACAGGCGCTCCCAGAGTCAGCAGCTAAAAAGCAAGTCATCAACATACTGAAGCAATGTACAAGTAGAGGGCAATTCAAGGGTATCAAGCTGTTCTTTCAAAGCCCTACTATAGATGCTAGGACTCTCTGTGTACCCTTGAGGTACACAAGTAAATGTGAACGAGCGTCCCCCTAAGGTGAACGCGAACAAGTATCTACTTTCCTTGTGTATAGGAATAATAAAGAAAGAAAGTAGCTGTAGCTGGAATCATGGTTAAGATTGTCGTGACATCAGGCACAATTGGAAATTGTGGAGCGACGACTTTATTAATGGCACGTAAATGAATTATGAAACCGAATGGAATTGCATTATCGCCTTTTTTGTACACGGGTAAAATCGGACTATTAAACAAACTTCCTGAAATTTCTTCAATCACCCCGCGATGCACAAAATCGGAAACAATGCATTTTTCAAAGCTCACTCGCCCTCAACTGAAATCTTATACTGGGGAATGTGTGGCAGCTCAATACCGTGTTTCAAGACTATCTTAACAGGCTCAATCTGTAAAACACTGACATCATTGTCGTCAACAGCCCATAAGCTCTCTGGTACATTAATGAATTCTGGCGGCAAAGGTCTAGTCAAGAATTGCGAGACAGAAAATTGCTGTGATGAAATCGTCAAGCGCACTCCATCAGAAGAACAATACATCACTGCATTTAATTCTTTTAACAGATTCAACCCCAGCAAGTTCTCTCCACAATTCAAAGTCAACAGAAATGGACAGTGGTCCGTAAAGGGACCCAAAGAAATAGGTACCGGCGAAGAAACCGGACAAACAACTGGTGTGCCAGAAATCCCTACAGAAACATTGGTTTGCCCTGACAGTGGAATGTTTGGAACCCGTGAATGATCAATGGATCACTTCTGTGCTCCAGTATCTATCAAAAACTGATGTTTCGTATTTCCCATGACCATTTCAACGTAGGGACCTTTCTGATTGATGGGAATAGGTGTAGGTTCCAAACCCTGCTTTGGGCAATCCTAACGAAACAAAATGTCATCAAAAGGCAAAAGGAAGCTCTTCAGATAAATATGCAGCGGAAGGATGATCAAATATGTTCCTGGTGTCCACTCTCGAAATCTGATTATCCTATGAAAAAGGTTGCTGAGGATCCTGTGTAAACTGACCTCTACCAGGACCCCCTACACCCGGGAGACCTCTGGATCATCTACCCATATTCCCAAATGTGTTATTCGACCTTTGTCGAAGGACGGGGCATTGTGCACGCCAATGACCCTCTTGACGACAATAGGCGCACTGGTTAATGTTCACAGGACCCAAGGGCACATTCCCTTGCGGGACATACTGACCTCTAGACTGAGAACTACCCCCTCTGGGGCCTCTAACAATTTGCTGTAATAGCACTTTAGTCTTCAAATCACCTTTTCGTTTTTCAACTCTATCTTTTTTATTATTGACACGGTTGTCGTAGTACTGAGCCATGTGCAGTACTTCTGATTGGGACTTCGCCTGCCAAGCACTCCCAGAAGACATCATCTATGACTGGATGTCAGGCAGCAATCCACGCGCAAATTTGTCCACAAATAACCTTTTCCCAGACTCTGTGCCTAGGTCTTGTCCACTGAAATCCGAGAATACCTGTTCCAACCGATTAAAGAACTCGGAAGCACCCTCAGACTTTCCTTGGACACAGGCAGTAAGTTTGTCCCAAATAATTCTTTTCTCTTGAATTATGGTTTTCAATTTTGCAATGATTCTATCAGGCAAAGTTAATATCACCTGAGGCGGTCTTTCACCAGCTGGCCTTTCTCCATCGAGTCTAGTTATATTCATCCATGTATCTCCCAGCCCTAGTACGTTGTCTATAGTTCTAACTTGTTTCCACAAATCTACGGGCAGGAGTACAGGGAATAACAAATCAATATCACCTAAGGTGAACACTGAGGATTGCAAGACGGACTCTATTTCTTTATAGAATCCTGTCGGATTTTTCCTACTATCAGGAATAGATTGCGTAATAGTATTCACTTCCTGTCTTGAGAACGGGACGTGAACGAACTGTGATACATAATGTGCAGGAATGTTCACAGCAACTATACCCTGTGCAACATCGGCCACAACCTCAACCTTCGGGACAAATGTCGGAGGAACCTCTCTCATAGGCAACTGGGAAGTAGGTGACTCCGAACGCCTACTAAGCAACAGAGCCAAGTGGAGCGCTAAAGCAGTTGAAGAAGTGTCAAGTGAAAAAGCTCTCTTATAAATACTCAATAACTCTGTGGGACAACTAATCTTTCTTTTTACACAATCATCCTGTAGGTACTCTATCATTACCTGTATCACTTTCCCCTGCATTTCTGGCGTATACTGACTATATGTGTCATATACTTCAAATGAAGTTATCGACATATCCGAAATCCATCTAAGCGCATCCTTCGTACAAATTCGTACTTCCTCAGGTATCGATTTACGACAAGGAAGGAACCGTTTCTGTACATACATACTTTCCCCCTCGTCATCCTCATTCTGTAACTTTTCTAACTCCTTTCTATACCCAAATAACCTCTCGACATGCTAATTTACTTTCTCCACAGTGTCTCTAGAAAACGCTAAAGTATTTAGATCCCTTAACCCTTGCGGGAGATCTGTATTATTTAATTTTCCCCACATTACACATAAATGAATCCCTAAACCTTCAATAAAAACATTTTTCTCAGGAAAATTATCCATATTACAAAGTGTGGCAAACACATTAGCTTGATCATCCCTATGCATACAATGCTTAGCTCATGCAATCAAATCACGTTTCTTCTCTGGTGGCACAGTATTGCGAGTGACAACCTTTGACCCTGCACCTCGATCGACTACAAGCGGCTCAGGACCACTTGGAAGAGAGGGAGCAGGCAAATTCAATGGAGGTAATATAACTGGTGCCATAAGAAGAGGTGGAGGAGCTGGAGGAAGGGGAACATTAGGAGGAGCAGGAACAACGTGAACAACAGCAGGTAGAGCAGGAATAGCAGGAGGAAGAGGCAAAGCAGCAGGAAGAGGAACATACGGAGGTGGCGCAGAGGCACCAGGCCTTCATTCATTTAACAATGTATCTATGAATTCATCGGAAGCATCGAGGTCTTTGGAAGGATAGATTTTCTGAATTCCAAGTGAGAAAGCCCTATCCATATTCCTAGTCGATTCAGAATGTTTATCTTGGTCATACAATAATGCCTTTTCGGCGTTTGTCTTATGACGGCGCGTATGTTTTTCTCTACTTTTAAGTTGCTGCAATGCTTCTTTTTTCCAATTCTGCAAAACATCAAATGCTGCAGGTCTAGCCTTTTTCTTTAATAGAATTGACTCTAAATACTCAATACGAGGGATTTCAAAACTACCATTGATTGGCCACTGAAGTTCGGAGGCATGTCTGGTTTGTCTGTGCCAAATGTCATTAAATACTATACTTCCAATGCCATGCTTACAGTACATAGTACATGCCGGCGGCCCCTCCTGTGGTGCGGGATGGCTAAATTCCAAAGATTGCCTATCGCTGCGAAACAACGCCCTGAAGCAGGTAGACAATTTCCCAGGCATATCAAATTATTGGTGTTACCTGGTCAATAATTGTGTCTGCAGATACAATGCGCCAAATTCAAATTATCAGGGTTGAATTAAGAGTCGGGTCACGACTCACCTGAACAAACCTAAGGAGGCCCGATCGGATTTCAAAGAATCTTACCTAACTAATCTTACCTCGTGTATGGTGATTTCGGCAAATCTGCCCACCTCGATAAGTGGACCCTCGTCAAGATCCCGTCTCGGACCACAAGCTAATCGTCCAGGAAGCGGGTTGTGCAGCGCTGCTGAGGTGTTGCGTCTCGTTCAGTGGGGCCCCCTTTTGTCACACCGTCCGATCCCAGTCCGATAGCCTGCATCAACCTTCAATAATCCGGCATCAATCTTGAAGGTCCCTATTCGGGCGCCAACTGTGAAAACAAAATCAAAATATCGAGGCTGAGTACCCCAAAAAGAAATACACCGAACACGGGTTACAAAGGAACATACAAAGTACTTTACTTTATACTGAATCCAGTTACTAAGAACAGAGCAAAATCAGATAGCTTTCGGCCCTCAGTGTAACACAACGAACTCCAGCATGTTTCAGGGTGTTCAGTGAGAGACGCTGTACATTAGAATGCATTGGTTTTTTATACTCTTTGTGAGCACGATGTCCAGCCCCACTTCGGGTTAATATTCCACTAATACATCACCGATCTAGGGTTCATGCCAAGTCTCGCACATCCGCATATAACTGGTTTGCTTTTAATACATATATCAACAAGCCTATACAGCAACTGTGTATTCTGGGATTTTCCATGTAGGTCTTCTCAAACATTAATACAATGTAGTTAAACCAGTGTTCTACGTTCAGTATTTGAATACATTGTTCTTAACATATGCTCGTGGATTAGTTTCATTGCACAAGTAATCCTCTACACACAGGTCAACGAAGGACAAGGTCTCAATTCACGACCTAAACAAGTGGCCTGGAGGCAAGTTACATATTAGCTACGTACAGAGGTCAAGACGGCCATGTTGTATTTTGGACTGACATCGTCCACCATTTTAACTCATAGGGTGACTTTACAAAGCGAACCTAAAATGGCGGATTGACCTAAAATGGCGGCTTACATTGATTCTAAGGTCAGGACCTTGCAACACGGATTTCTTCGCAAGCGATTTGTGAGCAGCTTGGCGTAGGCCAATATACATATATTTATTGCGATAGGAGGCACGATATAATTTCTCTTTTGACACAGAGAGCAGGTTTATTGGTCGATTGTTGGCAGGGTTTCCCAGTGACTTTCCAGGCTTCGGAAACACTCTGACCTTCGCTTCTTTCCATTTAGCAGGGAAGTTTTGGAGATGCAGGCAGGTATTGAAGATCTCAACCAGGTACTCCAGAGTAGTAGGTGGAAGCATCTTGATGGCCTGGTTTGTGATTCCATCCCTTCCTGGTGTTTTGCCATTTTTCAGACCTTGAGTGAGTTAGAGAACCTCATCCAGTGTGCATGTCTTTACATGTTCTGCTTCTGTTCCTGGCTGGTGCCCTTTGAATTGGTTGGCCACATCCTTTTGCATGTCCTGTGATATCTTGCTGGCTTCGTTGTGTTGAAAGATTCTTCCAGCATGTCAGCCAACACTACTGTCTTGAACTTGTTTGTACAGGCAAGGTGGATCTTGCCTTGAATTGGCGGGCCAGATTCTTTTTTTCCAGTCAGGCGGTGATTCATTCTCCATATAGAATTGTCTGTCTCCTCCAGCTGTGCCTCTGCAGCCTCACATTTTTTACCTCTGTTCTCCTGGATTTGGCCTTTGAATAGCTTTGTGAGCCGGTTGTATCTCCTCAGTAGATCATGTGCTCTTGTTTTCTGCCATTGGCATCTAGCTCTGTTTTTGGCCGCAATAGATCTTTTGATCCCTTCAGGCAAGTCATAAATAGAGCAGCGTGCAGGTCCTTGTTTTGGGACGCTTTTTTCAACAGCATGCTGGATTGCAGTCATGAAGTGGTTCACAGCCTGTTTGATCTCTTCAGTGGATTCAAGAGGGCCAGGATTTGTCATTTGTAGAGTGTCCAATTAGCCTTGTTAAAGTTGTATCTTGAGACTTGTTGGTGGACTTCTACCTCATCACCTATTTTAACTATCACTGGGTTGTGATCTGAGGTCAGCTCCGATATGGTTTCTAGCTCCACAGTCTGGGTGAGATGTTTCAGGATTACAATGTCCAGGACATCTGGCGCAAGGCATGCAATTTCCTGTGGTAATGGGTAGGTTCTGTTGGTCTTGCAACCCCAAAGCCACCTCTTCTCGAGTATCCTAGGAGAGTCCGAACCTTGCTATTAGTTGTCCGAGAGTTCCAGCTTTGGTGTTTTGCATTTAGATCACCCCCTATCATCGTTGGGAGGTTTGAGTCTAGTAGGCTGTCAATGTCGCTCTCTATCAGAGTTGCCCTTGGCACAGAGTACACAGAAAATAAACGTAGAGGTCCTTTTGTAGTCTGTATCTGGATAACCGTTGCCTGTATATTTTTTAGAGAGGGCAGGGCTAGTTCGTGATGCTTGATGCTGGTCTTTACCTGCACAGCTTTTCCACCTCGCTTTGTTGTGTGGTCTGTGCGGTATACTTTGTAGTTTGCCAGGAGCAATTTCTGGTGTGCCTGAAGGTGTGCCTCAGAAATCGATTTTGTCTTTCTCCATTGGGCGTAACAATTCAGCTGTTTTCCTTTGAATGCCATTGCCATTCTGGTTGGTATGTTGTCTGGGGAATACGCTCATGATGAGTTCGGCTAACGCTCTTACAATGGGATGGATTTGCATCTTCATGATTGCGCTTGCAGCCTTCATGATGAATTCTTGCCAGATTATGGGGCTATTGGTGTCACAGTGAGAGGTAGGTTCGACAATTGGAGGTGTGAGGGTCTTCTTTGATGTGAAAGCAGCAGCGTAAATCCGTCCTCCTGTGCCTGGCTCAACTTGCAGTCTTCTCGGCAAGTCCTGGTGCTGGTCTCCCTGTGGGATTGTAGCATGTGCAGGCAGTCGTGGATTTAGTCTTGGAAGAGCATGGGAGCTGTGCGGACTCTGTTGGTTATTTGTCCTTTGCTGTTGGTCTGCCTGTTTCGCTTTGACTAGGTAGGGACATCCACAGTAGCTTGCTGGGTGTGCACCACCACAGTTTGCACACGTTGCAGGGTCATTTTTTCAGTAGCAGGGACATTTCTTAGCTTCATGATTCTCACCACAGCAGATGCATCGTGGTTGCTGGTGGCAGAATTCTGAGGTGTGCCCAAGCCGTTGGCAGTTGTAGCACACCACAGTGCCTCGTCTCCCTCTCTGTGCTTCAGTGGTGACTATGCATTTTTTACAACACCCCTCCGTTTCACATCATCCCTCTTAAAGCACTGCCTGCAACAATTTGTCTGGACATACAAATAACATTACTCTACACGTGCTCAGGCATTACACGCAATCCGCCTTGCCTCCCTGTTCCATACAATGCTTCCCGCTTATAGCACTACTCCGTGCCAGGCCTCGTCACTTCCGGCTACACGGTACCTTATCACAGGGAGGAGAAATGATACTGTCCATACCGAGTGCTCTCGCCCTGTGGGGCCCCAGATCGAATGGAAGCAGACGTCCTGCTCGCCTGCAGGCGAGCGCTTAACATTGATTTTGGGATAGAAAATGGCCCCTGTACAATGAGGCGGTTGGACAGAAAAATAGGTGGATTGTGGCAAAAAGGGCACAATTTATACCTGCATTCTGTGCTGGAAGTGGGACCACCCCTTCAAAGTAAGGACTGGTGCAGGACAAAGTTACATAGGTGTAACACAGCCCACCTCCTAATGCACTGCCCTAAACATGACGTCACAAAGATGGACGATTAGGGCAAGATGCGCATTCTGCTGGCAGAAGAAAATAGCAGAATATGTGTCTGCGTGGGCCACTGCGGCATTACAGCGGCCTCTCCAGTTTGGGGGGGGGGGGGGGGGGGGGTTTGTAAACCTGCCAAGCCTGCAAACAAAGCATTGTGGGACGGAACACAGGTCATGCAAAGTTCACTGTTTTATGTATTTGCTGAGCCGCTGGCAGGGTTATTCTTGGCCTGTGCTTGAATAGCAGTGCAATGCATGAGAAACCATAAACCCCACTGAAAAGGGTGCGCAGGGGATGAGGATAACAAAGTGATCCCACTATTGGATCCAGATGTGCCCCTTAAATGGAAGAACTGGATTACAGCGAGCGTAACAGCTGCAGCTGTTTGCAGCTTCCAAAACTGAGATCCAACAAAATCTCCTAGGGACCTCTCCTGAGTAGAACCAACAGTGCGCTTCCCGTAACTGGCGCTAGTGATCGCCTGAAGGAACTGTGAGCAAGCAAAGAATGCTAAAGTGCGGTTAGTGTGACTGAACTTCAACTACAGTTTTTTCCTTGAATTTCCATGGTTTTGTCATTCCATCTTTTTTATTCGGAGCCATGGCCTTGGCCGGAGGGCAGGGCCTTTGGCTGTGCACATTGTATATTTTACGGCACCACTAGCCTTGGCCTCTGGCCACGGCCTATGGTCGTGCCCACTATATTTTTTCGGCGTCACCGGCCAAGGCCTTCGGCCATGCCCACTGTGTATTTTACAACACTACCAAGCCTTCAGCCGTAAAACTCTACCAAGCTACTGGCCATGGCCAACGGCCAGTGATTTTCCACCCGACCTCACTGTAACCAGGGACGTCATTTCACCAACATGCAAGGGGTAGTGACATCACACGACCCTTGACCTCTGATGACATCAAAGGTAGTGATGTCATTTGACCCCACCCCAAAGTGACATCACCAGAAGCGATGGAGCGCAGCCTTTCACTCCTTGACAAAACAGGAAGTGGCATCACATAGCATTGTTTCTAAGTACATTTCGAAAAATATGGCTATAATATCACTGTAAAGTGATATACATTTATACAAGAATGGATCACCATATGTATCCTTAATATCAGCATGTATAGGCCCATATTACCAAATTACTGTGAATTCAAGCAGGCGCCCAAGGCCAAACGATAATAATGTATTATTATGTAGCACCTACGCTTAAGCGCTTCATATAGAACACATATAAATATAATATCACCCAGCCTGTGTTGGTACTCATTTATCAACCTCAGCAGGATGAAAGGCTGAGTTAACCTTGCTGGGACTCCAACCAGCATATCACACACACATTGCAACAACGAGTGCTCAACCCACTGAGCTATCTTACCAGTTATAGCTATCAGAAAAACTGCCACGCCAGAAACAAAGAGCCACATGCTGCCGGCCACAGCCGTGGAGCCTCAGTTTAACAGAAAAAAACAGGTAGATTTAGTTTTTTATTAGGGGTAGCAAGGGAGACCACAAGGGTAGCAAGGGAGAGTTCATGGGTCACAGTTGAGACCCATGGCGTCCCCTAAATTACATCCCTAACTGTAACTGTATGAATATCCTATTAAAAAATAAGTTTTTCCACATATCCATGCGTATAATAGCAATGTACTACATATAGCTGCAATTATCAGTCGTTTTGGATAACTGTAATTATCAGGAAAAGAAATGTTCAGCTGGACCTCCACTCACACACCAAGTGTCCCTCTCCTCACGGCAAGGGCCCCCACTCCCTCAACTCCCATTTGCCTCCGTAGCCCTCTCCCATACCTCCTCAAACACTTGTTGTTCCAAGTGATGCACTTTCATTGCGGATCTCGTTCTCTCAGGTAGCCACGATTATCATCGGACCAACTGTGACTACGGGAAATCGTTTGTACTGCAAACACGGTCTCTCCACCCACCTCCAACCTGATACTATTTCACAGTTTTTCTGTCTCCAAACGGCATTTTTCTGCTTTTTGTTTACTGATATCGGCAGGCTATCACTCACATCAGAAAAAAAAGATGGTGTCTTTCATTTCTGAAAAGCCTCTCTGCTGCAATGCACCATGAGAGATAGTTCTATTGTTTTGGAGAAGGAGGCACACCCTTCTCCAGCAAATATTAAAAAACTACTGGACAGAATAACCCCAAACCACAAAAGGATCGCAAGTCAATGCTTCGTACCCAATTTGTTTTGGACATGGGCCAAATCCGACCAGTGTGCGGGCTGAAAAAAATGGACCTTTTTGGGCTATGGGAAATGAATGGGGACAAGGGCAAAAGTTTTTTGTTTATTTTTGTAATAACTTATTTATTATTTAACGGATCTTACCCAAAATGTCTATGCGTATCAAATGTAGGCATGTTTTCGATTTCCTGTGGTACCCAGTACTCACCTTACGTATAGGTGATGAAGGGTAGCTCAGGGTAAATGCGTTTGTCTTGGAACCAAGACAACGCAGCACAATACAGGTTTGAATCCCGATCCTGCGCTTTGAAACCACTCCTGGTATTCAGTGTGTTATAAATGACCAATTATAAAATATATATATATATATATATATTGTTGTTTAACTCTCATATGACTGTATCGCTGCTGCTGTTGTAAGGCTCTGTTGAGAAACAACCTATTTGAGCTATATCAGAGTAAACAGTGAAATGCTGAGCATTAAGCGGGAGGCTAAGCTTTTCTCTGTTGAGCAACGCAATCGTCCTGGATCTGTGAGCATGGGGTTGGATGCATCATTGGTTCCAGGATGGCCCGTAGAACATTAGATTGTAGGCTGCATACAGAGGTGGTAAAGAGCATCCAATTGGAATCTAGAAAGAACATCACGCAGGATTCCATTGTTAAAGATGCTGGCTGGTGTAACCTAGTGCAGGAGGCCATGGATAGTAAACTTAAGAAAATTAATAAGGGTATCGCTGATGCCAGAGCTCTCTATCCAACAAAGGTTTAAAGGATACTATTACCCCTGTTAGATGTTGGAAGGAAGATGAACTCTTCTCTTTTAAACCTATAACAGAAGAAGAACTAACAACTATTGTTCAAAACCTCAAACTTTCCAATTGTAAGGGAGATGTTTGTCCTTCCCTAGCTATTAAAGCGTGTGCCACCTCACTCATACCCATACTTTGTAAATTTGTCAATGCATCTTTTAGGGACTGTGAGGTTCCCACATGCATCAAGCACTCTTGTGTGACTCCCTTATTAAAAAAACCTGATCTCTCGCCCGATGACCCACTTAACTATCGCTCTATCTCTAACTCCCCATTTCTTCTTAAGATTCTCGATAAAGTGGCTTATGTCCAACTATTGGCTCACTTAAGAAATGGCAACATCCTGAATAAGAGACAGTCTGGCTTTCGAGAAAAACATGGCACAGAGTCTGCTTTGTTGGATTTAAAATCTAGGCTCCTTAGACACATGGATCAAGGCGAAACCAGCATGCTGATGTTGTTGGACCTATCCGCCGCCTTCAACCTGGTAGACCATACGTTACTGGTCTCCAGGTTGAGGGGGGTGGTCGGTTTCTCGTCGGCGGCGGCGGATTGGGTCACCTCTTTCTTGAAAAATCGTTACTGGAGAGTCAGCAGCAACTTAGCTGATGCCAATATCAAGGAGTTGACACAAGGGGTTCCTCAGGGAGCCTGTCTCTCTCCGATTTTCTATAATCTTTTTACGGTTCCGTTTCTTGATTTCTTGGACATTAATAACATTGAGTTTACTAATTACGGCGATGATACTCAGTGTATCATACCCATCTCTGGTGTCTTCTCCGATGACAAACTCAACATCAACAGAATTTATCTGCTTATTCAAAGTTGGATGTGCTCTAATGGCCTGGCCCTTAACACAAGCAAGACAGAGCTTATGCTTGTGGGTACCGCCCCCAAGATCCGTAAGCTTGAAGATCAATATTCCAAATTGGTTATTGATGAATGTGTTATAGTGGTCAAGAAGAAAGTCAAGACTCTGGGCATTTATCTTGACTGTAATCTTAATATGAAAGCTCAGGTTGGTAGTCTGGTGGCTTCATCCTCCTACTATATCAAATTGCTCTCACATGCTCGACCATTTCTTTCCCGTACTAGTAGGGAAACCCTTACCAGAGCATTGATTAGCTCCAGGCTTGATTATTGTAGCAGCCTGTTAATTGGTCTTTCTAATGGTGAGCTGCACAGACTGCAGGTTGTGCAGAATAATGCTGTTAGGGTTGTCATGGACAAGAAAAGGTCTGATCATATTTCCGAGGCAAGAAGGGAACTTCGCTGGCCCCCTATTAGGGAACGTATCCTCTTTCGGCTCTTATCTATCTCTTTTAACTGACTGAAACATTCAGGCCCTAGTGAGGAACTACGACCTAAAGTGAGCAAACATAATCTCAGATCCAGCAACCAATATCATCTTATGCTTCCGGTATGTAAACTATCGCAAACCAAGGCTGGTGCCTTTTTCTCTGCAGCTCCTGTGGCCTGGAACAATTTGCCCTTGAAATTGAAATCAGAAAACTCCATTTGCGTATTTAGAAAAGGTTTGAAGACACATTTGTTTAAATAATCTACCTCTGGTTTACTAATTTCTTGATCTTTTTCCTACCCTTCTATTCTGCTCAATCACATCTCCCATCTGTTTGTCAGTGCCCTTAAGCCTTTGTGTCAGTGGTTTCTGCGCTATATAAATGTTAAATAAATAAATAAATAACTGTTTGGAAACACCTTGCAGTTGTTGGAATATCTGCATAATACAGGAACTTGGTGGCAAAATTATACTCTTGGAGAAGCTGGTCTTCCCCCAACTGACCCAGCACACTGAACTTGAGCTTGACTGAGCTTGTCGGTTGCCTGCACAACCATTAATCTGGATTTCGAACATCCAGAGGCACGGAAACTTCTCTTCTGAACACCCGTGTAGAACTGCTTGCATCTCTTGATTATAACTCTCCAGCTGTTCTCATTCTACCTGATCTCTCCTCTGCATTTGATATGGTCAACCACTCCAACCTCATAAAATGGCTCCATGTTACCCTTGGTAACTCGGAGCGGGCACTGGACTGGCTGACCTCCTTCCTCAATGCCCGTGTCCCCCAGGTTATACTGGGCTCTCTACATCTCCCACCTCTATCTCCACCTGTGGCTTCCCCGGGGCTCCAAACTTGCTCTCTGGCTCTTTAACATCTATCTTGCTCCACTTGCACACCTAATTTCCACTTTTGCCCCTCACTTCCAGTGTTATGCAGATGACACACAACTCTTCTTCAAACTTCCTTCTGATCCACTTGTTACTTCCTCCATCATTCCCGACTGCCTATCTGCCATCCAGCCCTGCTGTGCCTCCAATGTTCTCTGCATCAACACTAGCAGGACTGAGATCCTTCCCATTGTACTCCTGATCCATCTTTCTTCTCCTCACTCTGGCCACCCTCTGTGGGCTCTCCCCCTTCTCCTTCATCAGTAGCCATAAACCTTGGAGTCATCTTTGACTCCTCTCTTTCTTTTCTCCCTCACATCCAGGACCTTGCCAGGAAGGCCCACTTTGAACTCCGCCTCCTCAAAGGAACTTTCCTTTCCTAACTCCCCCCTCCAATAGCCTCAGCCTCCGCCCACTCCCAGCACATGCCTCTGGGAACCCACTGGCCTGTGCTAGCTTACAGGCCTGCACTTATTGTATTGGCAGATGACCACTCTTACCAAGTGACCTCTGCCAGGCACTTAACAGCTGCTTGCAACATGCTCCCTAGCACTTCCCTCTGTGGAACTCCTAGCACTTACCCCCTCCCTTGTCCCTTCTCTCTCTCTGCACTTGCACGTTCTGAATGCTCACAAGGCCTAGTAGGACCCCCTTTTTCTTTCACTACATTGTTATTATATTTGCCTTTCATTCCCATGTACCCTCCCCATTGCCCTGCGGGTGCTTTGAAACACAATTTACTTGATGTATAAGCCCCTTACAAATGCACAATAAATAAATACAAAATAAAATAAATGCTGCATGTGAGCTTTCATATTTGTATTAGGAGGCAGTACTTTGACTTTTGGGTTCATTTTTCTACTACATTCATCCAATCAGTGTGCATTATGGCAGCCAGGGCATGCCAGTTTGACGGTCAACGCTACCATATCTAAGATGGAAGGAATACATTGTTAGAACATGGTTATCATTTGTGGGTTTTTTGTTTGTTTGTTGGGGAAGGGGAGGTGTGTAGTGTGCTTGAGGACATTGTATGTGGTTAGGGAGGGAATGTATGGGATCAAGGGGATTTCTGGACGGGGTTGGACTATGCCATAAAATTGTCTCGGGCACCAATAAAAAAAAGTGGCCCACTAGTGCAAATGGCTATTCATTCCTTTTGTGACACTTTTTGAATAGTAGCCAAGGGGCAGTGGTTTGATAAAATGTGATGCAAATCGTGAATTGTAAATAATATTTATTCAGCAACACTGTTCAACACTATTAGCCATATAGTGAAGTAGCTCATCAAACTTGCCCACATTGGTCAATAAAGTGGCCCACTTTGACCAAACGAAACAAGCATTTTGCATTTTTGGTGCAGCCATTGGCCTATTGCCCTATAGGCCGGTCCAAACCTGCTTCTGGAAGTGGAGCTGGGTTGTATTTATGATTGCTGTGGGTTTCTCTCTAAGTTTCCCAGGCTCTCCCGGGCCAGAGGAGCCCGGGAAACTTAAAAAGAAAACCACAGCAATTATAAATACAACCGCATTGTATTTATGACTACAGCAGCTTTCGCTTTGAGTCTCCTTGACTACCCCGAGCCGGGGGAGCCCGGGAGACTCAAAGCGAAAGTACCGGCATTTATAAATACAATGTTGTTGTATTTATAAATGCTGTGGTTTTCTTTTTAAGTGTCCCAGGCTCCTCCGGCCCGGGGGAGCCCAGGAAACTTAAAAAGAAACCACAGCAATTATAAATACAACCGCGTTGTATTTATGATTGCTGTGGTTTTCTTTCTAAGTTTCTGCAGGAGACCGGGGGAGCCCGGGAGACTCAAAGCAAAAGTACTGCCATTTATAAATAGAACCTTGTTGTATTTATAAATGCTGTGGTTTTCTTTTCAAGTTCCCCGTGCTCCTCCGGCCCGGCGGAGCCCGGGAAACTCAAAGCTGAAGCCACCGCAATCATAAATATAACAACATTGTTGTATTTATGATTTCGGTGGTTTTCTAACCACCGGCAATCATAAATACAACACTGTTGTATTTATAATTGCTGCGCCTTTTCTTGTAGGCAAGTGCAGGCAATTATGAGTACTTCACCGGCATCCGGCAGAGTATTCATAATTGCTGAGACTTTCTTTTCTAGTTTCCTACTCACGGGACAGCAATTATGAAAACTCAGCCGGCAAAGTATTTATAATTGCTCTGCTTTTCATTTTACATTTTCTGTGCTTCCCTGGGTTTGGGGAGCACAGAAAATGTAAAATGAAAGTGAAGGCAGGCTCATCTCCATGTTAAGCTCTGCTCTGGTTGCAGTAAGCAAAAGCTCCCAGTATGGGGCTTTCGCTGCTTGATTAGTGCCACCAGAGCAGAGCTTAACTTGTACAGAAGAGGCTGCTTGAAATCACAAAATGTATGCCCGCATGTAAACACTTTGAGCCTCATTTGCTCCAAATTTTATATAGGAACTTTCTTTAAAAATATTTTTATATACATTTTTGATTAGGGGCCATCTTTTTAGTCAATAAAATGTTTGCGTGAACTATCCCTTTAAGCTAATAAAATGTCTCACTTACAATCTGCGTCTGCATGAATACTTCAAGCATACATAGGGAGGCTGAGGAAGCGCAAGGAGCCCGTGCCCAATTCCCACTGAAAGCAGTCGTAGAAGTTGCACCATTCCTGACCACCTGTGTCTGTCTGAATGGCCCGGCAACTGTAGGGACAACATGCTCCAAAGCTCCCGTAGCTCCACACTCTTCTCCAGCCTCGTTATGAAAGGCAGTAGTGACGTAAACGTAAGGGGAGCATATAAATTACATGCTCCAGCACCCCTGCAATTCCCTGACTGCTCTGCTTCCCTGTCCCCTTGTCAACAGCAGCAGGTCTGGGCAGCTGTTTGAATTCAGCAATGCTTGCAACCAGACCTGCTGGTCTCGCTATGCTATGCTGTTAGGTCCTAAGGATATCTGGTTTCTGCCCATGCCAACCTTACACATCCTAGGTAGTCTGGCCGTGCTGTTCTGACTCAGTATAAGGAACATCTAACAACTTGCTATCAAGCACTCAGGATTTGAATGGCATCTCACTTCGTAAAACCAAGCACATTAAAAACGAGTTTCTGTCCAATCTTTCCCCCAAGGTTCTCTTTTCCTGGGTAAATGAGCTACCTATCCCAATAACCCACGGGCTCCTCATCCGTAACTGGCCATTTTCTTTATTTTTTGGCGGTCTCCTCACTCTTATTCAACATCTCAACTATTTGGTTGCATCAGATAACCTTCATATTTACTTTCTTAAATATTTTAACTATATCAATCTACCTCTAGCATTCACACTATGGTTGAAGAACTTGTCCTTTCTAATATCGACTCTGGGAACTCTATCCGGCTAACGGGCTTCACTAATCCACCCTCGCTCTTCTGAAGGCAGCAGCGGCATAGATAGGGTAGGGCCGGAGCGGCCCTGGCCCACCCAAATTCTGTAAATGCCTACTCAGCAGCGCTGTGTGGGCATTGGTAGATATGCTAATGTCACTGCGGTGGGCCCAACGACATTAGCTTCAGGCCACACTTGCTCGACAATTCTGGCTATGCCTCTGGAAGGCAGTCTTACATTCTGCACTAAACTGCCCATTGAGGAAAAGAGATTTGATATGGCCTGAAGCTCTCACAGAGTTTGAGAAAATGGCTTCACAGAGCACCAGTCACTGCAAAAAAGAAGCTATTGACAGTATGGAAAAGAGATAGGAGGCCATCACATGACGATTTATTAGTAGATCTTAACGGCTTAGAAAAAGATCTCCTAGTGAACAAAATGGCATGAGTCCCACCCCATCTTTTGTTTACACGGCTTACTATATTGTCTGGTTGTTGTTTTGAGTGCTAGCCTGAATGGAGACCGCTCAGTTGAGGTTACAATTGCACAGTTGATTTGTATTGTTGCTTTGCTTAATTCTTAGTTTGAGAGGTTCTCCTTTTTTAGTGTTCCCTCTCCTTTTTCTACCTGATAGGGATCTTTTCTTGCACAAGCTCAGTTCTCTGGACCCAACTTAGGGTGTGGTTCATTTGCACCCGGAACTACTTTTCTGGTTTCTTTCTGGTTTATCTGTATGAGCTAGCCATTGCATTCCAGTATGTAGTGTATTTCCAGCTGTGCTCAATAAAAAGAAATACAAGCAAACACCCTCAGAGGTACCCCTGCTAGCCATCTATGCCATCTGCCATGGGCCTTTCAGTCCCAGGAAACTTCAGTTAGTGATTGGCACATTCCGCCAGTCTGCAAACATGGAAGGGTCTTTGTACAGCATGGCTGTGTTGTGTTGGAACAGCCACCCTGAATCGTTGCGAAAAAACATCAATTTATTGTCTTTTTGCAAGCAGTTGAAAACCTGGTTGTGCTAGCACGTATTTTAATTGCTTCCATTTTAGTTCCTGGCAGTCCTGAAAGTAATTTTTTTGCATTGCAAATTGTTTTTGATTGCTGTCTTTATAATACAAATGTTTCATTCGCCTTGATTTACCTTTGATTATTAAAATCTGTTTTACTGCAGTTTTAATATCATATATGTTTTATTGTAGAGCAGTTAAATGTGTTTGTACAATGTTCGTACTACAGAAAAAGCCAGCATAACACACATACAGTCAGCTATCATTCCTCTGGCAACTTGGAATAATAGAATCTCGCATTGATGTTATGTTTGGTGCAGAAAATTGCTGCAACATTTGGTGGACAGATGCCAGAGAGGTACCACAATGAGATAATAGCTGAGGACTGACACATTCCTAATTGATCAAATAGAGATATCTTTAACTTTTTCCTGAACTGAAGAAGATAGTTAATTTAATATAATAAAACAGGGAGCTTAATCCAAAAAGTGGTTGCCTTTACTGAGATGGCCCTACCACCCCATATGGAGATAAGAAGCAAGTACATTGTTGAGCAATATAACACGTGTTTCGGATCATGCATCACACATCTGTGTTTTTCAAGATGGATATGTTTTCATCGGTGGATGTCTTTGTGAACTAAGCACAGAGGACCTGAAAACAATTTGTTTCACCACTGGGAGACAAAGCAGCTAGTGTAGCGCTGTGTACTTGTCAGAGAGCCACTAAGAGCTTGGATGATACATTCTAAATTGATTGAAGATTTTGGATGGAATAAAGCGGAAGTCCAAAGTAGGCTTTGTTAAAGTGAACTGAAGTAAGCATTCATGGGACCATCTGGTCTGTAATAGACTAACAGAGAAAAGTCGTCTTAAAAGCATTATATGTGATGGAGGATAGCTCAAGGGCAATATGTTTGTCTTGCAAACAAGACAGCATCAAACAGTATGGGTTTGATACCCAGTCCTGTGCTTAGAGGCATGAAGCACGTTATAAAAAACAATATATATATATATATATATATATATATATATATATATTTTTTTTTTTGTATCTGCGCCAAACAGGGTTGTGCAGTTTTGCTGAGTGTTGCCAACACATCCAGTTGACTATCCATTGGCACTCCTAGATTGCTCAACTGGTTAACTTGTAAAGGTGGTTTGCCATGCAAAGGGGTACATGTCATCGTTCCATAGGGTGGTTACATGCCCACTGATCATGAACTCAGTCTTTCTCATGTAGAGTTGCAATCTGTTGCCACCATGAATGCTCTTACATGGCAGCGGATATTCCCATCTCTGGTGGTCACCGCATTCCCAGAGGTCATGACCCGAAGGAGAGGAACAGAGATACAAAAAACCAAAGAAACGTAAAAACACATTCTCAGTTTATGCCTGCAAAGTGTGGGGCAGCAGACACGTAAGGCAGGAAAGAAATCAAGACGCTCCCCTGCAAGGAGCACACTGTGCACACCCTCTAAGATATTCCACCGGAAACTCCAGACTCCAGTGCCCCTCTGAATGGGCAGCATTTGCAGTCAACACCCTCTATTCCAGACCCACACCCTTTTCAGCATTGTTACTTGTTCACCACTAACTGTAAATGTTAGCTATTCCCTGCTACAGTGATTGGTAGATCAGTAAAAAAATGCAATGTTGTCAGGACTGCTGCCACCCTGTAAACATCTAATTAATGTGTTTAATCCCTGCTGACGTCCAGTGCTCTCTTGCTCCCCAAAGCTATATACCTACTGAGCATACTGAGGAATGAGCTTTGAGTGCCAGTAAATTGTGTGCCATCCAAGCCTGGATTTCGTAAAATGAATACTGTTCATGGTTGCAGCATCCTTCGAGTAGTTGCCAGATAATTTGAATAGGATCTGGGTGTTGTCCGCATAGTTTGCAAACTGGACAGCCAGACCGTCAAGAAGATCGAGAAATGGTCTAATACAAATGTTAAACAACAAGGGAGATAAACATGAACCCTGCGGAACGCCACATGTAAGAGAGGTGTGGTTAGCTTGAGCCCCCTCGGCGGCCACTCTAGAAGTTCTAGGACCAAGAAAGGACGTGATCCACTGGGCAGCATTTTCTGAACAGTTGGAAGTATTTAGAAGTCTATTATTGTGATCAATAATATCAAAAGCTGCTGAGAGATCTAACAGCAGAAGTAAGGCTGGGTGACTTCTTTCTATAATTCTCTAATTGTTTGATTTAAGATCCAGGAGAGCCGTCTCCGTCCCATGCTGGGATCGAAAGCCAGATCGGTAGGGATTAAGAAGTTTGTTTTCCTCTATACATTTCTGGAACTGGAAGTAAGCCACTCTGTCCAGAATCTTTAGGAGATATGGAACATTAGGGATTTGCCTGTAATTCTTGGGAACTGCAGGGTCGAGGGTGTCCTTTCTCAGAAGGGGAGTAACCCAGACATCCTTGAAGGCGACAAGTACTATGCCATGTACTATGCCTGTTGTGAATGACGAATGAGGATTTAATCATTTTGGTGATTCATGAGATCAGGACGTCCAGGGAACCCTTCAGAATATCAGGGGGGCATGAGTCCCCTAAGCACGATGTAGACTTCATGTTGGTAACAATCTCTTGGACCTCCTTTTCAGAGCACCTACGAAATTCGAATTTTGGGAGGGTTTCTAAATTAGTGAAGTGTTTACTGTCTGTATTAGTGTAGTCATTGTTAGTATCAAGGCTAGCCAATTGGTTGGATATGGCTAGGAGGTGTCCTGCAATTTTATCTCCATAGCTCGGATGTTATGGCACAGCCAACTCCCTCCCCTAGAGAGGGCTGCCACCCATATAAGGCAAAGAGTCCACCAACCACATAGGTTATGTGTTTCCTAAGTGTACTGTCAGGTGAGGGGGGGAAACTTGGCACAATAATTGATTGGATATCTTTGACATTTATACTCCTCACAAAGAAGAGCATAAATGGTCTACACAATGTTGAAGGGCAGTGCAGGTTTGTGTCAGTAGCATCATATCTCCTGCGTAAGTCAATATAGAAATGCAGTATGCACTGATGTGTTGCTTATCCAAGGCTAAATCTTCTAGTTGTTATGGTAATGCATGTGCAAATGAATTAAAGAGCAGGGATGCTACAACATCTCCCTGTCTAACACCAGTGCTGGCTAAGAAGAATGGAGTGGCCTCGCCATTCAGGCCAATCATAATTGCCATAGTGAGGTTGTTGTGGGCTTCCTGAAATGGTACCAGTAAATCTGAAAGCAGTTTTCATTGGGTAGTATTTTTTAAAGTTTTTGTTACATTCTAAATACTCTCATGAGCCTTGCCCAACAGAAATTTTATTATAGACATTGAAACATTGTTAAATGACGTATGGTACTGTTTATATGGAACTATTTCATACATTATATTTGTACTGTTGACCCAACGTGAGGGGGCAGAAAAGTGGGGAGCTGCGGGGCAGATTCGCTGCCTACTGGGGAAAAGTGGCACGACAAAACGAACATACAATAAGCTATAACGGCACACATGACTTTTGAATGGTAAAAACAGAGGGGGTAAGTTAAGCTTAAGACAGAAACAAAATGTTAGGAGATAGTCATAGGATCACAACAAATTTAGCAGTTTACTATTCTTAGTTATAAAAAGAGAACACATGGGAGCTACACACCAGAGGCAAGGCACACGTGCACTCTATTGAACTATATACAAAAAGAAAGCCAGTCTGTCATAGTAAGATACAGTGTTAGGAGCTGCAGAAAAGCACACACGAACATTCTTACTAAAAACAATTTCATTTTTTTTCTTTAAAGAATATTCAAATAGTTATGCAACAAAACCTCACATCCAATAAAGAAACAACCGAATGATTTGGATCATCATACTAAGTTCATCAATTCATTAATGGGGTGATGATCTGATACATCTTCTAATTAATCATGTCTTCAGTGCACACACCCTTTAACATTCTCCTCTATTATGTACATATATGAATATATACAATGCTCTCAAATGCCACATGTTTCTCTTGCTACATTCCATTCCTTTCCCATTAAGCCTTGTGTGCTTTGAAACACTATTCAGTTGTATAAGCGCCTCACAAATGCTCAATAAATACATAAATACAATTTAAAGAAGTTTATTTAAAAAATGTGGAGATCTAATCTTACCGTCTACAAATAGTGCTTTGGTCATTGTTTTCATAAGGCCATAGGCTAGATGGAATGTATGTTGGGAGAGGGTAAAGCAGTGAAAAGATGCAAGATATTACCAAACATTATGATAAACGGGATTTTAAAAGAAAACGTTAACATTTAAGAATTTGTAAAGTACTTTAATTTAACAAACAACTGCCAGAGACCAACGGACTAATCCCATTCCAATTACACAGCTCTAAGAGCAACATTGACAACGTTCATGGTGAGACACACGCTGTTCTTTTCGCATACACAAAGTATGCGTTTCTGTTAAAGCACCCGCTTTGTTTGCACAGGTGTTTGCAATACGGCACCATGACTGTTGCCTTACACCAACATAAATGATGTTATGTCACTCCTAACAGCTATTTCATCGTAGGGACAGAGGGGGCCAGGCCTGTCATCCCATGACATTATAATGGACAGGCAGCCGGTCACGAGCAGTTGCATCTGGCGTTGCAAGAAGCCGTCCCTTGGCATCTGGAAACAATGGCATGCACAGTACGGCAATATGTAGCTAGGCGGAAAGCGTAAGAGAAATCTTTAGGAAAACATTTCAAAACAGACACAAAGATTGTGGAAAGTAGTACACAAATGGAAGGGGACAAACATGACATTTTAAGGAATTATTGTCGTTGACCATGGGTACATATATTGCAAGCCTACAAAGGCTTCGAAACAGCAGTCGCCGTAAGGGTTAAAAAAATGGCAGCTACACAGTGAGAGGGTAATTCAGTTATGAAGCCAACATAGATGGACAAGCAAGAAAAAATGACATGTCTTGATATTACACAAGGCAAAAAGAACGTGCAAACTGATACACAAAGCTATGTGGGCAAGCATAACATTTGAAAGAAGAAGAAATAATGGTCAACAAGTGAGACTCTACTCATAGCCTGCAAACGCTAACAATGTGCACTCTCTGTTATTGAAGGAAAAATATAACTGCGCAAAAAGATAATACTTCAGTTACATTGTCACAATTAGTGTTTGGTAGTATAAAATTAAAATGTGGATCGGTGTCGAGTCATCAAAAGTAAACTTACATGATCTTGACAGCCTCCATTGCTTTTCTCAAAGTCAGACAGCAATGTGGTAGCATCAAAGAATCTTTGTGAACTGATTTCATGTTTCTTACAAACGATTTTAAAACATAACCTTATCAAATGGTATGTTTTTCCAAGCTCTCATTCCTTGCATAGCTTTTGAAGTTTCCCTTTTCGCTCAAGGTCAAAAAACAATAGCCCCTTATAGATTGACTTGGATGCGTGGGTCTACTGAGCTCGCAACCAAAAAAGCAAATCATCTGACCTTCACTCAGAAGGCAAATACATTCTCACTTTGCAACAACATATGACAATCCAATCATGAAAACCGCTACTCCCATACGCCTCCAGAACCACTGTTTCCAACAAACACTCCAGGTGGCGGGCTCACATTTCAAAATGTAGGACACCAGTCCGACTTCAATATTATTCTGAAAACATTGTAACACAGACGCATGCATTGGGCGCCATACATTGAGCACCAACTTCCACTTTACTGTATGAATTTGGTGGCAAGAAAACACCACTTTTTGAGTTTGCGGTGCCACATTCCATCCCAAGCTAATTAAAGCTCACCTTCAGAAACAGTATTTCATAAGTATAACAAGTCCATAGGTGTCTTGTTTTGTATGTGTTACCGGCGATGTCCGTGTACACCAAAACATGAATGAAAGATGGCGGAGGCAGCAAAGAAATGTGACACACTTCACGCTGTTCCACAGCCAATCAGTGAAAGCGCCACATGTCCGCGGACATGACGCTACGGATTAGCCAATCGATTTCTTGTCCGCAGAGCGAACAGCGAAGTGTGGCTGCGGAGCTGACATAGATATCACTAATTTTTTTAGACCTACTTTTTGATCGATTTAAAGAAAACTACTGGACAGATTTTCACCAAATTTACAAAAGCACACTTTTAGAACCAAGCCGCTGCTCCTGCTGCAAATCTGGTGAAAATCCATCCAGCGGGTTGGCCTGTAGGCATGCGCAAAGTTTTTCCCCCATTCAGTCTATGAGAAAAAAAGACGTTTTGGGACCCCCCCTATAACTTTCCCCCCCCTGGACCAAACATCACCAAACTTTGCAAAAAGATTCAGAGTGGCCCATATACTTTTTTTTTGTAAAGTGTGGTGCTGATTCATCCAGGGGGAGCAACTTAACCATAACTACACAGCCACTAGTGTGGCTGTGTTTTATATATATATATATATATATATATATATATATATATATATATATATATATATATATATATATATATCACCGTAAGTCTCCAAAACACTGCTACAAAATACACTTTGCTTTTATCTAATGGTATATCAGAATATGGGACATGTGAAGACGAGCTCAACTTATTTTTAGTGAGATTTTATTTATTTATTTATCAGATGAGCAATGCTCTTTTATTCATAAAAGAATGTACAATAGATAAGAAATCCATTTGACGGGAAGGGATGTGCTTCTTACAATGGGGTACATTTGAGGGACATTCTGACTAGGCTGTGGAGGGAAGTAAATGAAACAGTCACCAAGGACAATACATAAGTTGACATACTTAGATTAAGGACAGCAAACGTTGTCCATTTTTAAGTACAGGTAGGCGGTACGGCTAGCTTTGCTCGGGATTTGGCCATAATGGATGAAGTGCTAGAGCAGAGGCATAGGAAGTGAGGGACAGAGGCAGGTTACAGGTGAGGGAAAAATGTTAGCTAGTAGGCAGATGAGAGGTAGGTTAAGAGGGGAACTTATAGGTGAGGAGGTAGTCTTTTAGTTTGGTTTTGAAAGTACCACCTTGTTAGTTCCAGTCGATTCCACTGTATTACAATATTATATTGAGCCCAGAGGGAATCCTGATATATACCAAGAGATGGTCATTTGGGCAATTTTGTTTCCACATTGTGTATGACACATACTTCAATGGATTAGAAGTTAGTAATGATTCTAAATAGGATCTAGAAATCCTCAGCCGACTATAGTCTGATACATTGAACCTCATTACAAGCATGGTGGTAGCTGTGCCTGTATGGCAGGCACGGCAACCGCCATGCTCGCTACCGGCACCGCCTCCCGCGATTGGGCAATAACCGGCCCATTACGGCAATTACTGCCACCCATTGAATGGCCAGTAATTGCCAATTCGCGGGTGGCGGTATTGCCAGGCTACCGATCCCCATTCTGCCCCACAAGGCAGAATGGGGGTGGGGAGCATGGATGCGCTGGCACCGTTGATAACGGTGCCGGCACAATTACGAGTTATGTTCGCGGGTGCCGCACAGCCCGCCAGGTACAACCTGGCGGGCTATCAGGCACTCAAAAGCACAACTCGTAATTCGGCGGGACGGTATGAACGGTGCCGGTGCCTTACCGGCACCGTTCATACCATCATCGCCAGGGTCGTAATGAGGCCCATTCTGTTTCAAATGTATTCCCTAGACGTGACGCCTCTTATGCTACATTTCCGGAATTGCCTCACTTCCAAGACTTCGCTTACCACTCAAGATTTACACACAATGTATGCAACGCACGTGTGATCCTCAATCTACATTTCCATATTACCATATGCTAAGGGCACCTTGTCCTCACACAATGTTTTTCTTTTTTACACATCCCCTTGCTCACTAAATAGCGAAGGCCTAGGACCTCAACACACCCTGGGAATCCATGACTTGTCCGGTTGGACACACGAACTGTACTGTCCTGCCATCCAGGTAAATGACTACAAGATACATGTATGTCTCATGATAACTGTTGGAATGTATATGTAATTCAAAATACTGATGATACTATGTTCTATTTGAATCATAGGTTCTGCCTGATATTTGGGAAACCAGTATTCTCAAGGGGGGCATGGCCAAGCCGCCATGCAGTGAGGACGCTTCCCGTAGAGCTCCTGCACGATCCGGCAAGATCCGTGCCGAAAGGGCGTAATTATTCCTCTTGAGCTGAAATTAAAGAGAAAGTATGACCGGGTGAATTTGTAAGGGCGACGGACCCCGTAAGACGAAGTACGAGTCTGTGGTAATGGCAGGAGAGAAAGCAGGCACTTTCACCCAAGATGGTGCCGGCAGCCCACACCAATCCAGTGAATTAGAGCCAGCTGCATGAGAAGAGACAATCCCCAGCGCGGCAGCTATGAGCGGGATGCAAACGACTGGCTACGGAAGCAGTAAAACTAAGGGACGCTGCCTTGGAGACCGGCAGCCTGACTCCATGACTATGGAGCTGAGGACGCAGACACAGCTGAGTGCAGTGTGCACAGAAGTGCGCACAGAGAAGCTGCAGAGGACACCAGTCTCCCGAGCGAGGCACATCGCACTGGCAGACAGAGGCCCACAGCCCACTGTGTGCAATACTATAACAGGTGGCACGCGAACTGGGCCGGGCGGGAGAGAGGAGGCGGCTTGCGGCGCCGGGAGCCCCGGTGGAGAGCGGTGTGAGACCGCGCAGCCACGGCAGACGCAGAAGCTTGGGCCTACAGAGAAGTGCGAACGGGGAAGCAACCGCAACACTCTGTAGGTATTAACAGTGGCTAAAGCGGGTAGCACAACAGAGTATCAGATTGAACAACAGCTTGAGTAAAGCTGCTACGCACAAGTCTGGGCCATCAAGGACATTTTGTGGGTGCACCCGCTGTGACCTGAGGAGGCAAGGAGTGAGTCATGCTCTACCATGGTGGGGGCGGAGGAGATAGCTAGGGCATAACGCACACCTGTGGACTGCTACTGAGCAGGAGGAGCTGCGTAGCATAATCTTGGGCCCTGAACACAGCTGGGTGTTGGAGCAGCAGGCTGGCATAAAAATCCCACAGTGAAACCAACCAAGTAAGCGGAAGGCATAGTGGTGTGGAAGACAGCACGGCAGCGCGACATAGCTACAACAAGAGCTGTTCTGCACCAAAGCAGAGGCTTAAGGTCGCCCCACAGGAAGACACACTACAGAGATAGCGAGCAACATCTCCACATTACCTGGTGGGCCCAGTGAAATAAGCCGAGCTCAGCAGCCACTCCAGCCTTCAGACAGACAGAAACCCACAATAACGCAGCACAGGGGATGAGGAGTGGCATTTCCATCCCTGCGCTTCCATACACAGGAGCAACTGTCACGGCAAGCTGCTGTATAGTGAGATAACCACCCACAGTAAAGGTACAAACGACCAACACCTAGGAGAGACATGGTTAGACAACATCATATCCAAAGTGCCTGAGGCAAACCAATGTACTAGTGTCCAGACGACTAAAGTACTGCCCAGACACAGCGCTCAGTGACACAAGCAGCGAGGCATACATGGCAGCCAATGCACACAAGAACAAAGGCAAACAGCCCATGCTGGATATGTGATGCCAAAATATACAAGTGGATCCACAGCTTGACCTGACGTGACGCGACAAGAAGAGTCAGAACAATTGAGCAGGAACCAGCAGATCCTGGCAGCCATCGCAGCTATGAAAGTGTCCCTGGAAAAATAAAATAGACTGTCGGCTTAGACGTGACTCTCTTAAGGCAAGATGCGCAAGCATTGGCGTAGCAAACGGAGACCCTCAAGAAACAGGTCACGGAAAACGTAGCAAGACTAAAGGTTACCACAGCAGATGTATTAATACTTCAACAGCAAATGTGAAACCTGGAAGGGAGAGTGGAGGACGCAGAAAGACGTGCAAGACGTAACAACATCAGAATTATCGGCCTTCCTGGAAAGTGAAGAAGGTGCAAACCCCACTAACTTCATAGAAAACCTGCTGCTGCAATAAATAGGCCTAGGCACCTTCACACAGGGTTTTACAGTGAAGCGGGCACATAGGTCCCTGAGGAGGAAGCCGCTGCCGAGTGCCCTGCCGTGGCCCATCATAGCCTGTATCTTAAACTATAAAGACAGGGTAAAGATCCTTGAATACTTCAGGAAAGGAGGCACAATCCGTAGGACATCTGCAAGCATTACAGTGCACCCCAACTGCACCCTTCAGGTACAAAAGCAGAGAATTTTATTTTTATTTACTTATTTATTGCATCTGGTTAAACGCCCAAACCCTCAGGTATCACGGCGTGAATGCACTTCACCTCAGTGAAATGGAGGCTACGAGCAACAAATCTCAAATACATACGGCTATATCCATCGGGGTTGAAGATCATATGGAATGGTAGAACTATTTTTTCGACACTCTAGGAGAAGTTCACAAATGTATGGACGCAGAGAACCTGCCGACAAATGCTGGAGACGAACCAGCAGACACAGCAGACACAGCAGACCCAGGAACGTAATGTCACACAAGCGGCATTGGACGCGCAGGAGACCGAATAGTATGACACAAGATAAGTACATGCAGTTGCATGGACTCCCCACATCAGCCCATCATGAATCAACAGAAGCAAGCAACGTGATATCCAAGGTTCAAAGAGCACGTTGTGCAGGAACACGCTTTTACCCAAGACAAGTTTTTGTGTTTGGATACTAGCAATTATGTATCCACTCGCTGCACTCCTATTACCGAGGGAGGGACAATGGGGGCTGGAGAGAGAAGCGGGAATGCCTGAGCACAAGGTATTGAGCTGGACAATTGTTGGGAGGGCGGGAGTTAAGGGGAACAGTTGGGCGTCAGCCTATACAGACACACGGCACAATGCATGAGAGTAGCAACAGACTATTAAGACATACTGTGGAATAAAAACAAGATGGGGGAACTTGGGATAGCCTTGTGGAACGTCACGGAGGTTAATAGTTATATTAAGCGAAGCAGAGTAATGATGTACTTGCTCCGCCAGGAAATAGACATAGCGCTGTTACAAGAAACACACCTTACAACAGACAGGCTGACCACCTTGGCCAGGAAATGGTCTGCCACCAACCTGGGCTTATCGTACTCAGCATATGCCAGAGGGGTGTTGTTATGGGTTGCACAGTTGGTACATTTTCGGATCCTCAAAATGGTCAGGAACAAGGAAGGCAGAATGGTGTCAGTGCAAGGCTTCCTGGAAGAAAGAAAAATATGTATTATAAATACATATGCCCCGATTCATGATACTGCTGCATACTTCTGATCCCTATACTGGCACATAGACACGCACAGGAGCGGCACACTAATATGGGGGACGGGGGGATTTTAATTGTACAGTAAACCCCAAGTTAGATAGATCGGATAATAAACTTGCACACCTATCCCCTACGGCTAAAACCCTGAACACCTTGTTACAAGCCTTGCACCCACAAACACAAGGAGACTCACATTAGTCAGCCCTGCATGACCTGTCAACTAGAATAGGCTACATCTTTACGGGTGAGGAATGACTAGGAGAGTTTATAAATGCAGAACACAAGGCGCAACTGTTGTCAGACCGCACACCACTAGTAGCCACTTTGCGGGTCCTCCCTCCCAAAGCAAACATATCGACTTGGAAGCTTCTAGGCAAATCACTGAGAGATAAGACCTCTGAGCGCACCTCAGAGTGGGCATTAAAGACAACTTTAAACGTAATGTAGGTAGTGTGGCGTCTG
Source organism: Ambystoma mexicanum (assembly GCF_040938575.1). NCBI lineage: Eukaryota > Metazoa > Chordata > Amphibia > Caudata > Ambystomatidae > Ambystoma > Ambystoma mexicanum. The sequence continues at coordinate 270,238,796 of NC_090921.1, read as the reverse complement.
CAGGGATAGTGTGGGAAGCCTTTATGGTGGTGATTAGAGGGCTTGCTATCTCGGAAGCAGGGGGAGTGCGGGCTGTGATAGAAATTGACCTGTCTAAAGCAGAAGCCACAATAGTGAGTATAGAAGGAGTGGCGGGTGTGACAGAAGACCATGTACGAGAGGCTACGCATCTGAAACAGGAATGCCTGAAAAACTGGGATAGATTAGTTGCATTGGGCCTCATTACGACCCAGGCGGTAAGTTACCGCCTGGGCCGTGACTTTACCACCATGGCGTAAACTACGTTTACGCCATGGTGGTTGGCGGACTTACCGCCCCATTCCGACCTAGGCGGGGCGGTAAGTCCCCAATCCCCATTTACCCTTCCCCATTCCCATTTTTGCCCCATAGGGCATAATGGGAGTGGGGAAGGCGTTAATTACGCCACCGTAAATTACGGTGGCGTAATTAACTCCATGGTCCCTTAGCGCCATGGATTTTAACACCTGCTAAAAGCAGGTGTTAAAAGCACCATGGCGCTAGGGGACCTCGTAATTGGCGGTAAGGGGTCGGCGCAGCTAACGCTGGCGTTAACCCCTTACCGCCAGGGTCGTAATGAGGCCCATTGAATCACACAAAATATAGAGAAAAGCAACATGTAGAAGGAGATAAGCCGGGGTGACTGCTCCCCTGGCTATATAAAAATTAATCTAAACATGAAATGATAAGATCAATCATGGGTGCAGATGGAGTGGAGTGTATGACACAAGAAGGTATCAATAGGTGCTTCCTTGACTTTTGCAAGCATTTATACACAGAGCCGTCTGAAGCACAGCTCTCTGAGATTAAAGAGGCTCTAGCACAGATAGACCAGCCTAAAATGAACCCTGAAGAGTCTGAAGGGCTGGAGGCTCCTATCACCCTGGAAGAACTTGTAACCACTATAAGACGCCTGTAAGGGATGGGCTAGCCAGTGAGTTCTACAGAGAATACATAGTAGACGTCATGCCCCCTCTGCTAGCGATGCTTCAGGAAGCATTTAACATGGATATACTCCCAATGCCGTTAAGAGAATCCCTTATAATACCACTGCTAAAGCCAAACAAACATGACACAGACTGCGGGCCATATAGACCATTATCAGAACTCCTCCTGGTAGGTTCCCCCGACACACTAAAAAATCTAGATGCCCAATTCAGCCAATTCACCATTGACTCCATTAAAATTCCGGTCTCCGACTCTGTCAAAACTCTGGGAGTCTACCTGGACTCCAGCCTATCCATGGATAGACAAGTCAGCGCAATAGCCTCAGAAGCTGCATATCATGCCAAACTTATCAACGCAGTCAGACCTTTTCTCTCCAAAGAGAACTGCACCAACATAGCCAGAGCCATCACCGGCTCTAGGCTAGACTACTGCAACATACTCTTTCTAGGAACCTCCAACAAAAACTTAGAGAGACTACAAGTAATACAGGACAATGCTCTCCGGGCAGCCCAAGGCATTGCTAAAAGAGAACACATCTCTGAAGCCAGAAAACTAGCCCACTGGCTCCCAATAAAGGAAAGGATCGTATTCAAAGCCCTGACACTGACCCACAAGTGCATTCACCTCACTGCTCCAGCATACCTCTCTCAAAGGATCCACCCCGTCTCCACTACCAGGCCAACCAGATCACCGTACACCAACATGCTCTCGGTGCCACTAGTAAAAAGAGTAAAAGCGGGCGGATCCAGCTTCCCCTATCTAGCGCCCACTCACTGGAATGCCCTACCTCCCACTATCCGAGGGGAGGCCTCCCTCACGACCTTCCGCAAAACTCTGAAAACTACCCTCTTCACATAAGACCCGACACACCAGCACGAATACTTATCATATATGTTGTAATATCCGTCCCAATGCAATATCTGTAACAACAGTGTGATATCTTGTAGTATTCATAATGTGTTAACAATCACTTTCATGCCTGTACCATGTAACTAAGTTATTGCAAGTAACAGTGCCTCAATGCCCCTGGGCTTCTTGCGCGCTATATAAATATAAATAAATCACTACCTAACCAGGACAGGCAGATGCTCACCACACTACTGGCCAACAGGCTTAAAAGGGTGATAGATAAACTGATATACCCAGACCAAACCGGATATGTCTCAAATAGGAATATTACATGGAACTTACACAGGTTACATCATGTTATTGACCACACCAGGAGCAGTAGTAGCGTATATGTCGTAGCCTTACTAGACGCAGTCAAAGCATTTCACTGTTCATTGGCCATGGCTCTTAGCTACATTGAGTGAATGCGATATGCGTCCCACATACATCAAATGGGCAGGGCTACTGTATAGTAGTGATAGTGAAAATGTGTTGGCATATATCGGAGCAGTGGAAGTTAGAGAAGGGCACAAGACAGGGCTGTCCGTGGTCAACTATGCTGTGTATACTAGCTTTGGAACCCCTAGTAGCATACTTGAGGAAGGAATTGTCATGATGCCTACCCCCGGGCATCCAGACCTAGTCCATCAACCCCAGAAGCAGGCATCATGTTACCTGGAGCAAACCCAGCAACCCCTGTTAGGGGCTATCTGGGTACAGTACTGGCGCCTATGGCGCCAGGCTCATATGGAACATCAGTCCTGGCGCCACAGGCGCCAGGCTCATATGTTAAAACTTACCTGATGCAGACCATGCTGCAAGGGATCCAAGCATCCATGCCCATGTGAGGCTTGAAGGGACTATTTTATCTTAGGGACTATTTTGTTACTCGGGTGTGTCTGTGGAGGAATACTTACCTGGGACTACTTTGAAGGCTATTTAAACCACGCCCGAAGAGCAGCACATGCTTCGCGTTATTCTGCATCCAGCAGCGTAACGCTCACCGTATCTGCAGTCAGCATCCAGCATCTTGCCACGCCCGCCTCGAGTCCAGAGCGCCTAGAAAAAAGGGAAAGAAGAAGAAAGGTTAGAACAAGAACTTTACTGGATTTCTTACCTGATTTCGGATTCAGCGCAACTTCGAACCAGAAACAGACTTCATTTTAAACGCATCGCGTCGCCAGCAGCAGCTCCGCGCCATACTCACCGTTCCTCGCAGCATCTCTACGACCTGGTGCTGTCTCCATCACCTGGTTGCCGCATTCCAGCGCCTAAGGGGGACAAGAAAACAACAAGGTGAGCCAAGGGAACGAACAAGGACAATCTCTTGCCACCATATGCTTACCTGATTTTACCGCAGGAGGTATTATCCACCAGCATGCCAAATCTTCCTACGCTGCACCTGCAAGAAAAGAGAAAGCAGCGAGTTAAACCTTGGCATCATTTACCGGACAGTGTTACAAAACACAGACTCTTACCTGAACGCTTTCAGCTGCCACAAGACAATCATCTTTTGGGTCTAAGCTGCAAAAGAAACAAGGAATTGGACAAGAGTGATTAATCGGACATTTTGAACTCACTAGAACTATATACTTACGGCCTTTCGCCCGGAGGTTTGGAGCCAAGATTTGTCCAGACCTCTTCCAATATCCTACAGCCAGTGAAGTAACTGGCCATCAACGCGTCCCTGCATTCTTCGCAGGATGGAGAGCTCATCATACAAAACTATAAGGAGTCTACTTTTATGGGTCAAGCAGACGAAGCTAGGTGGGCCAGTCCAGTCAGTCATCTCTGCGCTACGCATCAAGTTGGTGGAGACCGTGGCTGTCCAGTTCCGCTCGACACCCCTGTGGGAGCCAGGTGAGCATAACAGAATGTGAAGCCTTCCTACAAATTCTCACCCGGGTGTCATGGAGACCTCAGAAACTAACCAACTGGCCCAATTATTAGGGGAATTTAGGGCTGAAGTACATGCCGCTCGCCAGGAAACGAATACACTCAGGAGAGAGTTGAATGTTTCGAAGGAACGCACTGATGATCTTGCTAGACAATTACTGCAAAACCAAGCGGGGCAAACACCCCTACTGGGACTCGGGGGGATTCCAAACCCTGTTTCACCAAGTAACCCTGTGCAAGTGATTTTACCAGGCAATATCCCTTTAGCCCCGCCAGAACGCTTTGCGGGGGACCCGAAAAGATTAGCCGTGTTCATGAATCAATGCCGTTTGCACTTTTTATGCAGACCTGGAGCCTTTCCAAATGATCAAGCCAAAGTAGCCTTCGTATTATCATATCTCAGCAGCAGTGCAGCGGATTGGTCAATTCCACTAGTCAATCAGGATGACCCTATTCTTCGGGATTTTCAGGGTTTTCAAATGAGCATGGAAAGACTATTTGCCCAGCACTCTCAAGGACAGGCCCTGGATAACAAACTTTTGTCCCTACGACAGGGTAACCAAGACCTTCTAACCTACATAGCAACCTTTAATAGGTTGATGGTGGAAACTGGATGGCCCGAGGAAAAACGGATTACGTTGTTTCATCGGGGACTTCGAGGAGAACTCAAAGATGTTTTGGCTCAAGTTGTGAACCCACCTCAAGACTGTGCTGAATATATAGACTTAGTGGTCCAGTTAGATCACAGACTTCAGAATCGAAAGGCTGATCGAGCCAAGTTCGAGAACCAGGTGTTGGTTAAACCCAACGCTACCCCCAAAGGAACAGATGCCTCAGAACCCATGCAAATCGGAGGAGTTAACGGACCCTTGACACAGAAGGAAAGAGAAAAAAGGCGGCAAATGCAATTATGTCTATACTGTGGAACTTCGGGACATTTTCTACGGGATTGCCCTGTAAAACCACCCAAGAAGGTGGTAGGAGCTGCTGATAAAAGCCATATGGAGCCTGACTCGGGAAACGACCACGCCCGACAAGCGTATAGGTCCGCTTGCCGAGCTTGAAGAAGGATACTCAGACCTCGCATTTCATCATACCAATGGTCCTTATAGATCTAAGGCAGCCATCACATTTGCACGCAGTTAGGGCATACATTGATAGCGGGGCCATAGGAAACTATGTGGACCACGAATTGGCTTCTAGGATGAATCTACCTCTCTGCAGAAAGACCACTTCGGATGTCATCACCACAGTCGATGGAACTGAAATTGCCTCTGGGCCTGTAGCTCATTCCACCGCAGAGATGACATTATTGGGTCAGGATGGGCATCGAGAGACTATTGTGTTTGATTTAATCAAAGCCCCGCAGTTCCAAATAATACTGGGGATACCTTGGTTGGAAACACATAGGGCCTCATTCCGAGTACGGCGCTAACCAATGGCGCTATTAACGCCTTGGTTGACGCCGTACCCGGACCGTCAGCGCCTTGGTGGATGGCGGAATTACCGCCCCATTCCAAGGTTGGCGGGCGGTAATTCCCCATTCACCAAGGCTCTTCCCCATTCCCAAATGAGCCCCCATAGGGCTCAATGGGAATGGGGAAGATGCAAATAACAGTGACCGTTCATTACGGTCACCGTTATTGGCTTGGAGGCCCCTTTGCGCCCTCGCCTTTAACACCTGCTCAAAGCAGGCGTTAAGGGCGAGGGCGCAAAGGGAACTCAGAGTATGGCGGTAAGGGATCACCGCCACCGGTCTCGTTACCGGTGGCCGCTATCCCTTACCGCCATACTCGGAATGAGGCCCATAATCCTTGTATTGATTGGAGAGAGAAGAGAATAACCTTCCCGGATTGTGCACATACTTGTTACCCAATAAAAACCTTCAACAAGGACCTGGCCACAGTCGCTACTCCAGTTGTGCAGTTACCGCATGAATATCAAGAATTCCAGGATGTTTTCTAAAAAGAACAGGCAAACACCTTACCACCTCACAGATCATACGATTGTCAAATTGATCTCATACCTGGTGCACAACCTCTATGCAGTAGGATCTACGCACTTGCGGAACCCGAGAACCTTCACTTACGACAATACTTGGACCAATACCTTGCCAATGTCTTCATTCGTCCATCCAAGTCCCCTGCATCTTCAGCTTTGTTCTTCGTCCCAAAAAAGGAAGGTGACCTCAGAACGTGCATAGACTACCGCGCCTTAAATCAGATCACGGTTAAGAACCGATACCCATAGTCTCTGATCCCAGAATTACTAGACCAAGTAAAGGACGCTTGCATCTGCACTAAATTGGATCTCCGAGGGGCATACCATCTGGTACGTGTAAAGAAAGGCGACGAATGTAAGACTGCTTTTCGCACTATATTCGAATACCAGGTGATGCCTTCCAGTATTTTATGAACGATGTCCTGCGTGAACTCATTGACGTCTGTGTTGAGGTATACATAGACGATATTCTAGTGTACTCCTCTTCAGAATCTGACCATGTGAAGCACGTTTGTGCAGTCCTTCAGAAACTACGCCAGCACAAGTTATATGCAAAATTGCAAAAATGCGTTTTCCATACTACAGAAGTTGAATTTCTTGGATTTATCCTGACTCCAAAAGGAGTTCGAATGGACTCTCGAAAGGTGGACGCAATTCTCAAATGGCCATCACCCAGTTCAGTTAAAGGAGTACAAAGCATGCTCGGATTTGCTAATTTCTATCGCAGATTCATTCCGGATTTCCCGTACACCCTAGCACAGCGCTCTTGCAATAAATCAAACGCTTCCTGTGGACTGAAGAAGCTGAGAATGCATTCCAAGAACAGAAAGCGAAATTCACGTCTGCACCTGTATTAAAGCATCCTCGTCCTGAACTCCCATACATAGTTGAAACCGACACATCCAGTTTAGCCATGGGAGCTGTCCTGTCCCAGAAGGATCCTGAAACCGGTCAACTTCACCCAGTAGCATTTTGGTCCAGAAAGTTCTCGGCACCCGAGTTAAACTATGCGGTTACCGATAAGGAGCTATTAGCTATCAAATCCGCCTTCAAGGCTTGGCGGCATTATCTTCTCGGTGCCAGGCATACCATTACTGTAATCACTGATCACCAGAACTTGCAGTATTTAAAGACAGCCAAAGCCCAATCATCACTCCAACTTAGATGGGCATTGTTCTTTGCCAAGTTCGATTTCGTGATCACTTATCGACCACGCTGTAAAAATGGGAAGGCAGATGCCGTATCCTAAATAGGAATGGAAGAAGCATATGCAAACCCGGAGCCGGTGCCTATAATTTCAGAACAAAGAATTCTAGGCATAACTACTTTACAAACCCTAGAAGATATTCAGGTAAAGATCCAACAACTCTTCGATCCAACAGCCCTGCAGGACTGGGTAAAGAAAGGCTCAGACTACTCTGTCATCAATGACCTACCTTATTATCAAGGGCGTCTATTTCTACCACATAAGGAACTACAAGAACTAGTCATCTCCAATTATCATGACACCCTGATGGAATGGCACCCAGGTATCGCAAAAACTGAAGCTAAAATTAAGGGACAATTCTGGTGGCCCACCTGGCGAAAAGACGTAAAGTCATTTGTAATGTCCTGTGGCATTTGCGCCCAAAGCAAAAGTCAGAAGAAAAAACCGGCTGGCATTTTACAACCCTTGGATATTCCACCTACACCATGGCACACCTTATCGTTAGACTTTATTACAGACCTACCTCCATGTAATAGATTTAACACCATTCTCGTTATTGTGAATCATTTTTCCAAAATGGCCCACTTTATTCCTTTAAAGGGATTACCATGGAGACCACCAGGGGGCACGGAGCATGCAGGACTTGTAAGCATCGCGCTCCTGAAAGCACAGCAGGGCCTAGTGGACTTTCCTAGTCCCCACCTAGAGTACGAGACTGAGCCAGAGAAGACCTGTCCCCTGATCAGACGGCCCTACCCCGAGAGTACCGGGGGACCCGCCGCTGAGACCCGCCGCGGTCCTGGCTATAGAGGTGTCCTGAGAAAGTGCACACGAGCGACACCGGATGCCGCCGCCCCCGCGGCCCCGCGAAGAGGCCCCAACCCCCCTGTCCTAGAAGCATATTTTGCGGAGGAGTGCTGGGGGACGCACCACACCGTGGGGGACCGGCAGTGGGGCGTGTATGGACGCGGCCCTCACGGACACAGTGAATCCTACGAGAGCCGAGGACCAAGGAGGACACGGCCCGGGCTTCCCGCCCGCTATCAGCGCAGCGCAACAGGTGCAGCACAGAGGGGCGCCACCCAACATACCCGGGCCTTGAGCTCGTGCCTGGCCCACACCCAGTGCACGGAGGCCCCTGTGACCGGCACTGGCCCTGTGGATGCCCCGGAAGCGCCTTGGCCTACTCAGCAGAGCCCAGCACAGCGACGGGGAGCAGTTGGAGGTGAGGAGAACGTGGGGGGGCGGGGACAATCGAGTGGACGAGTGGACGAGTCACCTGGGGGCAGCCCCCCAGGGCCTTCTCCTTAGTTGCATGCAGGTACGCCACCCGGGGCGCGACGAAAAGAGCACGGGCCACCCGAATTCGATGGATTCTACTAGGCCCATTATCGCCGAGACTCTTCCCAGATCAACAGGCCCCACCTAGGGCACAGCGCTACTCACGGATCCACGTGCCATCACTGTCCGAGTATCCAGTGGCCTGGCCACTGTGGGGGCCCTGGACCGTCGACCCCGGCCCTTATAAGGGGTATAGCGGCACCGCCCTGAGGTGCGCCAGAAGGCTCGGACCCTGGAGCAACCCCCAGTACCCAGGGTAATCTCATCCCTCCAGCGCTTCCGCCGACCCCTCGTGGCCACGGGTGCGGCCCCCAGGGACGCCATAACCACCATGCCAGCGGGTGGCAATCCCCCTCCCGCAGCACTCACCAAAGAGGATCTCAAGGACATTCTCCAAGAGATTAAGGCACTTCGCACGGACATTCAAGCCTCCATAGTGGATCTCAAGGGCAGGGTGGAGACCCTGGAGGATAAAATGGAAGGCATGGAAAATAATCACCTCCAGGCAGAACTGCTCGACATGAAATACGAGGCTAGGCTAATGGACTTGGAAATGAGAGAGGAGGACATAATTTTGAAGATGGATGATCTTGAAAACAGAGAACGCCGAAACAACCTGCGCATCATGGGTGTGACTCAAGAGAGAGGTGAAACAGCGGCGGACGTGGGGAGGAAGGTTCAGGGCCTGAAAAATCAGCTTTTTACTTTGTAGGACGAAAAGGAAGTCCAGCTGGAAAGAGCGCATCGAGGTGGAGGGGGTGCGGGCGGGGGACCGAGGTCCATTGTGGTGGGGTTCCTCCGTTATAGAGAGAAAATGGAGGTCTTGGAGAAGGCAAAAAGACTGGGGAGCTTTATCTTTGAAGGCGACACAATTAAGATATTCCAGGACCTATCCTCCCTCACGCTCACCCGCAGAAGAGATTGTCGTCCACTCACCCAGTGGCTCACAAGCCAAGACATTAGATACAGATGGTCCTTCCCCTTCGCCCTTTCCTTTGAACGGGCCGGGGTAGACTATCGAGTGATTAGTGGCAAAGAAGCCTCACAAGTGCTACAAGTGCTCAAGGGGGACGCCCCGGAAGGGGGATATATGATGGAGACCCAAGAACCAGGCGATACGGTGAGAGAACCGGTGGGTCCCTGGTCCACGAAGAAGAAAACAAAGGGCAGGAGAAAATTCAGGAAACCTAACAGGCCGACGTCAGAGGCTGAAGGGGACTAGGAGTGTAAAGATAGTTTAACGGAAAAATTAAGTCTGGCTCATAGGCGACCCCGGCTGGGGACACAGAGCTTATTAAGAGAACTGCGGTGCAGGAACATGCACACACCCTGGTGGCTTGCCCGTTGGCAGGCGTCTTGGACAAAGGAAGGAGGAGGAAGGGGGGAGGGAGGGGAATTGATGTTCAGGGGCTCGGGACACGATATCCACCGCACTTCAAACGGGCACAGGGTAGCCCCGACATAACCGGGAAGACAGGATACTCAAGAAGGGAAAGCAATGGCAGTCAATGAAAAAAGGGGCCGGGTCAAGTCACTCAGGGTGGGCTCGCTCAATGTCAAGGGGCTCAACTCGCTGACGCAGCACTCCCTTCTCGGGAGGGAAATGAAAAATGGAAAGGTGGATATCTTGTTTGTTCAAGAAACCAGAACAGTGAGGGGGGAGGAGAGGGCCATTCCAGGATCTCACGTTGGTCAGACCTTTTGGGCATCAGGTCTTGTAAAGAAAGGCGGAGTGGGCATCCTACTCCAAAGGAACCAGAAACTGACAGAGGTGTCCCGGTGGGAGAGGGAGGATGGAAGAGCCTTGGTAGTGTCCGGCAACCTACATAACTCCAGAGTCAGCCTAACAGTGATATACTGCCCTAAAGTGGGCCAGAGGGAATTTGCTCAAGTGGCCCTGGAGGAGGTGATGGCTAAAACGGAAGGGCTCTTGATCCTGGGCGGGGACTTCAATATGTGGGCAGATCGAGAGCTGGACCATAGTGGGAGTTCGGCCACATCAGACAACAGAGGAGCTGATCCTTGTGGCGGGTTGCGGGAATTAATGTGGGAGCAGGGATTGGTAGACATATGGAGGGAGCTGCACCCTAGACGCAGGGGATACACCTTCTACTCTGCAGTCCATGGCACCAGGACCAGGATAGATTAACTTTTCATGGGGAGTCAGCACATGAGCAGAATAGAGGCCTGTGACATCTGCCCGGTCAGCTGGACAGACTACGACATGGTCTGGTCAGATGTCAGCATAGCGGGGCTGAAACCCAGGGAGTCTCTTTGGAAGTGCAATGACTTCCTGCTGAGGGACGCGGTCTTCAAGGAAGAAATGTCCGCCGCAATTAAAGAATTCTTTGAGCTAAATGACACAGGAGAGGTGAGCCGGGAGATGGTGTGGGAGGCGGCTAAAGCGACTTGGAGGGGAAGGTTGATCAGCGGAGGGGCATCCAAAAAAAGAACTAGGACCTTCTTGACCCATAGGTTGAGATCTGAAATAATCCACCAAGAAAGCTGGGAGGGGAAGGCGGTGACAGAGAAAGAAAGGGATCTGAGCATAGCGAGGGAGAAGAGACTAGAATTGAGGGAAATGGAGATGGGGAAAATTGTAGTGGGGCTCTAACATCTACGTCAGAAATATTAGAAGACAAGGCTGACGCGATGCTGGCAGCAAAATTGCGAGGCCAAAGGGCTGATAGATGAGTGGCAAGAGTGGTTAGGGCTGAAGAGGGGGAAAGATCGGATCTGGAAGGGATAGTCGAGAGTTTTGCTTCTTTCTATGAGAAGCTCTACGGGAGGGAAGGGGAGACAGAGAAGGAAGCGAGAGAGGTTTATTTCAACGGGGTCACCCTCCCCTCCCTCGATCCCTTAGACGCGTCGGCCCTAGATGCCCCCATAACTGAGGAGGAGGTCTTTAGAGCCATATCGGGACTTAAACTGGGCAGGGCCCCGGGGGAGGACAGGTTTTCGGCAGGTTTCTATAAGGCATTTTTGGGCCTCCTGGCGGGGTTCCTTGCGGACCTTTTCTCGAATATTATGAGAACGGGGAGGGCACCCCCTTCCTTTGGCAAAGCGCTGATCACGGTGATTCCGAAGGAGGGGAAAGACCCTGCGGATTGCCGCTCCTACAGACCCATCTCCCTCCTGAATGTAGATGCGAAGCTATTTACCAGGATTATCGCCTCGAGACTGGACAGCTACATGCCGAGGCTAATTCACTCAGATCAGGTGGGTTTCATACGGGGAAGGCAAGGTGCAGATACACGGCGCAAGACGTTGCACCTGATGAGAGAGGCAGCACCGCGAAGGGTGGGAACCCCGTCCTGGTGTCCATTGATGCTGAGAAAGCATTCGATCGGGTTGACTGGGGGTTCCTTCGGGGGGTACTCGAGAAGCTGGGCTTCAGGGCGGGGATTAAACAAGCCGTCGAGGCCCTATATGTGTCACCTACCGCCAGAGTTACAGTCAACGGGCGCCTGTCACGAGTCTTTCATCTCCAGAGAGGTACGAGGCAGGGTTGTCCCCTTTCCCCTCTCCTCTTCGCCATGACAATGGAGATTCTGGTGGAGTACCTCAGGGGGGCCTCAATGGTGAGAGGAATTGAGGTGTGTGAACGCACCTTCAAATTAGGCCTCTATGCAGACGACATCCTGCTCCACCTGCGGGATCCGGTAAGGTCGGTCCCAGCCGCTTTGCAGGTGATTCAACAGTTTGACCACTTCTCCGGGTTCAAGGTAAACGTCAGCAAGTTCATGATCTTTCCCTTTTCCCTGATGCGGATAGAGACCTTGCGGAACTCGTCCCACTGGGCCTCCGAATCTGTTTGGAGGAGATAAAATACTTGGGGATCAACATAGTCCGTCCCGACGGGGATCTAGGCCAGGCAAACTACCCCCCACTCTTTGACAAACTATTCAGGGACATGGAGGCTTGGGGGAAGGGGCAGATCTCCTGGATGGGAAGAATAAACGCCATAAAAATGAATTCGCTCCCCAGGGTGTTGTACGTCTTCCAAATGCTCCCCTTGGAGGCTCCTGAATCATACCTTAGAGAAGCCAAGAGGCGCATAGTGAAGTTCATATGGCAGGGCCAGAGACATAGGATTGGGTACGAAACTCTCACCCTCCCCAAGGATAGAGGAGGGGTTGCCCTCCCGGACCTTAATGCTTACCATAGAGCAGGCCAACTTAGGGCCCTGGCTCCCCACCTTAGAGAAGACACAAATAAACAATGGGTATACATTGAAAATTTCTACCTATGCGAAGTCACGGTGGGGGAATGGCTATGGGTCCCACTGAAAAAGCTCCCCAAAAGAATTAGGGACCACACAATACTGGGCACAATGTGGAAAGCACTAGCAGGGAAAGGCTCTAGCGAGAATGTCACCACATGGCCCTCTCCTCTGAGCCACATCTGGTCAACGCCAGTCCTCGAAGAAATTCCGGGCCACGAACACTATCAGTCATGGTTTGACGCGGGCCTGTGTAGAGTAGGCCAATTGGTAAGGGAAGACACTTTCATAAGTATCCAGGAACTCGAAGCGGCTCTGGGATTCGGCAGGCTCTCCCCGCTCCTATACCTGCGCCTTAAGGGCGTCCTAATGAAACCTAAACTAAAATCATGTTTACAAAAAGGGCTGACCCCGGTTGAGAAAATCTTAGGCTCCCACACGGAAATGAAGGGCCTCATCTCCCTCCTTTACAGAGCACTGTTAACCTCCCGCGAGGGAACGACTAAGAGCCTTAGAGGGAAATTGGAGAGGGACTTGGGCTGTACCATCGGGGATGGGCTCTGGGGGAGGCTATGTAGTAGGGCATTTAAGACTTCTATCTCATGCCAGTACAAGTCCCACGCCATCAAGCTTCTTCACAGATGGCAATACGACCCGATCTCCCTCTCTAGGATGTTCCCAGACACTGTCCCGTGGTGTTGGCACAGATGTGGGGAAAGAGCCGACTACTGGCATATGTGGTGGTCCTGCAGGAAAATACAAGTCTATTGGTCAGAAGTGCTCAGCTGGCTCGAGGAGGCGGGAGAGGGGGTTTACCCATCAGACCCATTATTATTGATATTTGGTCTCCGCTACAGGGAAGACCACTGGGAGAAACTCCCGGACCTGACACACTTCTTGCTATTGGCAGCCAGACCTGTACGGGCCAGGACTTGGAAGAGAGCATCTCTCCCCTCGAAGAGGGAATGGGTGTTGGTGGCCAAAGACATTTATTTCATGGAGAGACTAACATCAGCAATACACGGCTCCTGCATGCAGGTTGAGACTGATTGGCTGAAATTTATGGAAGCGTTCGCCAATGTTGTGGACGATACGGGAGCCTAGCGTATGTACCCCACCCGGCCCGAAAACTGGCTGTGGTAGGAGACTCTTTGCACTTCCTCAAGTAAAGTCCATTTATGTTAATTCCTTGTATGCCCGGTTGGAGCTGCCCGAAACGTTTACTCATGGAGATGTGGATCGTGTGCTTCATCGTTAGGGGTCTTGTGCGGGAGAGTGGAGGTAGGGTGTATACAGCAGAGGTTTTCTAATCGAAGTTGGCTCGGGCCGGTGCCCGGTTGGCATTGTTTGTATTAATGCTTTGTTGCCTCGAAAAACCAATCAAATTGAATTTTTTTAAAAAAAGGGATTACCTTCTGCTTCATTTCTGGCCAAGGAGTTTCTCGAAAACATTGTTCGAATACACAGATTTCCCTCCGTATTGGTCTCTGACCAAGGTAGTCAATTCATTTCACATTTCTGGAGGAAATGTTGTCAATTGGCGCAAATCGACATGAGGTTATCGACCAGTCACCATCCCCGGACCGATGGTCAAACGGAGAGGACCAACCAGACTCTTGAACAGTACCTGCGTTGTATGTTACACCAGACTGAAAGTAATTGGAAGGACATTCTATGGATCTCCGAATATGCATTCTGGACATTCTGGAACTGGACAAAGCCCCTTTTATACCATATTCGGGAACCACCCTCGAACCTCAGAACTTGACTCGCCTCAACACTTAGAAATGCCCGCAGTGAACCATCTGCACGCTACTATTACACAAGCCTTTAAGGAAGCAACTGAACATTTGAAACATGCGAAAGAAAAGTACAAGAACAACGCTGATCAGCATCGAAGTGATGCTCCACAATACCAAATTGGGGATCAAGTTTGGTTGGCCACAAAACACATACCTCTAAAAGGAAAGCGGACCTTTAACCCTAGATATTTGGGACCTTACCTTATTAAGGCCATTATCAACCCGGTGGCCGTAAAATTGGAATTACCTGCTAGTATGCAAATTCACCCCGTCTTCCATGTGTCACTTCTGAAACCAATACAACCTGGGACAAAACTAACCAGCCACCTGACCCCGTCCTTATAGACGGGGAACCCGAATTTGAAGTGAAAAGTATCCTGGACAACAAAATGGTTAAGTCAAGACTTTTTTATTTAATTGACTGGAAAGGTTACGAACCACAAGAACGGTCATGGGAACCTAGTGACCACGTTCATTGGTGAGAAGATTCCACCAGAATTTCCCAGACAAACCAAGGCCAAGGGGAGGAACGACTTTAGGAAGGGCCTTGGGGGGAGTGCTGTCATGATGCCTACCCCCGGGCATCCAGACCTAGTCCATCAACCCCAGAAGCAGGCATCATGTTACCTGGAGCAAACCCAGCAACCCATGTTAGGGGCTATCTGGGTAAAGTCCTGGCGCCTATGGCGCCAGGCTCATATGGAGCATCAGTCCTGGCGCCATAGGCACCAGGCTCCTATGTTAAAACTTACCTGATGTAGACCATGCTGCAAGGGATCCACGCATCCAAGCCCATGTGAGGCTTGAAGGGACTATTTTATCTTAGGGACTATTTTGTTACTCGGGTGTGGCTGTGGAGGAATACTTACCTGGGACTACTTTGAAGGCTATTTAAACCACGTCCGAAGAGCAGCACATGCTTCGCGTTATTCTGCATCCAGCAGTGTAACTCTCACTGTGTCTGCAATCAGCATCCAGCATCTTGCCACGCCCGCCTCGAGTCCAGATCGTCTAGAAAGAAGGGAAAGAAGAAGAAAGGTTAGAACAAGAACTTTACTGTATTTCTTACCTGATTTCAGATTCAGCGCATCTTCGAACCAGAAACAGACTTCATTTTAAACGCGTTGCATCGCCAGCAGCAGCGCCGCGCCATACTCACCGTTCCTCACAGCATCTCTACGACCCGGTGCTATCTCCATCACCTGGTTGCCGCATTCCAGCGCCTAAGGGGGACAAGAAAACAACAAGGTGAGCCAAGGGAACAAACAAGGACAATCTCTTGCCACCATATGCTTACCTGATTTTACCGCAGGAGGTATTATCCACCAGCATGCCAAATCTTCCTACGCTGCACCTGCAAGAAAAGAGAAAGCAGCGAGTTAAACCTTGGCATCATTTACCGGACAGTGCTACAAAACACAGACCTGAACGCTTTCAGCTGCCACAAGACAATCATCTTTTGGGTCTAAGCTGCAAAAGAAACAAGGAATTGAACAAGAGTGATTAATCGGACATTTTGAACTCATTAGAACTATATACTTACAGCCTTTCGCCCGGAGGTTTGGAGCCAAGATTTGTCCAGAACTCTTCCAATATCCTCAAGCTAGTGAAGTAACTGGCCATCAACGCGCCCCTGCATTCTTCGCAGGATGGAGAGCTCATCATACAAAACTATAAGGAGACTACTTCTACGGGTCAAGCAGACGAAGCTAGGTGGGCCAGTCCAGTCAGTCATCTCTGCACTACGCATCAAGTTGGTGGAGACCGTGGCTGCCCAGTTCCGCTCGACACCCCTGTGGAAGCCAGGTGAGCGTAACAGGAATACCGGGAGGCAGGCATAGAGACACATGGTGGGTGGATTCTGATCTCCCTATATGCGGATGACATGCTGTTATACATACAACACCCTGAGACCAACTTGAAATATATACTGGAGGTATTGGAGCGCTACGCAGATTTTTCAGGGATCACAGCGAACAGAAATCCTGCGTGTTTCCCTTGGCAAGGTACATTGCGAGACCAGTGCAGGCACTATCAGAGCTTCCAATGAGGTGGGAGGTAGACATGTTCAGGTATCTAGGAGTGGATATTTATCATGACCCCAATATAGAACACACGCACAACGTGCAAAAAGCAGCTGAGAATGTGGTGAAGTCCATGGACTTCTGGGCTAATTTGCCACTCTTGCTGATGGGGAGAGCAGCGCTGCTCAAGATGGTTGTGCTTCCCACGCTTCTTCATTATTTCACCAATATCCCGTATGAGATCCCCAAGACTTTCTTTAAGAAACTAGATGCATTGTGTCAGAGGTTTCTATGGAGAAACTCCAGATGTAGGATGGCACTCACAAAACTGTAGAAGCCTTATGACCAGGGAGGGCTCAAGATCCCCAACTGCGAAGTGTACTTTGTGGCAAGCCAAATTGCAGTTTGTCGTGGGTTGGCTGTCGGACAAGCAAACACAAGATACCCCCCTGTTGAGGCTGCATGCACCCCCTTATTCTTGAAAGAGGTAATATGAATAAACACGACACACCCAGTAAAACCCCCCCTCATCGTAGTACTAGGCAAAAAAATATGGAAGAGTGCAGTCTGTTGGATAGTAAATCACCCTACTCCCCCCAAATCCCACTGGGGTCGTTAAAAGCAGAAGATAGGCAAGCTAGGCTAAAGGTGAGGAAGTACTGGGAGCCCCAGGGGGTTGCAACAATTAGAGACCTATTAAAGGAAGGTAAATCAATAGACTTTGGAACACTTGCAGCAGACACTGGGTTGCACATAGGCAAACACGTACTGCATGCCTCTTTCCTTGCACAACTAAAACAGAAATGGCCAGAACGGCAAGGGGAACGTAAGCAAGTTGAGGCAATAGAAACGCTTTACAAAACTGCAGAGGGAGGGCATGCAATATCGACAATATACAAACTAATTATGGAACAAAAAGGGGTTGGGCTGATATCGACCTGCCAACAATGGAAAGAGGAGCTGCAGAAGCCAATGTCTGATTCGAAATGGGACATGGCACTAACATACCACAAAACAGTATCCAGGTATCGAGATTCCAGTTAATACAGCTATACATTAACCACAGAGCATATCTAACCCCCCTGTAGAATCGCTAAGTTTCACAATGCAACGGAACAAAGTTGCTCAAGATGTGGACTGGTCAAGGCAGACATTGTGCACATGTTCTGGGCATGTAGCGTGATCCAACAATACTGGAGAGACATAGAACAATGGCTAGCAAGAGAGGCTATAACATAAGCTATAGGGTCCTTACTGCTTGCTTGCTTGGGATATTCCCACAGCCACAGCGCGCGAAACATGTTAGTATATTAAAAGACCTGGCATATATACTAGCGAAATGCAGTATAACAATGCACTGAAAGTCAAAGAAAAGGCCTGGAGGTGCTTGAGTGGTGGGGAGATCTCCAGACATGGTCACATGCAGATACTTCAGGTTGGCAGGAAGCAGCTCATCAGTGTCACAGTGAGAGCAATGTAGATCTGAACTCCTGGAGGACGTTGCTTCAAGAACTGTTTGCCTCAGAGTATACTAAGGCTCAAGCGGAAGAACCCAGTTAACAAACCCCTGCAGTGGTGTAATGTAGACATGGATGTAACGTTTAGCAACTATTGTTTGAAGATACTAAAGGAATAGGTATAGGCTGGTAGGTGGGAGGGGGAAGTGGAAGGGGGAAAGTTGGAACACAGACTGAACATTGTGATCATACACTGGCAAATGCACGAGTATGTCTGTAATTTATGTAAAAAGTTAATATAATATATTTAAAACAAAAAAAATATATACTCAAGTTTATTGCTCCTGATGTAGGCAGATGTAGCTGAAACACGTCAAGCTCACTGTCATTGAATTGTTCTGACTAAATGTCTTCATTTATTATCTTTTTTGTTATTAGAAGAATTACAAAGTATAAACTTGAAACAGATACACAAAAATGTGTGGATTATTGAATAGAGTACAAACTGCCTATTTTTAGACCTATATCTACATGCTACAACTTTTGACTGGTAACAGCCGATTGGTGTGCAGGGGGCGCAAGGCTTTTCTTATATAGGACCTTCTCCTTCTCTCCAACCCATAGAGGGTGGCCAGAGTGAGGGTAAGAAAGAGGGAGCAGGAGTCCCAATGGGAAGTATGTCAGTCTTGCTGGCATTGAGGCAGAGATCATTGGAGGAGGCAGTCAGGAATGATGGAGGAAGTAAGGAGAGGATCATAGGGAACTTTGAAGAAGAGTTGTGTGTCATCTGTATAACACTGAGAGTAAGAGGAGTAGGTGGAAATTAGGTGTTCCGGCGGAGCAAGATATATGTTAAAGAGCCAAGGAGAAAGGTTGGAGCCATGGGGAGGACCACAGGTGGAGATAGAGGTGGGAGAGGAGAAAGTGCCCAGGATAACCTGGGAGGGACGGTCATTGAGGAAGGAGGTCAGCCAGTCCAGTGCCCGCTCCGAGATACCTAGTGCATTGTGGGGCTGTTTTATGAGGATGGAGTGGTTGACCGTGACAAATTCCGAAGAGAGATCAAGTAGAATGAGAACAGCAGGAGAGTTAGAATCAAGAGATGCAAGCAGTTCTTCACAGGTGTTCAGAAGAGCAGTTATCATGCCTCTGGATGCTCAGAATTCAGATTGATGGTTGTGTAGGCAACCAACAAGCTCAGTATGCTGGGTCTGTTGGGGAAGACCAGCTTCTCCAAGAGTTTCCTATGGAAGGGAGTGAGATAGATGGGGCAGTAGTTATCCGGTCAAGACAAGTCTGCAGAGGGTTTTTTCTGAAGGGGCGCACAAGAGAGTGCTTGCGGGAGTAGGGGAAATTCCCAGTAGCAAAAGAGTGATTGCAGAAATCAGCAAGTGCAGGGGAAAGAGAGCCAATATTGTCCTTAATAGTTCTGGAAGAACAGGGGGAGACCTGTTTGGAGATTACCTTCATAGAGCGGATGACTCTAGTGACCTCGTCGAATGTGATAGGCGAGAAGGAGGAGAGAAAGGCAGAGGGGGGATGGGACGCCATAGGTGGCAGGATAATGGGGAAGGGGATGGGGAAAGAGAAGTGAGGGTGCTCAGTATGTCCTGAGTTTTTGCAGTCAAGTGTGTGGCCAGTGCATTTCAGAGGGGCTGGGAGGAAAGAAGTGAGGTGGAGACTGCAAGGGTTGGCTAGTTCCTTGCAGACTTTAAAGAATTCGGCCATGTTGTTGGAAGCACCAGAGACGTGAGCCTGGATGTGGGCCCTTTTCTTGGAGCGAATGGAGAGTCAGTATTGCCTTTGGAGCAGCCGACAGGCCAGTTTGTCAGAGGGTGAGACTGAGGTCTGCCAATTCTGTTCCACGGCTCTGCACTTGCATTTCAGGGCAAAAAGTACCAGGTGTTACACTTGGAGGCAAGTGCTTGGAGGCATGTTTCAGGCAGATCCCCTTGTATTAGTGATGGCAAGATGGAAGTTGTTGAGAGAGGAGACGAAGGTAGAGTCTGTGGTGGGGGAGAGGGAGCGATGAAGGTAGTTGCAAAGGCAGCAGCTGACATTCATTTCATCGGACGGATGTTCGTGTACAAGGGTGGCAGGGCTGGGGGAGGAGCAGTCAGACGGCAAAGAGGACACAGGTGAGAGGAGAGGAGAGAATGACCTGACCAGGAGAGTGGGGTTGTGAGTGGGGAGGAGAGCAAAAGAGCAGTGTGGATGATGGCATCGAGTATGTGTCCAGCCGAGTGGGTAGGCCCGGAGGGAAGAATGGAGAGGGAGAGCGGGGTGCAGAGGTCACGGGAGAGAGTGGATGCCATGATTGAGAAGTCAAGGTGGATGTTGAAGTCACCCAGGTGTAGGAGTTTGGGGGTGGATGAGAGGAGAGAGGAGGAGACATCAGCCCATTCAGAGAAGAACGGGGTGTTAGAGCCAGGTGGCCTGTAGATTGTGGCAATTGTCAGGAAGGAAGTCACAGAAATGACCCATTTGCAAACAAGGCTCTCGAAGGAAGAGTGAGGCTGGGTGGTTATAAGGGAAGAATGGACCCACTCAGGGAATATCAGGGCAGCCCCACCGCCAGTGCGGTTAGGGCATGGCGTGGAGATGATCGTATAGCCAACTGAGAGAAGTGAGTCAAAAGCAGTGACTGAGCTGGCATTGAACCACGTCTCGGTAAGAGCGATGATATCGAGGTCAAAGTCTTCAAGTAGGAGGCACTTGTCGGGGGAGTGTTTGATAGCAGAGTGAGAATGAAGCGTGGTTAGATGCAAGAGGTTACTGCATTTGAAGTTTTTCCGAGGAGGGCTACAGGGGTGTGGTACACCAGTCAGAGGAGTTGGGGCAGAGAGAGAGGAACAAGGAGTAGCAGATGTGGGGAGGAAGTTGATGGGGGAGGGCAAGCACCGGTCAAAGAGGAGGATGTTGGGTTCAGGACCCTGATCCATGATAGTGCCATTATGATAGACATTAATGGTACACCTGGATGATGAGAATCCTGCCAAGAGTACTTTGCATCTAGTGCCACCATTAATGAGTGAAGGTGAGAGAGGAGAGAGTGTACAGATAAGATGAGGAGTCCATAGATCTGGAGAGGGGACAGAAAAGAGAATATCAGTGAAAATCTGGCTGGAAGTTGTGCTGACATAGGTGTTTGCGATGGGTAAGCATAATGTCTTTTCAAGCTTTTTTCTTCCAGACTTCGTGAGAGAGGAAGGGTAGGTGATAGTATAGCAGTTAGAAAAAATAGGGGAATGCCATAGGGCCGCAGAGGATAGGATGGAAGATAGAGGAGGGTCTGCACTGCACAGTATGAGCACAAACTCTTCAGGTGGCCTAGCAGCCACGAGAAGCAAGAAAACAGATGCAATGAAAACACTTTAGTAGTGAAAAAAGGGGTTCACAGATGTTAAAAGCACACTAGGAATCGAATTACACAGAGGCACAGAAATGCAATGCAAAAATGGGATTCAGAGATGTTAAAAGCACACCAGCATTCGAATTACACAGAGGCACAGAAATGCAATGCAAAAATAATGGGGTGCAGAGAAGTTATAAGCACACCAGGATTGGAATTACACAGGGGTACAGAAATGCAATGCAAAAATGGAGTGCAGAGATGTTAAAAGCACACCAGGATTCAAATTACAGAGAGGCACAGAAAAGTATTGCAAAAATTAGGTGCAGATATGTTAAAAGCACACCAGGATTCAAATTAAACAGAGGCATGGAAATGCATTAAGAAGAGGGATTAAGTAAGGCAAGGAAGGTAGAATGGCATAGGCACACCTTGGTTAAGTAGCTGTGTAGGTTAGTAAAAAGGCGATAACAATGTACAGCCATGGCTCACAGGTATTCTTGAGGAGTGTACAAAGTTCTAGAGACCCAAGTTTGTGGCGTAACAGGCTGCATGCTTGGTGGTTGTTCCATGAGGTGCTGAGTTTGCAACATGGAGGGGGCCCTCCAAGGCCCGGACAGACAGGGGCCTTACTGAGGGGCCTTGATTGTGGCAGGCGATTTCTACCTGCTGGTGCTCAGGATTGATTGTTGTAGGCAAGGGATGCCCAATCAGAGAGGCAGCTGGTTCAGCAGTGGATGGAATCATCCACTCGAGGATGCGACGGCCATTTTGAAGAAGAGTTTCGGAAATTAGATTTCAATAGCCTAGTGCCTCCTGTAGAGGTAATACCCCTTTACAAAAGCATGGATCACAAATGTGCAACAAAGTGAGAAGATA
The DNA here is from genome assembly GCF_040938575.1 of Ambystoma mexicanum. Classification (NCBI taxonomy): domain Eukaryota; kingdom Metazoa; phylum Chordata; class Amphibia; order Caudata; family Ambystomatidae; genus Ambystoma; species Ambystoma mexicanum. The sequence continues at coordinate 270,216,761 of NC_090921.1, read as the reverse complement.
AAAAGTTCATCAAGCAAAAGTAGCAATTTTGGAGCACTTGCATCACGATTTACAAATGTTTCAAAATTCTTCTTTATAAAAATCCCATCAGGGTTTACGTTCAGTGCAGCTATGGACTTGCTGCTCCTGGAGCATCCGACGATGATCAGTGGATGTTACTGATAACAAGGCTTCTGTCTTGCCTTCAGGAGGTGGAATGCAACACACACATCATGTCTTTTCTCTGACATATTTATGTTAGCAGGGGTACATTTTTCACATTAAAACTGCACACATGCAAAGCTGATTTGTGTCAGTGTTTAAAAATCATGTTTTTCATGTAAAAGGGACATTTGAATTTCTTCTTTCTTTGTGAATTAAAATTCTGCTTTTCCTTTGGTAATGATAGGGTGGCCTTTTTCACATAGAACTTCAATTTGGGGCATTCGATTACACCCAACATGCCTCCCTCTGTTCCTCTATGAGTCTTTGGTGGAGAAGAGTAGGGCAGAGTGGGGTTTAATTTGAGATCCCCTTTTCTCTTTTTTTCATATTTTTTTTTTGGTTGTAGCCGTCCGGCTCAATCTCCTTCCTTAGAGAGTGGGCAATCCAGCCTCTCATTCCATCTTTGAGTTGGAGGGTGTAATACAGCACCCCCTTTCTTTTTTCATTAGGGAGTGGGCACTCCAGCCAACCCTTCTATATTTGGGTTGGAAAGGAAGGAGGTTATTTATCTAACAAATATAAAAAAAAATAGAGGTGCAGTTCTTTTTACGCCATCATATTTCCCCAGAAGATGGATGTTGCATTCGATAGAAAAATATTACATAGAAAGAGACAGCACATTTCAACACTTACATTCGAAATAGGGAAACATTGCATACAACTAGACACGGGCCTCATCTTGAGTTGGGCGGTAGCCCTTAAATGCAGCAGTAACAGTATTAGTGCCACATTTAAGGGTCCACCCAATCATGATTCTAGCAGCATTTACCAACAGCTTTAGGCTGGGGGCAAATGCATCGACCTAACGCCCAGTTTCGGGCGCTATTAGCGCTCGCTAATTGTGCTGTAAATGCCCCATTAGGTCCAATGGACCCAATGGGGAATGGGGAATACCAATTATTGGCCAACCCTTGATCCGGCGCTAGCCTGGGCGGTATCCCTGCAGTAATACCGCTGGGATACCGCCCAACTCATGATGAGGACCACAGTATTTCAGAACATCCATTTTGCACAGTTCTTTTCTCCAAAGAATGATTGTTAAAATACTCAACTGTTATAATTCTCCATCTAGGGTATTAACTCCTCGGATGCTTCCTCTGCTTGACTTTCATTTGGCTCCTCAAACAGCTGTAAAGTGTGTCTGGTATGACAGCTTTTGAAATGATTGATGTGGTCTCATCTTTCTTCTGTCTGTTCCCCGTTTGGGATGCGGATCTTGTAGGCAACAGGGATATTTTATCTACAATTTCAAAGGCACCACGTCAAGATGGGAGAAATTCCCCCTCCATGGCCTGATTCCTTTGAAAATTGTACAGGTAAACCTTGTTCCCTACTTCATATTATTTCTTTGTGGGCTTTAGGTCATTATAGGTCTTCATTCCTTCAGCCGACTTTTCTAAATTGAGCTGAGAATAAGCAAAACATGCTGGTTGTGCTTGATTACATTTTCAATGTACTCAGGAGTAGTGCACCCATTTATCAGTGTTTGCTCCGGAGTTCTATAGAGCAGATGCTGCGGTAACACAATTTCTCATCCAGTCATGAGCTCAAATGGAGCTCATCTTTGTTGCAGAAGATGATGTAGACCAGATAGCCATCAGGACAAGCAGTAATCCAATGTACCAACTGGGTCCAGAGTCTGCCACAAACTTCTTTAAGATACTCACAATTGTTTTGTTGTATCTCTCTACCCCCTGTGAGAAACCAAAGGGTGTCTCTCCTACTAGTTCCTGGGGATCTCTCTCTCTCAGGGGGCCAGGTCAAAGTCATCGCCTTTGGATCAAGACTCTAGGGGTGGACCAATTACGGGAGGATTACCTGAGTGAGGCGTCTTCAGGTGAATCACCCGATAGTGAGACACGGTATTCCCCCTTTTTTGTACACCTAACCCATCCTATTTTTTAGGATTTTCTGATGTTCCGACTCCCCTGACCCCTTTCTACACAAACACTGGGTTGAGGAAGAGGGCGACTGAGAGTAACAAGACTAACTCTTATATAGCGCACTGGACATGTTCCACTAATCGGGTCAGGCAAAGTCAGGCACTTGACTTTAAGTGCATACATCTGATACCAATTAGCTCTCCTCACACAGATAAAAGGCAGACCATAGAGACACACTCAGCTCAAGGTTGAACATGAGCAAGTATAGAACTTCCGGGGCAAAGGCGAACCTACTGGATCAGATCGATGGACCAAGGGACGAGAGCAGCGGGTCAAGAACACCAGGTGTTCCGTACAGGAAGTTGTTACCTCCAAAAGGCTGCAAAAGACACATGGAGAAGGCCAAATCCCAAAACAGAATGCCGCATTGTGTTCCAAGGGCGCAAGCGACCCTCCCGGGTGAACGGCAGAGTTGGGGAGGCGGCACCAAGCCTGTGGTATTAACCTTGAATCATTAATTGGAAAACTGTAAAAACAAGAAAGAAATGCACACAGCCGGTGAGTTTGCAAGCGACCTGAGAGACTAGTGTGTGTTAAGGAAAGATTGAAGTTGCAACATTATATTGCAAGTGAAGGCTGCATGCATGTGGATGAGACGCGAAGAAAGGCAGACCTCTGAATGAACTTTGAAGTAAGGATAGCTGTGAGACCAGCGATATCGAGTAACAGAGTAGTCCGGTGAAAGGAAGTAGGCCACTCGAAAGTCTCTGTGAAAGGTAAATTGTTTGTAGCAATAAAGTGAATGAACTATAAAAGCAAAGTGATCCAAATTAGCCCCGAGAGAAGGGGAGGAGTAAAAATCTGAACGCTGAACTTTGAGTCAAAATGGTCCTGCAGAGGTCTGTAGAGAAACCACGCACATTCAAATGTCTTTGACATCCGGAAACAGACTGAGGGAGACACGAAGAATAATAAGTTTGAGGAAGGGAGTCCCTGCAAATATTGTTGAACTTTTGTTGTGAACGGTCTGAGCCTGACAGAGGGGGACCAACGTGAATGTTTGCTTTGAAGAGGTCTGATCCTGACAGAGAATGCAACGGAAGTGGACTTTTGCTTTGAAGAGGTCTGAGCCCAACAGAGGCGGACCAACATGAACTTTTCGTTGAACATTATTTGGAAGATTGGAAAGAGAGACTTTAATGTGGAAGTCCATGCGGGCCTCGATTCACGTTTTAAATTGTTTTTGTGTTCAAAACCCGACCATAGTGTGTCAACCTGCCTACAGGGACCGCCTTATCCCATGCTGTCTAATGTGGGGAGAAGAGCTGATTTAGCCACATTTATTCTCTATATTTTAACACATATTGTCCTTTACATACATATTGCCCTTATATGCTTTTTGTACAAGCGATAGGGCAGGCATTAGGTTTTGTTAGCATAGGCCATTTTGATTTGACGCACTAAACTAGGACTGTTTTATTTATTATTTGATGGTCGAGATGACTCACATCCTAGTTATAGGGCAAAGTAGGAGTTTTTCCAAATCCAGAATCTTTAATAAAGGTTTTACAAATTGTACATTTTGTGTCAGTGTCATACTTATGATACTATGCCTCCCCTAAAACCTCGCTCGAGGCCAGGCAGTAGGCAATGTGGTGTTTTTTTGGTACCCCTAGAATCTCCTACATCTTCGCTCTCACCTCGCTGGTAAAATGGTGTCCTCGGTCTTACTCATTCCTTTGCGGGAGGCCGAAACAAGAGAAGATGTGGTTGAACATTAGTGCATTAGTTGTCTCCACCTTACAATTTGGGGTGGAAGACATTCTACCCACTTTGTGAGCAAGCATGTCCCAGTCAACATGTACTTGTTTCCCCTAGAGGAGCGAACTCTCTGGCCTGATGAAATCAACTTGAAAATCTGACCATGGCAGTGTCATTCCCCTTTTTTGTAAGGAGATCTGTGTGTGAGTGAACTGGGTTGAAATTGAGCACACACAAGACACCCCTTTAGGAAGGTGTCGAGGTCCTGGCACATGTGTGGCCAGTAGACAACCTTATGCAATATTTCCAATGTCGTGTGAAACCCCTATGAACAGTAGTGCCACATCAGGAGCGTGATTCAACACCATGCTTTGGAATGAGGTAGGTACCACCCACTGGTCACAGCCAGCTAGGGCTCTCCTTACCAACAAACTGTCTTTGATCCAGACCATCTTGGAAAACTTCAACACACAGAGATCCTATTTACCAGTGTAATCCGACTCTGTTAAAGGAAAGCTCACAGGGTCTTCAAGATGTCGATAACAATTCCCAATGAATCAGTCCTCTTTCTGTGCAGTGATCAAATCAATGGCAGTGTACACCTTTGACGCTTGGACCTGGGCGAGTCCCTGATTGATGTAGGGAAGGTGCCAACTTGACATGTGGACCCATTTGTTCAACTCCCTCAGGTCTGCACATAATCTTCATTGGCCATTTGGTTTGAGTATCCCCAGTAACGGGTTGTTCAAGGTACTGTGGATTGGACAAATTATCCCACAGGATTCTAAATTCCTAATAATCTCTGTGAGTGACTCCATGGACGCGAGAGGTAACCGGTATTGTTTCACAACCACTGGAGCTATCTCGGGGTTTGTGGGTATGGTGGTTGAATGAATGGATGTGCGTCCACAGTCGTATGAGTCCACTGGAAAGATATCTTGAAATTTCAGGAAAACTGGTTTTGCTTCTCGGTCTCACAGGCATCAGCAAGATAGATCCTTTCCTCGACCATCTGCTTGAAACCTGGAAAGAACTTGGGCGTGACAATTTCAGCTGTTTCCCCCAATACAATAGAGAGTTATTTTTTGATGGTGTTGACCTGGACAGGGGATTCATGGTAGTGTTACTTGACTCTGAACATTACCTCATCCCTCTTAATGTCACAGGTGACCTCTTCCATCTTGTAGGGGCAGGAACAGTACACCATAAAATTACTGCCATGCCTAGTAAAACTTCTTTCTGGAGGAATACCTTTGCTGATGTCGAAACAGTTGTTTAGGATTGGTTCCATGATTTCATTACCTAGGTCAATAGAATAATGTTGGGCATCAACAGTCATTCCAATAAAGGTGTCTGCACCCAAAGTGATACTTCGAGGGTCACTGTGATGCACTAAAATTCTAATGGTGTTGTGTTCTAGGTCTACTAGAGGTGTCGGATGTAAATACAAATCATGTTGGTGGAGATGGGAATTTAGATTTATATAGGCATCTTGATGTTTGAGGTTCTGTCCTCACTTAATATTTAGGGGGAGACTAAATTGTCACACCTGCCCAGGGATAGCAACCTCTGATCGCACTTGAACGTCAACAGCATAATGCAGAAATTAAGCTGACCAGAATGCTTTTTCAGTGTGTTCAAAGGTCATGGGGTTACCCCCCCAGTCGGGGCAGGCTTTATTATTACTGAGGCCAAATGTATTGCAAATCGGTTGAAAATGTCACTTCCAAGATAAAAGGAAGAAGAGTCATCCTTCACAACCCAACAATTATGTTCTATGCTTTTGTTGCCAATGGAAATTATTTGCATACACCTGCTAGGCAGGAGATGTTTGGGTTTTGGGCGTTTCAAAGCTAATTCCCATTTGTCAATTAATGTAAAGGTGGGAATGGTCTGATCTTCTGGGAGTTTCCTGAATAATCCTTCTGTTATTCCGGCATACTCTGGTGACAACAGCTCCTCCCCCTCATTTAACTGAATGGGTAAAAACAACTGTATGCCCTTTTTCTGAGTGTCCATCAGACTTTGAGCGGGTTCTTCCTTATCTGGTTTCACTGGACTCAATGTTTCTTCTGACTTTGGATTGGTGTAACATTTTAGGGTGTTCCCTTACAGTGTGGATTGCTGCTTAAAACTGGGAGGAAGGTTGATTTTCAAGAATGGAGAAAGTTTCCCATCACCGGTTTGTTCTCCTACACAGATGACTGTGATGCCTCAGACTTGGTTATTTGTGAAATGGAACTCTACAGTCTCAGAACATTGATCAATTAAGTGACAACTACCATTCAGGCTTATATAATTGAAACTCATTTTTAATTTTATAGGGTAGTTAGTCTGAGTCCAGACCACCTTATTTACACAGTTGATCAGATGTGATAACCTCCTCAGGAGATCCTTCCCCTGTAAACAAGGTGTGCATGCTCGAGTCACAGCTATCACTAGATGTCTTAGCCGATGTCGTCCAATTTTTATTCCCAGATCCACAGTCCCTTTGATGGAAATATCACTCCAGTTGAAATTTTGGAGGTGTCTGGGAAGGGTGTGAGGGTAATTTGGCGTCCCTCCCCATCCTGTGTTTAGTTGGTCAAAGGCCTTTTTGGCCAAGAGGGTGGCTTGGGATCCAATATCCACCAGAGCTAATAATTCACACTGAGCTTGCACCATGACCGGTGCATAAAATCGGCCTTCTTTCTCCTCCAATGTGCAGAGAAAGTGTGAGTTATTTGATAGCCCGGAATCTGTAAAGAAAACTTTGCAACTCGCAATGGAAGTAGTTAAGGAATCCTCCTTTTCCCTGGCTCCTTGGCTATCCACCTTTACCTGGTGGCAGGACCAAGAACCTGTTTGGAGAAAGGACACCCCTCTGTTTCAAATTTGTTCGGCTTCTCCTTTTGGGGTTGAAGTGTTTCTTGTTCTGGGTCGGTCTCCATACTTACCCTTTGGGACACATTTTTCTTTGGGTGGGATCCCCATTTTTGAAAGAGAAGATCTGCTTACCTGAATCCTCCAGGGATTCTTCTCTTTCAACGGGGATGAATCGGAGTTACTCCACAAAGTGGATTCTTCTTTGGCCTCTCCTACTTACCTTGCTATTTGGGTTATAACATTTTGGGGTTAGAAGAGACACTTTCAGGCTGAGAGGTTTTTAAGGGTTCTGTCTTGGTGAGAAAGGAAGCTTCTTCTAGGGCTTGACATCTCCCCTCCAACCAGGCCCCCTCCACAGGAACCTGTGGTAGGTCAGGGGCTTCTTTACCTCATTTCCCCCCTGGGGCATCCAACCTAGGTGTTGGGGAATTCTGGGAAGCAGGGTTAGGTTGAGAGTTGGACTGAGCCCAGAGCATGTACCCCAGATCATCAGTAAGTTACTGGACCGGTCGCTCCAGTTGCAAGACCTTTTCTGGGTGGTACGGAGATCTCAAGTCATACCTCAGCTTCTCCTGAAAAGGGTAACTGTCCCTTCTCCCAAAGTAGCTCGAATACTGGAAATGTCACCCATAATTTACCATTCTGAATCTCTCTTCTCCCGGGTTCAGGGATCTATTGCCCTGGAACTGGGGAGAGAGGGAAGTTAAACGTTCAGGTTGGGAGGTGGAGTGATACTTCTCTCCTGAGGGAAGTTTCCAGAGGAAGTACTTACCTGATTGGTTCCCCCCCTTGTGCTCGGGGCGTGTATACATACACTGGGATTGGTTTGATACCCTTGTACCAAGGGTTTATATAGGTGGCTCGGTCAGATCTATCATTGTTCTTGGTCCCTGCCTGACTCCCATTCGATTGGGCCAGGTTGGGGTGTGCCTTCTACCTTCCATTTTGATTGTTGGTAGAAGGGTTATTTTTAGGCCCCCGTCTCCATATCCAATGGAGGGGTCGTTTTACCCCTGCCACCTTTTCAGCAGCAGGGGTGTTTGATGGTGTGGGGATTTTGGGGGATGTTTTTACTCTCAGCAGCCTTCTGGACCTCATAGATCCTGGTGGTATGTTCTGTCATCTAATCTAGAGTCCTATGCTCGTGAAAATCATGCACCAACTGAGTCAGGATGTATTTGGGGAGTGCATGGAACTATGTAGTAAAGAACTCCCTACTATTTGTTTTCTCCCACCGAGAAGTCTGACCAAACACCCACTTTAACTTGTGCACAAACTCCCTAAGCGCCTGATCCTCCCCACATTGCAAAATATAGGCAGCCTACCGGGCCTCCTTTGGGTTTCTGTGTAAGCCAAAATGTTTTAAAATGGCCACCTTATAGGTAGACCATTTAAAATGATCCTGGACCTCCAGTCCTGCAAAGAAACTGGAGTACTAAGGTGAGAAAAACCATATCGAAAATGCTATACAATTCACATCATTCCTGATTTGGAATGATGCCATCAATTGCAAATAATGCACAAATGCCATCAATTCCTCATAAGGTTCCAGGGGCTCCCATACCAAATACCTGGGGTCAGGAAGCTCTTTATGGCCTTGATTTGTCTTATTGGGTCTTTCACAAAACCCTTGCTATGTTTCCCTGTCTTTTTCTTCCTCTCTACCTGAGTCCATTCAACTTCTGACAACTTCTGAGCTGCTATTTGTACTCCCTTCCCTGTCTTCTAGGCTTTCCCTATCTCTATGAGACTGGGAATATCTCCCAGAACCATGGGGTCTGAACTCCTCCTTTCTGGGCAAAAGTGAACTCTCAGGGGTACTCTCCCTGTAGTTACTTTAAGGCCCAGTATAGAACCCAGTTTGATCCCCCCGCTGCTTTCAGGGAGTTTGGGGAATTCCCCCCTTCCCCTGAATGTAAGTAGGTTTTTAGATGGCCCTTCCTAGGCTGAGGGTTTTAATGTTCTTCTCCAGTGAAGCGAGCTAGGAGGTCTCTCTGTAGTCTCATCTTCAGCCAATCTAACTCCCTGACTTTCTCATCATAAGAGTGTTCATGGTCTGAATTACTTACACTATTATTCCTTACTTTCCAGCACACACTGGTCTAGCCACTTTGCCTTCTGTGTGGTAGAGTTGAATACTCATCAATATCAGACAGGGGCTGGCCTTCTGGATCAGTTGGGCTAGGCCTGGGTAAGTTTAACTGCCTCATGTCGCCCTGTTCTTGATAGGTGTCATGCATGAGGTTGTATATGGGAGGTTGTAAATGACAGGCCTGAGGCCCCTGCTGGGAGGAGCGACCTCACCTTGATCAGTGGGCTTAGTTCTGTATCCCGATTGGTCAGGGTGCCTCAGGGCCTGTTTATAATTTTCATTTACCTTGGTGTGGCTTTCAAACTTGTGTCTCTCTTGCCTTATTTCTTGTTGGTAGTCAGAGAGCTGGCTTTTTAATTCTGACACGAAGGCCTGATTAGTGTCAAGCACCCTTCTCTGAGTTGCCAACTGATCTTTTGTTTGCTGCACCTCATGTTGAAGTGATTCATTCTCCCTCTGGGAGCCTTGTATGCTGCGTGCATATTCAAGGTGCTTTTCCTTCAGGAAAATAATCGCTTTCTCTTCTCATCCCTACAATTTGCTGCCTTAAATAGTTCAGCTTCTATTTGTCTCAATCGCTCTACTAACTCATTCCTTTCTTCTCTAATTCTGGTCAGTTCCACAGAACGCGACTGACTTTTTTCTACATGCATTTTCAACTGATGCACCTCCTGTGCAAGAACACTATTCTCCTGGTTTAAGAGGTCTTTTTACTTCACCAGTTGAATTTTCTGCTGTTTTAAAGTATGTACCTGCTGATATATCTGATCAAAGTCATTTTGGGAATCAACCCCTTTTATAATTAACTTACTGTTTTAATTTGTAAACTCCTTAATTTGTAATTGAAAGGCCATAATGTCATCTAACAGCCCTCTATTATAAATAGTCTGATCATCAAACTTATATTGCAGTGTGCTCAAATTTTCAGCACACTCTTTATGTGCATTTTTCAGTGCTTTTCACGCTCTGTACTCTGTTGCTGCTGGGTTTCTAACTAATTTTTGAGTTGTTCGATGAGGCCTGCTTGTTTTAGCTCGAAAATATGGTTCTGTTGTACTTGATCTTCAACTGTTTAAGTTTCTTATGTACCTAGATTCTCAGTCTGACTCCGGGAACAGGTCTCACTCTTCTGCACTCACTCTTCCACTGACTAAAGTGTAAGTATAGATAAGCTGTGAGCAGAGCCATTTGACTTTGTTCTTCTTGAGCTGTTTTGGGTCATATAAAATGCCTCTAATGCGATGTTCTTTATCCCACCTTCACACAAAATATCAATTCCTTCTTATGTGACATTTGTCATGATTTTAGCTTGCCAGCTCCCTTCATCCGCCTCTGTCCACTCACCACGAATGAAGAGCTTTTTAAGGAAATGTCTCCTGGCATCATCTAATTCAACTGTATTAATTTTTTTTAATTGCTTCTTGCAAATTTTAATAGAACTTTCGTTGCGCTGGGGCAAAAATTACCCAGTTCCAGTTTGATTTTCATTCACTATGCCAAATCCAAATCCGTTTAAAAAGTTTTTTTTTTTTACCTATGCTCCTTCCTGGAACTCAGAGGTCAAGTCCTCACAGCACTTTGACAAATCTTTAACAAATCAAATATTACTTTCCCTCCACCTTAATACAAATACATCAAAATGAATAGTCTGTCACAATGCACTTGTCATGAGTCAGAAATAAATCCTGACCACGGGCCCCAATTTGTAATAGTTTATTGAGAGGCAACCCTCAACACGGGGAGTTCCTTCCAAGCTACCAATGAGCCAAGAACCAGGCGGTGTACAGGAAATATAGTTATGTTTATTTGAATTAGATGTTAAGAAAATTCGAACACACTACACATGTCACCTTCTTTGCGGCTCACCATTAACTTCTTGTTACACAAATTAACTATGCAAATTAAGGAAAAAAAGACAAATCACAATACTTGATCTCAATTTCAATTCAAGAAATAATTAGTGCTGGTCAGTGAACCCAATTTAAAATGTAGTGTGCAATATTGATTTTCCTGCGCGCATAAAAGGCTAGCAGTTTGCTTTTTCAGATTTGGACAAATGCATATGGCAATTATGATTTCACCCACACTTTTGGTTTAAAATAAATGCTGGCTAATTTAGCAGTTTGTTTTTAGGCCCCCTTTACTTTGGTCTGAGTTGGGGAAATCTGACAAAAAGATTGGACTTATTTTAGAACAAAGGCACCCTTCTTCCTTAAAGCAGTCTGGGCAACAGGACAGAAAGGATTACCCAATTAAAATAAAGGCTATAATTTTTCAGTGCACACTGGGAAGTGAGCTTTGTTAGTTTCGAACCGTGAAAAAAAATCACCATGTAGTGTACTGCCAAAGGAAATTCATTAAATTAATATTTTTAGTTAAATAGGCTTAGGATCTATGCAGCTTTGCCCCTGTCCCCACCTGCCCGCTATTAAGGGAAAGGATTGAAGGCAAGCACACTCCCCCACCTTTTGGTTGCAAAGGGTTCACTTCTACTTACATAGAAAGCCTATGTTTGAAATTCTGGAAAGACAGCTGCATTTCAGGACCCTCTGGAAATATAGGGCAGGGGTCTGGTCACCCCACTCTCAAGGATGGCCCTCAGCACTCCACCATAGGACACAGTCAGCTTTTAGGCCTTCCCAGAAATATACAGCTCCAACCAGATGCACTCTCAGAAATCTTCTCTGGTGTTTCCTTGCAGCTGTCAGATGTTATTTTTTCAGCAGCTCTGTCCCTTCCTCATAGTGCATTCCACTTTATATAGTTGTGATGAAACCATCAAGTTTACAATCTTAGGGGAAGTACGCTGAAAGAGTTCTTGCAACTAGGATTGGACAGTTACCCTTCTCTCTCCTCCCAACTCCAGCCTAGCTCTACAGATTGGTCTAAGAGTCTGGAGCAGACATATGGCAGCTTTATTTGCAATCCCCATTTGTTCTCATGTCAGATTTATGGCAAAAACTAGTTATGTAGCAAAACCTTATAATTTTACTAGCAACTGCCATAATATAAATATATTACTTTTCAGCTAATCATGAGGAATTAAAATGAACGACAGCCAAGTCTGCACCATTTTGCACAACTGTTTGTCAATTTGTCTGCTGTTTTCAACAGGAATCATAACAGTTATGAACATGTAATTTACTCCACATTCATAATTTCACCCGTCACCAGTTCGCCAACTCTTAAATTCAGGACATTTTCAGATCAGCCAAGAATCTAGTTTAACTGGCAATTACAGTTTCCTAAGTCGCCAGTGGATGCATTTTATATCACTAAAATCACCTGGAAATGATCTAAAAAAAGGCACATAAATAAAGAAAATCCAACTTATGGTTGATGAGAAAAAGACCTAAATGATAATAGTCCTTTTAAATTAATAGAAAATCTTTGAGATATGCAAATTGGAGCCTGCTGTCTCTAGTGCCATTTGTCTCTCTGGGCCACTGTTTTTATTAGTCTCTTATAAGTTGGTCGTTTGAAGTTGGTTACAGTTCGTAATTGGGGATGCATTTGCTATACATATATCCCCCACAGTTGCTATTGTATTTTGTTCTTGTGTCCTTTTAGGACCTCTCACACTCTCTAGGATCCCACCCCCCAACTGTGGTCACTTACTATGATTTGCGTCATTTAGGCTCTCTCCCCTTCCCTAGGAACCCACCCCGCTGGGGGTACTGTTGTGTGCACCTGTCTGCCCCTTCTGTGTGTGCCCTTCTGTCTCCCCTCCCTTACACCACTTCTGTGCTTCCTGATTTGCACAACTCGGGCTATGTCTCTTCCACCCTCTTGCTTCCTCCTCCTCCTACTTCCTCCTCGCGCCCTCTATGGCGCTCCCCGTCTCCCCTATCTTCTCTAACTGCTAACCTATCTCCTATCCTATCCCTCTCACTAAGTCAGGAAGGAAGATGTTCAATAGTGACACCCTGGTCCCCAACCCAGCCCTCCCTATCGCTGATACCTACATCACTGATTCCTCCAGACAGACTCTTACTGACATCCTTTTTGTTGTTCCCTCTCCTGACCTATGGACCCCTCATATGGTCTCTGTTCTCTCTTCTTTTCCCCCTTACCCATTAATGGTAGCACTCAGGGCAAGGTCCTCTTGGCCTCCTTCCACTCCTCCAAGACCATCATTAATGTCTATCTGAATGGCACTATCTTGTTCCAGGGCCTTCGGCCAATCTCCTCCTTTTATAAGGTGTATCCTGCATCTTAACAATTTCCTTCCTTCTCCTGCTACTCGTACCAGCACCTCTCTGGCTCATCCGCTACCTCCTTCTGTGCCACCTCTTTGGCAACTTCCACATCCTCTCCAGCTAGCTTGCCATCCCCTTCTACCTCCTCTGCCCACTCATGGGCCCCTCTACCACCTCCACAGGGTATATCTCAAGCCTGTACCCTTCGACAGAAGTATTTCAAATGTGTCAACCTGTTCCACATCGCTACTCTGAACTCTCGCTCTGCTGTCAAACACTCCTCTGACATCTGCCACCACCTTGAAGAACTTGACCTTGATGTCTTTGCTCTTACCAAGACATGGTTCACGGCCAGGTCTGTTACTGGTTTTGACACGTCTCTCTTCCTCTCAGAGTGGGCTTACCTCTCCTCTTCTCTCCTTGCCTCTACCTCTCAATTTCTACTCCTTGGATACCTCAACAGACATTTGGATGCTTCTAATCCCTACTCTGGGCTCTTCTGCAACCTCTACAACACTCGTTCTCTTTCCATTCTACACTCTGCTAGACACACCTTGGATGGTCGTCTCTCCTCAGACATTCCCCTCTCAAACCCTCTCACCACTCCTTTCTCTTGGACTGACCACCTTCTGTTTTCCTCTCACCTAACACTCTCTGTCCCCCAGGCGAAGCCACCCCAACAGTGTCACGTACCTTCTTGGTCATCCAGCCCATGAAGAGTATTTCAGTGGATGCCTTTGCTGCTACTTTCTCTGCTCCTCCTACACCTGTGGCTGTCTCACACTCTGATGCAGCCCTCTCTACCCTGCATCTTTCTATGTCCAACACCCTGGATGTCCTTGTCCTTGTCATGAGTTTCCCTAAAGCCTAACCCCAAGTGCAACTCTTGATATGACTTCTATCTTGCCACCCTGAAACACAAGTGTAGGGTAGCTGAGAGGAAGTGGAGGTCATCAGGCTTATCCTCTGACAAACTGGCCTGCCGCTTGCTCAAAAGGCAATACAGACTCTCTGTCCTGTCCAAGAAGAGAGCCCACATCCAAGCCCACATCTCTGTGGCCTCTAACAACACGGCTGAACTCTTTAAAATCGGTAAGGAACTGGCCAATCCTTCTGCAGTCTCCACCTCTCCTGTTCCCTCCGAGACCCTCTGTATGGCACTGGCATCTTATTTCTCCACTAAAACTCAGGACTTCCTATCCTCTTTCTCCTCTTCCTCTCACTCTACTTCTCTTGGCCGCATTCTGTCCACCTCTCCCTCTCCACCTCCTTTCCCCTCTTTCTCTCCGATCACTCCTGACAATGTTTCTAGACAAGTCCATACTATGAAAGTGTCATCCAAGCAGGTGTTCCCCTGCTCCTCTAGAACCAACAAGGACCACATTGATACCCTTGCTCCAGCCTTGGCCGATTTCTACAATCACTCTTTTGCCACTGGAACTTTCCACTCTCCCCTCAAGCACTCTCTTGTGCACATCCTCGTGAAAAAACCTTCTGCCGATTCTTCCTGTCCGGCAAACTACCGCCGATCTTTATCTCTCCTTTCATGGGCAAACTCCTGGAAAAGTTGGCCATCTCCCAGCTTACTCTTCAAACTGAATCTGTTGTTGTCTCCATGGCCATCAGTCTGGCGTCAGAGTAGCCAGAGTCACAGAACTGCTCTCTTGAAAATCTGTGAAGATCTGCTCTCTAATCTTGATTCTAGCCTTCCATCTGTTCTCATCCTCCTTGATCTTTCCTCTGCTTTTGACACGGTCAATCATGCCATCCTGATCAAGTGTCTCCATGAGAAACTGGTCATCACGTTTCAGGCCTTGGCCTGGTTGACCTCCTTCCTACTGGATCGACCGTCCCAGGTCCAACTTGGGTCCTTTCTCTCCACCACCTCCCTCTCCACATGTGATGTTCCCCAGGGCTCCAACCTCTCACCCTGGCTCTCCAATATTTATTTGGCCTTTTCGGCCAGCCTTATCTCTACATTCTCCTCTAACTTTCAGTGTTATGCGGATGGCACTCAGCTCTCTTTCAGTATCCCCTCAGCAGTACTTAGAAGTATGAGGAATCTGGTATGAAGTGCTACATAAAGACATGATACTATTATAGCACTCAAACTTTAAAGTGCTTCTTGACTTGGTTTGCAACAGTGCTTGATGATGAAAATGTGGTTCTGCTTCCCGACATGCCATAATAGTAGAGTATTGTAGGATTGTGGAGAGAAAAAGCTCACTAGCAGTCTCCGACAGGCCTATAGGGAAATAGGGCAATGCCCGAAACTAAAAACGCATAATGCTAGTGTGGGCCAGTTTTTTGGTCAAAGTGACGCACTTTTTTGACCAATGTGGGCTAGGTTGATACATTACTTCACCATGCGGCTCGTAGTTTTGATCTGTTACTGGAGAAATATTCATTAAAATGCACAATTTGCACCTTGCAAAATGCACATTTTATCCAAAAAAAACTCCCCCGGTACGTACCACTCAAAGAGTCTGTCACAAAAGGAACGAATTGCCGTTTGCATTTGTGGGACACCTTTTCATTGGTGTCCGAGACAATGTTATGCCCAAGTCCGACACTGGTCACTGCTGGGCCCTGTGAGTGAGAGTCTTCAGCCCGGCCTCACACTCTAATTCAGAAAAGTCTAGGTGGCTGGCAGGCAACAAGCACCGTTGTCTCGCAGAAGGGCTCTACTGGGCTGGCATCCAGACGCTTACCGTATCTTTGTTTAAAGCACTTAACAAAGTAGCCAATGGTAACGGTAGGCACGGCAGCGTGTGTGGAATGTTTTGTTGATAAGAGATGGGGTGCGCTCATTAGAATCTCAGAGCCAAAACCCAGGCAACCTCTAGGTACACTATCACAATGTTTCCATTTCCCCGTTTATTGTTTTCTGGACTGTGCAGTTTCCATCATCATATAGACAAGATGCATGCAGGCGTCAGTGAGGGAGTACAAGCAGGTGTCTTTCTCAGGAGGGTACACTTGGGGCGTGGCTAGAAGTCTATTGACATAAAACAGGAAGAGGTTGAGAGAGAGCTACATCAGAGATTCAAGGCTAATCTGTGGTTTTATCGACACCTACGAGCATATTTTTGTACTACGAACAAAAAAAAATGTGTGCGTTCATATTGGGGTAGGGAGAAAGGGCGAGAATGAGCTACGGGAGACTTCCCATTAAAAACAAGCATTGGCAATGCAAAGAGTTTGAGCTTTTGTGTAGGTATGGGGCAGGCACTTGCCAGGCACTGCTGTAGTGATATTAACTGTCTACTGATAGTAGGAGGTTTAAAATGGTGTGAGTACCTGTATAGCAGAGCCTGGCAAATGATCAATACTTATACACAAACCAAAACTGTTGGCTTTATCAATGATTGTTTTTAACAGGACACCCATACTTAAATCGAGACCTAGTTAAGACATTTTTATTACACCATTTGCTCGTTTACAACTCTAATTAAGTCATTAACTCTCAGAAGACTGCTTCGATAAAACACTGGCATGCCCTTAAAGTGTCAAATTTGGTGGTAAGGCTTGATTAAAGCAAGCTCAAAGAATTCTCACGAGGGGATGTTTTGGGGCAGAGAGGGGCAGGAACGGGATGGCCATGGCCATAGGGATTAGCATGGCTATAGACCGTCAATAGGTGGGCAAATATTCCAACAACACCTACAAATCTTGTCTGCCTCCGCATATGCCATGTCTTCCTGCAATAGTTTCAGCTTATAGGTAGTGTTAAAGCCAACCTAATAGCCCAAACTAAACATGTGTACATACAAAAAGGGTCCAGTTGATGAAAGCGATCTGATGCTTTCCCATATCAGGGTGCGATTAACAGCTAGTTCTAGCGTTTATGCCGCCATCACTTTGCATTCTGGTACTTGTAGTCCTGCATTAATGGTAATGCAGTCTACTGTAACTGAGAATTCTGCAACACCCGGGCAGCTCCACTCTGTAATTCATGCAAAGAGAGGCAATGCCAAGAGGCAGAAGCGCAGCTCTTGATGCATGCAGATCTGAGGTCCCCACTGCCGGCATGTCAGTGACATTCTTGGTGAGTTACATCAAGGTACGTGGTGTTTGCGTTGCCACATGGGAGCACCAGGTGCTCTTATGCTTTGTTGTGTACTAACGAGTTGCATCCTGCAAGTATGTCTGGACTTGGGGTGATAGTGGTGGGATGGTTTCCAAAATGAAGAGTGGCGAGTGTGGGATATAGCGCTCAGGGAAGCGCGAAACGCGTCGTTAAGGACACTACCTAGGCGTCCTGCATTGTCTGCTGTGTGTGCTTGCCTCTTATTTATATTTTTGTACTTTCCATTAAACTCGATCTTTTTTCATAGAGAGAGAGAGAGAGAGAGAGAGAGAGAGAGAGAGAGAGAGAGAGAGAGAGAGAGAGAGAGAGAGAGAGAGAGAGAGAGAGAGAGAGAGAGAGAGAGAGAGAGAGAGAGAGAGAGAGAGAGAGAGAGAGAGAGAGAGAGAGAGAGAGAGAGAGAGAGAGAGAGAGAGAGAGAGAGAGAGAGAGAGAGAGAGAGAGAGAGAGAGAGAGAGAGAGAGAGAGAGAGAGAGAGAGAGAGAGAGAGAGAGAGAGAGAGATGCGTCGGTTACTGGGTGGGAAGGTTGGTTTTTTAAGGCCGTGTCGGTGGGTGTTTGGTTCTTTGTGTCATTATTGTGTACAGTAGACCCAGGGCCTTCTCTGGTATATTGTGTGATGAGGAATTCTCTTTTGATGAGGCTATATAGTTAAAGTATAGCAACCTTGCGGGCGACAGGCATGAACCTACATTTTTTGTGATTATAAAGGCTCTCCTCTAACCCAGAGAAACAAAGGTATTTATAAATTCTATGATTTAAGCGGCAATCTGCAGGGGTGTTTGGGTTTAGGCAGGGCTCCAGTCGGGTACATGCGGGTTGACGTAGTCTACCCACTTTTTTTCAGAGGGTGGACTCAGTACCCTCCCCCAGCTAAAATGAGGAACATTGAAAGTCTTCTTTGAATTAAAGTCGACCCACAATCATTAGGTTTGCAGGCCGGACACTTCACCACTGCACTATATAACCTGACGAAAAATACTGGACAACTAAAGGGTGAAATGTCTCATTTCGGTACTGCAAGTTCCAGGGAAAACATGTGTATTGGTTCTTGGAGTTTAAAACATGCAATCCTTGTAATGTTTTCAAAAACACACTTAGAAGAAAATATCCTCTCTTGGTTTTGTGTGGGCGTTGATTTTATGAAAGGCAAATGCCATTCGTCCTGTGCAATGTGGGTGGTTATGCAACGCCAATTTAATGAAATGTGCATATTTCACCTTGATATGCTAATTTCTGGTGGCGACACATCCCATTGTATGTGTTGATGAGTCCCCCCACTTTTATTTTTAGGACTTTACCACTGGGTTTAAGTATGTTATCCTGGTCTAAGGTATGATTTAGGGTTCGTCTGGTTCAATAAGCAGTACCACATGACATTCTTGCTTATTTATCAATTGTTGTGTACCTGAAGCGTCTAATTTTGCAGGCATCAGGTGGAACATATGTTGCATGACCTGTTGATCTGCTGTCCGTGCTGTATAACCCAGTGTATGGTGATGGGTATGGTCGCCCGATTGGTTGTCGGATGGTTGGGGTGTGCCCGAACTGTTAGCCAGTCGTGGCCTTCCACCAGGTGCCTGCAAAGGCATAGTACATTCTTACTGCCTGCTAAGGAGGCACGTTTTCAGGGTTTTCTGAAAGGTCAGATGGCTCTCCTGTGTGCAACTTAGTAGGCATTGCAGGAAAAGAGGCCCCTGCTTGTGTTTCATGTAGCGACGGTCCTGTTATACTATAAGGCCGGCGATACACCTGGCTCACTAAATTGTAGTGTTTTGCCTGGGGTATGTGGAATGAACTCTCTGGGCTCCTGCCTTGGAAGCCTGGATGGGCAAAGCAGAGTGTTTTTTACTGGATCCTGTGTTTCACTAGAAACCACCACGGGGTTTGGAGAGCTAAGGTGACGTCTTCCCGCCGGGTTCCATGGAGGGGATTCAAAAGAGGCCTATGTAGCTTCTGTTCACATAATCCAATCTTGATTGTATATGAGCAATGATCTCATTGGTTCTGCGAGGCAATGACAAACATGATATGATGCATTGGATATGTCGAAGGTGGAAAGATCAGTTCCTGACCAGTGCCTTGACTTGTGGTTCCAGGCTCAGTTACGTTACTATACGAATGTCAGGGTTTTTAACCATCCTATTGGGCTGTCTCCCTATTGTATGTGGTTCGGTGTATTGTCTGTATTAGGCAGATCATTGCTTGGGTAAAGTTCTAATCTGTTTTTGGTCATCCAAAAGCCAATTGGAGATAAGGTCCTGGAAAAATCTGGTTGTCCATTTGTTGAGTCCGAGTTCACTTTGTGGATGATTTGGGTGTCATCTGCACAGTTGTAACAGGCAATTCCTTGTTTGCTGATGATGACCATAGTGGAGGAAAATACCTACATGCCCAGTGTGAACTAAAACTTCATCAGGACTTCCAGAGCATCTCAAACCTGACATGTGACAACTTGAAAGCTGTGCTTCAGCCAGTGGCATATTTAGACTTTCTGACGCCCTACACCCAAATCAGTGCATGCGCCCCACCAGTTTACTCCACCTCTGCCAGACTCTGCACCTTCACCAAATTCCGCCCCTTCAACAAACTCTGTTCGCTTTGTCCAAACTGTACCCCTTCACCCACATTTTGTCCCCTATTTTGGCATCAAAAAATTATAAGGACATTTTTAAGGTTACAGGAATTAGAACGTTATTGCTTCCTTAATTAAAGCCTGTAATCTTCTATGTCATGTTAGTTGAAAGAGTGTTTTCAGATTTGGAGAAGGCAGTATGTTCTACAGTTCAGTGCACTAGAGGTAATTGTTACAGCTAATTTTCTTCTTTCAGTTAGGTGCAAAAACAATCTTTTAGAGGAAGTGATAAGAACATAAGCTGTCTGCCAACTGGACACAAGTGAGAGAAGGCTGGAATGTGGATTTTTTGCTTTATTTCTAATATCTGGTTTCTCTCACAAATTGGCTCCTATCACGCTACGAGAAGCACCCAGACTGGTCTGTAACATTACTCCATTTCTACATCCGGTCTTGTCAAATGGTAAAGTTTACATATGAAATATATGCATGTGGTGCCGGCACATCTTATACAAATGTTGAATAAAATTAGCTCAACCCCCTTCTTGTGGTTACAGCTCTAGTAGCAGCAGGGGGCAATTTGAAAATAAGGCAAGTTACCTGCTGCAGTCGATGTACCTCCCATCCCATAGGCTGGAACACCATTCAAATATGGCAAAATCACAAGTGAAGTTTGTAAACTCTGCCTGGGCATAGACACCTCAATAAAGTAAAGACAGTTGGGGAAGGTTCTTGGATATTTGGCTTTGATTTCACACAATGAAGTAATGGATGAGGGCGACCCTGAACATTCATGTGTGGGAAGCAACAGCATTCCTCGTAGCTGCACAATGCCGGCACCTTTCATAACAAATGAAATGGTACATATTGTTTACATCATTGCTGTTTGTGCAATTGTTCAAAACACCCAAAACTACAAGGGTAAAACTGAGCAATGGATCGGGCGATCCAGCACAATAGTACCTTTTTGGGTCTGGTTTAGGCTACAGGGCTTGCCATTTTGCGTTTAAGGTCATTTAAAATGTCTGTTACCACCGAAGAGTTGGTTGGAATATACAATACATAAGAACTTTTGGGATTTGTGGGTATAGATATAGATGTCCTGTTGTTTGAATTACTGATTCACAGTAAACGTCCTACTTTGTATTTAAAATATAATTAATGTAAAGATTACTTCTATTTTACATACTTTGCAGTTGGATCGCCTGATAGTACTTAGCGTGCAGCAGATTGTCATCAGAGACAGATGATAAACCCAACAGGGATACCATTTGCATGCTTGGCACCGAGCAGCGCTATAAAGATGGCTGAATGGATATCTTTTTGGAACACCTTTACGACTGTGAAACAGTGTGTACCTTTGGCGCACAGTTTTTGTTCTAACCCTTCTATGGCTTTGGGTATCCTTTCACAGGTTTGTTGATGCACTTGCGCATTCAGATGTACTTATCGCCATTTACATTTCTCTATGATCTATTTCATGCCTGCACCTTGTCGGAGGCCACAGGCCTCTGAAATGTGGGGCCGGGCAGGGAAATTAGTGCTTGCTTCTGTATTTCATTTTAGTGCCACCCGCAGGAACTCTGTTCTTGGCTTAACCATAGGCATGCATTTAATATTGTAAAATGATGCATCATTTTTAACCTTTACTTTGCTTATCAGTGTATGTGTGTATTGATTAGAAAGCACTCCAAAGATAATGTGAAGTGGCACCAATAAAACCAAGGAGGTTTTGGATGTTTTGCATATTAAAGAGCATTTTGGGAATTTATGTTAGCATATACATGTTTTTTTTTTACAATGTATCAGAACTAGGGTGGTGGGCAATAGATAAGGGTTGTCTCTGTTTTTATAGAGTATCAACCATTTTTACTAGTAACTGCGTAAATAAAGAAGTGTTAAATAAACATAGTCTGTTGCTCGAGTACCAAATGTCTATGTTACCCCTAAAAACAACTCTGGTTGGCACACATCACTGGAAATTGCGGTAACAGACATTTTCTCGTTACCAAACTGGACGATTTTCCATTTCTGAAGGCACCCTTTCTATGTTCGAAGGTGAGCTATCAAAAGCCCATGTCTTTGACTTATGTAATACAGCTGAGGCCATTCTCAGGTGCACAGTAATTATTGGTCTTGAGCAAATCCCTCAATTCTTAATATGAAACTGCCTAAAGGCCAGCATAAGCTGATTCACTTTAATGGTCTTAGGGTTTTTTGCTTTGACCAGGACAATTCACACCAATCTATCTGCTGTCTAAAAACCGCTTGAACTGTCTAGTTCTCTGTAAGCATAACACTTTTTGTTTTTGTTATACGAATTTACAAAATGAAAATCTTTTGAATGCATAGCTATGCTTGTATTTGCTCTACAACGTCAATGAAGGGTGTGTTCTAAAATGACTAAATCATCGGCATATCCAAGACACACGCAAGGTATTACTAGTGGATAGTCCTTAATTTTGGTGGAAAGGTCAGAGTTTGTGCTTATACCCAGTGGTCGAAGTCCTGCCAGGCTGGGAATGAATAGGTTTATTTGAAAAGAGTTTTATTTTAAAAAGTTTGATAAAAAGTTTGGAAAAAAAAGAAAAAAAATACCTTTTTGATAATCACACACCAAAATTTGATTTTGATCATTTTAGTAAATTATATGAAGCATCTCCTTCATCAGTCTGAGGAAGAAACATATTGCAGGTGCACTGTTGTAGTTGCCCGAGTAGTTCAATTCTTTTAACAAAATGTGGTATCTCTCACTGTGATCTTTAGATTTGTAGGTTTTATATCCATAACCCCTCATGCACTTCTGAGTTTTCTGCATAATCAAACTTTCATTTATGCACAATGTATTTTCAAAAATATAGTTTTGACCCTCAATCTCCCTATCCCACTCTTCAAAGTGACTTACTCATTTCATGTTGATTAGTGCTAATTTCTTAAAGGGGAAGTTCACTCAAAAATGCTATGCTTTAAAAACGTTGGTCATAATAAAACAGATATATTGGCATTTATTTTAAAAGTCGCTAAAAACATATGCTTCTAATCCTGATTTTCAAAGACTTGGAGGCCACCAATTTGTCAGCAGGGAGCTTTTGCTTATTGTTGCCGGAGAGCAGTTCTCTTTGCCACTGATGTCACATCTTGCTCTCTCTGGCAATCAACGTTTAAAACAAGTGCTGCTACTATTGTAATTATCGCCCGGCCATGTCAAAACTCAAAAACGGTATATTTGGCATTTCAGCTTAGACCTGCATAGGACTCACCTCTTCTGCCATCCAAAAAGCGGCTATATATGTTTTTTATTATGGCCAACATTTTTAAATCATAACATTTTTGAGTGAATTTCCCCTGAAAGGTGTGAAACGAAATACAATTCCTACTCTCATTTACCACGGCATCACTAAAAATTCATAGTTTATTTGGTATACATATAACAAAACAAATGTTTTATATACCGTGATGTGCACATTATTACAATATTAGAATCAGTTTACTAGCTCATAACATTAAAACATATTTATACAATAATCTTACGATGCCCTACATAATTATTTAATACAGTGTAAAATCAATACAATCTTCTTGTAAAATGTCACCATAAAATATATTAGGTTACTGTCATTGCCACTCATGAATAATGACCATAATGTCTCAATTTCATCAGGCTCAGTGTTGTTGTTATATGATTTCATGTGTCTGTATCGCAGCGCATACAGACTATCACATACAATTAACAAATGATACAATGACTCAATAACATTATGACCACACAGTCGCCAGAAACACCTATCACAAGGAATACCAATTAGGGCTCTGTGTGTTTCCAGGGCCTCAGATACATTACATTTCAATAACAGATATTGCCGCACAGTTTGTGGGCTTGGGTATGCATTGATGTAACCTGGAAGCTTGCATCGTGATATGCGCTCAGAATAATAGATTCCACTATTTGTTTTTGTAGATAGATTTACCATCTGCTGTTCATAGCTGACTTCTTTCAGTAAATGTTTTACCTTAGACTTCATGAGGGGCATACTCATCAGAGCATATGGGGAAGTTGGACAATCCCACTTACTGTGTAGTTTTTTCAATTTGCCCATTATGCCAAACGTAGAGCTACTCACGAGTCGCAGATAAGCAAGCATATAAGCACCAGTGATTGTGTCTATCTCGAGTCGTATCAACTTCTCAAAATTTATAACACAGTGGTTAACAAATACATGGGAAATTCCCACCAAATCGAATTCAAGGTATATGTGTGCCACACTTACACATTGAGGTAGACGAAGCAGCATGCGAAGCAAACGAGCTTCACATTTTTCAATTAATTTGCCCCCATATAACAATGGCATACAATAATATAGCTCTTATCTTAGCGATATTGATTGTCAATACCGCAGATACCGAGTAGCCACTATTTCTTCCAATGAAGATGCTCAGCGCATTGTTGGATACCATGCACCGAGCCTGAAGCGAAGACCAGTGTGCCTTCCAAGTTAAACGGTCATCTACAGTATTTATAGGTACTTACTTGTTCTAATGTTTCACCGTTCAATGTCCACACATATTTTTTCGGACAACCTTTTTTTGTGAATACCATCACTTTGCTCTAATCTAGATTGATCTGTAGTCCATTATCAATTCAATAACTGCTTAGTGCATCTAGCATCAACTGGAGACCAGCCGGTGTATAGTCAAGCAGAATTAGATCGTCGGCATATGTCAACCATCCAAAAATCACCTCAGTGATCTTCACTGGGTTAGCTGCCGCTATACAAAAGGCTTTTTCCATATCTGCTAGATACAAATTAAACAGTGTCGCCGCGACCATACACCCTTGTTGGACTCCACTAGATGTCATCATAGAGGCTGACAATCTCCCAGCAGCATTCACGCGAATACGCACTGTGGTGTCGGTGTGCAACAGCATTAGCATCCTCAAAAGGCCTGGTGGAATGCCCCAACCAGACAGCTTTTTCCACAACCGATTTCTCTGCACTGTATCGAACGCCGCAGAGAAATTAATAAATACACAATACACATCAAGATTACGTCTAGTCCACGAGTGTTCAACCGCAGTGGCTAAGAGCAACTGCCCATGCAGGGTTCCTGATTTAGCTCGAAAGCCAATCTGATTCGGTGGAAGGATTTTTTTCTCCGCAATCCACACATTCAGTTCCTGCAATAGGACTTTTGCAAATATTTTTGATGAAGTATCGAGCATGGCAAGCATCCTAAAGTTACTGGGGCAATCCCATGCCCCTTTTTTGTGGATAGTCAGTATATGACTTGACTGCCACGATTGAGGTATTATTCCTGACAAGCCTATTTGAGTAAACAGGCGATATAGAGCCATGGCCCAAATTTCTGGCTGTTGTTTTGTCAGGATTTTACACACACTATCAGGCTCTGCAGCTCTAGAGTTTTTAAGCTTAGAGATGATCAGCATTATGTCTGATATTGTTGCATGACAAACCCATGGCTGTCCAGGAATAGCGAAGTTAACATCATGTGGGATCACCCTACCTAAAGTATTGGCTATGTGACAGTGCCATTGTTCTTCTGTTATGCAATTTATAGCTAGTGATCGTTGATTGGCGTGATGGAGGAGCTGCCATATGCCAACAGAGTCGTTTGACCTGGCCTTCTCGGCGATCTGTAGCCATAGACGAGCTCCGCATGCCAGTTTATGGTTTGAAAACCATTTTTTATATTTCTTTTTCGCAATTTTGATTTGAATAGAGATACCCTTTGATTTAGGGTGAGTAACATTCTCCATTAGTGCCATTTGGATTTAATTTCTCATCACTGTCTTTGCCTCACTAATTGCAGCGTCGAACCCCACACGACACCTAGCTGGCATATTTGATTGCTCACACATACCAATATATCTACGTCTTACAGACACTTCATTTTTGATTGTCGACATGATATTAGAAAAGTCAGACAGCATATCGGCAGTGATGTTGTCCCCATCATACTCAGTTTGAATGACGCGAGGTAAAAGTATTGTCACCACATTATTTGCTTTATCGATGTTTCGTGGATGCCATTTTATGCGATTTCCACCCTCATTAATTGTCAACTGACCATTTTCATCGTGATCGGTTGCGATCTCATTCGATTCAGGTAACTTTAGAAGCCAGCACATAGGGACATGGTCGCTTTCATGTCTAACTACTATGCTCATATCTTTTATATAGGTTATCCCTCTAATATTAGAAAGAGCATAATCAATGGTAGATGCTGAACGACCCTCGACTCTGGTGAAAGCCATATGGCGATCACCAGGCGTGACACCATTCAATTTCACCATCTCATGTGCTGCAAGCATAGAATGCCATTTAGAGCCGTGCCGGTTTGTCTTTGGCACAGGCCCCACTGATGTTTTAAAATTCCAATTGTCGTCATTCATTAATGGAAGATTTCCGCTACATCCATTAAAGTCGCCAACAATCCATACAGGCAAGACCTGACTGTATTGCAGTAATACATTGTTGACATTCCCTATATTCACAACTGTCATTGCCATATTTGGTGGATCATATACATTGATTAATATGATGTCTATTGTTGGTCTTGAAATACGGGTAACCAAGATGAAATCAGAGGACTGTTTTAGTTTTTTAATCTGCCATGGCGGTGTAACCGACACCAGAAGACCACCTTTCGGACGACCCAAAGGACCCTTAGTGGCCCTCTGGTGTACTGTACTTCTACCGTCCAATTGCACTTCAGCGAGGAGGCAGGTTTCTTGTAATGCGACCACACCAAATATGTCCATCTTACTCACCAATCCATCATTTTCAAATAGGTGGGTATGCCCTCTAGTGTTCCAAGAGTAGAGCATATCCACCTTATTACATCACTCACGCACAGCGCCAAAGTGAGGCTTAAACGCCACTGGTAGCCATTGCCAATAACCATCAAGACATTGATTGTTTCCTGATATCATTGATGGTTCAATGGTCTCCAGTGGTGTACCCCTTGGCACAATTGTGGCCCCTCGGCCCATTGATGGTTCAATGGTCTCCAGTGGTGTACCCCTCGGCCCAAGTGTAACTCCAACAGATACTTCAGCAATCGTCCTATTTGATGCACTAATAGGGTCGGAGGTATCCTCTCTTTTGGAGTTAGAGGAACTTTGTTGGGTACGATTGCTAGGTTTAATGGGGCCGGCATTAGAATGTCTATTTAGTGGGATTTCCACCCAGTAGATGTTATACCCTAAGCGGAGAAAATTAGCTTCAAAACTCAAGACATAGTTTAGGGAGGCGTCCGTTTCAAACCAGATATTTGTAATAAACTGGTTCATAGCTTCAACTTGATCAACTATACGGATGTCATTAGATTTAATAACTCTTAGAGCGACTATAGATTGAAATATGCACAGCACCGCAGTACGATTCAGGGGAGTAGGAACGGGATCTTGGTACAGTTGAACAGTTGGTACAGTTGAACCAGTTGGAGAGCAGATACCATCTTTATTTGCTCATTAGAACGATTTCCAGTTTCAGGGATATCAGGTTCAGCTAAACTACTCTTGGGCTGTGCCCAGACTGCCGGAAGGGTCGGTTGATTATGAGAGTCCTTCTTGGCACATGCAACTTGCTTTACTGCTTTTTTTGAGACTTTTTTCTTTTGTGTTTTTGAAGATATGTTGATGACATTAACAATGGCCGGATTGGAGGGTGTAACTATATCTATTATGACAGGAGTTTCCACAACGGCCAGTGACTCATCCAATAATGGATTTGGGATCTCAATAGGTTGCGATAGGTCAACGACTGGTTGTATATTTTGCCCACTACTTATATCAACTGCAATATTCCTGGATTTACCATTATTCGTGCCCTTATTACGTTTACTATTTCGGTACATGAAAGCATGGTGGACAGGCGCAGGTAAATATGTTCTGGCTTGTTTCCTATTTTTTTTGGCACATGGTGCGATGATAAACGTGGTTTGTTCTGAGTATCACTAGTACACCCATTGCACGCCATATGGTAGCACCCACGCATGTTTTTATGTATGATCAGCGACTGAATCGTTATCTTCTTTTCCAAATTTTCACATTTGGATATGAGTTGAGTCAGTACATTTTCTAAGGCATAAAACATGTCATCGGAATTCATACTTGCATCGTTGGGGCTTTTCGGCTGAGTAGTGTTATCCTCGACATTGGGTTTTGTCATAGGAAATTGAAAAATGGAATCAGATATAATATCAGTGGGGTAGGTCGGAAATGAAGAGAGAACTTGTTCTGGTTGTTCTGTTTGCTCAGCTTTTACAGGGATTAAATTCATAGCAGGAGGAGTAAGATGATTATCATAACCAGCTTTACTACTTGGTTTATTTGGTGGTGTGTAATACATGGGAGTAGATACGACTTCCATTAAGGATTGGTCAGGATCGAGGCCCATGTATTCCACCTCTGGGTCATCCATGGCAGAGATAGCGAGGTCAATAGAGGCTTTAGCTTTTATCAGTGGGATATCGTGAATTAGAGCTACACTTGGATTGATCTCATGGACATTCGAGTTGACACCTCGTGTTGGGATGAAGTTTTTTGCAGAGGGATTGAGATTGGTTTTGTTTTTGTCAGAATCCATATCATCGGGTATTTGCACGATCTCATTTGAATCATTGGAAACAACATTGTTATTAGTAAGGGTGGTAGCATCAGGACAACTTAACATGTCACTTAGTAGTTTAGCACTCACACAGCATAATCGTTTGTTAGTTCAATCATCAGGGTGGCTTTTACTGATTCCATGAAGTTGGCATCGGCGGGGACGTCCGGAAGGGCAATGTTTTTTTTGCAATAATATTCTGTAATCTGTTTACACAATGGTACCACTTTCTTGGGGTGCATTATTATTTTAGGAACACATATTCTCCTATTTCTAAGGTTTTTGTTCGTTGCAATCTCACGCTCGTACTCGTCCATCTCTCAATTCGAGAAAATACACTAGTATAGGTGACAGCGATCACAAGGGCAGCATACACTATGTTAGCAATGTGATCGATAAAGTGCAAATGCAATTATTGCAATTAGTGCAAATGACACAATAAATAGACTACAATATTGGTGCCGTACAACACATTCAGATTAGGACAATATGGTCATACGTTATCATGCTATCTACTGTTTGAACCGTGGTATCTGATATCTGATATCTGATATTAAGCGGCAGTAGGGGTCGGCAGAGACCAACAGCAGGGAACCACGGAAAACTACCACATACCGTGCCGACAGATGCCAACAAGAACCTACATACATACACAAATAATGTTTGCAATAACAATTTAAAACCTACAATTTGGCTACAAATGCATGCGAGTTAAAATATGTGCAGGTCTGGCGTAGCACAGACGGTCCTTATAGCTCAAAGACCAGGGTCTAATAGAGACTAACTAACTCACACAACTTAGTAGTTTTTAAACATTAATCGTTAAAACAGGCATAAGAACATGAAAAATTCACTAAACATAAAAACTAGGAACCAGAAACTAATCAATATAATTGATTTTAAAAACCGTTTTTAGAATTACCGTGCGCACTGAGCACAACTCTACTGCAGACACATTTCTCCAGTACACTTCCACATCGAGTCTGTTAGCAGTCCCGCTGATCCGGGAGCTGAGGAGAATGAGATGGTAACACTGCCGCATGTGCTTCCTAGTGTACACTTCCTAGAGCCTCAACATACTAGTTTATTAAATAAATAATGGTATTGTGGTTCGCTTGCTCGCTTCCCGAGCAGCAGAACAGCAAAACAGCCACTTGCAGAGCCACTTCAGGAGCGCGCACGCAGGAGCGCGCGGCTGGCTCAATTTAATGACGATGTGGGTGTGGCCTGCAAAAATATATAATAAATGAGTATTAGGGCTCTATAATTATAGTAGTACACGTATAATTATATTAGGAAATCTGTAGAAGTCCATAAGTAAGTCCATAAGTAAATTAAGTCCACATATCTTCCATGAAGTACCGGAAAACTGTGTCCACGGGATGTGAAGGAGAGAGTTCCCAAGCAAAACAGCCACTTACAGAGACATTTCAGGAGCGCGCGCGCAGGAGCGCGCGGCTGGCTCAATTTAATGACGATGTGGGCGTGGCCGGCAAACTGTGTCCACGGGATGTGAAGGAGAGAGTTCCCCAGCAAAACAGCCACTTGCAGAGCCACTTCAGGAGCGGCATCACTAAACAATGTCACTTGTGTTTGCTGCAAGAAAGAGGCCTTCCAATTTAAGCAGAGACGGAAATTGTCACTTTAAGTTAAAGGGATATCATTTAAAGAGAGAGTTTTCCTCCAATCTTGTCCTGCCACAAAAATGTAATCAATTATAAAGGGTGAAAAGTCGGTTACCCCAGGGAATTGGGCAGGGATGTTATCCCAGGTTCTGCCATTTAACATGATTAAATAATTCAATTCCAAATATTCCATACAAGAAACCTATTATTATCAATTTCTGTGATATATTTTAGGTTGGCATATGCCCCATTCTTCACATAGTACTTTATGATCCTGATCATCCACCAAATACGGCAGAGCAGCTGCCATTAAGGTCTCCTAATGTGATGGCCAGAGAAAATGTTATATTATTCATATTTGTTAAGCACAGCTATCCCCAAAAGGGGCTTCATGGCGCTGGGAACAGAGAGAACATAACAGTGCCTAGAACAGCAAAGTTTATAACAGCCGACGAAAGGACAGGTGGTTAACAGTTGCCCGAAGAGCGGGAGGAAGATTATTCCACCGCATAGCGGCTGCAATGTAAAAAGCACACACTCCCACCCCCGTATGGCCAACTTAAACCGCATCACCGTAATAAGAAGCGCATTCACGGAGCAAAGAGCACTGGAAGGCAAATTGGGCCAACATTTCACCTGCAAATATTCTGCACCAGTGCCGTAGACAGTGCCTTGCACAGTGCTTTAAAATCCATGTGCTTTCCAACAGGAAGCAAGTGAAGAGTGCGAAGAATCGGGATAATGTGAGAATGCAAAGAGGTAGCCGTGGATGCTCGAGCAGCAGAATTTTGCAGAATTTGAAGACGGTGGAGAAAGTAGAGAGGTTGAGCAACACAGAGAGGGTTACAGTAATCAAGAGTCCCAAAAAGAAAAGACGACACCACAACAGCACGTAAACGAGTGGAGAGAAAAGGAAGAATTGTTTGCAAAAGCCTCCGCTTGAAATGCAATGCCTGACAAACAGTGCTCACCTACGCGTAAGCAGAAAGAGAGTAAGAGAACTTGAAGCCGAGAGGAGAGCCAGAAGGCACCAGCAGATGGCAGGATCCACCACTAACACCTCTGGTTTGTCGCAATTAAGACACAACCAGTTATCGTTCATACAGGTGTTGACAGCTTGTAGACAAGTGCGGCAGCACTAAGCTGTATCAAGATGATCAAGATGCATTATGATTTGTGTATCATCAGCATATGAATAGTAGCAAAAATCAAAAATGAATTAATAAGTGCGGTGAAAGGTTGGCTATACACATTAAACAGTAAAGAAGACAGCGCAAAGCCCTGAGGCACCCCAGAAAGGAGGCGAATGGGAGAAGACAAATAAGGGGGAGAGAAAAAGTTTGAAAATGGTTAGAGAGAAAGGAGAGAAACCAGGCAAGGACCAGGCCCGATATACCAGCAAAGGGCAGTCTGCTAAGCAGAATGGAATGATCAATGGTGTTGAAGGCAGCCGACAAATCTAATAAAATCAGGGCTCCGACACCATGATCATATTTTCCTACTCCAGCAAGGTAACATCTGTTGCTTCATTTAAACTACTTGTATTTAACTGAGCTAGCGGATCATGAATGTCAATGGTAAATCCTTAGAAAGTATTGAATTATCACACCAGGTTAGGGTCAGAACACCTGCGAAGATGGTGCAGCTACTATTTTCTCAAATCCTTTTTTAATTGAATGTTTATTTTTTAACTCCTAAAAGGGAGCCTGCTTTAGATCTACTCTCATAAAGCTGAACAATAAAAAACATTCTTTTTTTTTAACAAAGTTTGATTTATTATGGATGGATATGTAACTAAATTAAAAAAGGACAACAAAATGAAGGTTGGCTTCTCTAGGATTTCATAGTAGGAAAAGTCTCTAGTTAGAACAAAGCTATTTTCTAAAAGTATAGTCTCTCATTTCTGGGTTCTCACCAAGAAATTTTTAAATCACTCAAAGTTGTTGGGGTTTAAAGGCCCTGCATATTTTTCTTGCTTTCTTATGTTGCTGTCGGCTTCTTCTCATCTTGGTTGGGTGGTTCTGTGTGGTCCCATCCTCTTCACCCTTGGGGCCTAAGTACACAAACACATTAGGCTTGTTGGGTGGTGTACCCATCATACATTAGCAGGCAGCCACCCCCAGGCCCCATGACAGGCAGGGGACTTCAACAGACACTGCCTAATGTGGCTTGTTTTATTGTATTTATTGGGTATTTATAATACCCACTAATTACCTCTCAGAGACAGGCAGGGTACTTCATCACAGTGCCCAATTTGTTCTTGATAGTAGGTTTCTTGATTATGTCATTCCATCTAGATATGGCAGGTCTGTCAACCTCATTTCTTGAAGGCAGATGATATCGGATTCCCTCATCATAATATGAAGGACTGTGCAATTGAAAGTGAAATTGTCCACTTGTGTTCCATGATATAAAAAAAAGGCATGCGCATTGAACATCTGAGTCGCTAGGTTGGTGAGCGGCAGGCAGTCATCCCCATTGATGCAGCTCCCTGTGGTTTGATAAGGCACATGTTTGCTGCAGAGAAACACAAGTAACCCTTTTTAAATCAGACATACTTTGGAATACCACCTTTTCTTTCGCTTGTGTGATCCGTTACATGAATATTAAAATCCAGATGTGTTATGCCTATATGATCAGAACATAACCTCCTTAATGACTGAACAAGCTGCCCATATCATCCGGTGGCAAAAACTGTTTACAGCCATACTTATGTATGTAATTACATTAGAGAATATTCATTTTGGTTATCAAGGTCAATCTTAAGGTAACCTTTCAGCAAATGAGTGGTTCCTCCTCCGATAATACAACAAGATCTATATCCTCTATTGTTAAAAATCTGAATTGAGGTGTCAGCAGAGGATAAATAGAATATGAGATTAGTTCCATGCAAGTCCATCCACCTCACTAAAATAGCACAAATAAAAAACAAATGAAACTGTAGTCACTGATTTGTTGCTATAAGGTTAATTCCCAGGATTTTCACTGATGTTTGGGTAGTCATAGAATTCACTTCAGTGTATGCTATTGGCTTCAAGAAGTCAGTTAATGTGCTCTCCACTACATATATTAAAATTGGCATTAGGATTGGTTGTGTCTAACCTCTTATCCTTAGAATAATTATCAATGATGCTATTAGTGAGACTATTTCCTTCAATTGGCATGAGTGTCAGCATTAATTTCCTGTGCTTTCTTAGGGCTTGCCCAGAGGTCTTCAATCTTTAGACCGAGCGCCATTGAATAAGGAGAAAAGTGTGAGGGTCTTGAAAATAGGTCTTGACAAGAAAATAGCAGAGTAAAAAATGAGAGCGAGGCAAACAAGAGCCCTGATGTGACTTCTTGCATGTCAATGTTGTTTCAGGATATCCTGGGAAGAGATGTATAATTTACAATAAAAATCTTTGTTTTACCATTATTCATCTTCAAGAACTTAATATCCATTGAGTCCTTAATCAAGATCCAATATTCTCTAACTTTGGCAGACAAAGTCACATCAGGCTGACATGGGCCTACCACAATCTGAGCATCGTCAACATAATTATAAAAGGCTAAGCCAAAATGTTAAATAATATGAGGTACAGATTAAACTGAATTGGTGACAGTGTGGAGCCCTGAGGGAACGTGCAGATCAAACAAGAAGGTTGAGAAGCAAAATGGCCTAGACGAAGTTCTTGAGACCGATTTATTCAAAGAGATTGTTGCCACTTAAGGGCTTCATCTCAAAAACCATATTCATTGACTCTGAAGTAGAAGATTGGGTTGTCGACCATTTCAAATGGAGCTGACAGGTCTAGCAGGTTCAGAGCAATGGATCCACCTTTATCAACCTTTTCACGTAGGTGGTCTAGAAAGGATGTAGTAACAAGCTCTGTACTATGTGATGGTTGGAAGCCATATTGAGCCCCGTCCAATAATCTGAAACTTCTACAAAAGCTTGGATTTGTGAGACTACCACTCGCTCTTATTGCTGGGATAGGAATAGTAGTTGGGATATAGGTAAAACGTTTGCTGTTTCTGTAGGATCCAGGGAGGGCTTTCTAAGGTGGGGCTTGAGCATTTTATTTGTTGAAGGAAAAGTACCAGTAGTTAGTGAAGAATTAAATAGGTGTAAAATGTCATCCTGGAGGAATGCATATGGTATTCTAGCTATTTATGGTGGGAGTGTATCCAAGGGGGATCCAGAGGATGTGGGCAATTATAGTAGCTGTTTAATGGCTGTGAGAAACCTGGATCCTCTTCTCAGGTGGCCAGGGAAAGGCCATCACTCTTGGTTCCAGACCCTAGGGGTGGAGAAGCGAGTGAGGATCACCTGGGTGGGGGGGTTCCCCAGATATTGCAAGTAGGATACCCGCAGGTGAGACATGGTATACCTGTATTCCTATTGATGACCAACCTAACCTTTCCCTGACCTTTATGGGCTACTGCAAGACCTCTCTGTAAATTCCCCACATTTAACATTTGAAAGTACTGGGATGAGGAAGAGGAGACTGAGAGGAATGAATACTACGCCTTTATTTTACCACTTTGGTACTGGGATGAGAACGATGCCTGCAGAGTATGGTAAGTGTCAGGCATGTCCCCTTAATCATAGTCAGGCACACCTAACCAAGGATCCACACCAGCAATCTGTTTAGTGGTTGCAGGTGTATAGAATGAGTGCCAGGGAACAGTACAGGGAGAAACAAGGAGGCCTCTGGGGGAGAGACCAGCAGGGGACCCTTTCCAGGAATAAGCAGCAGTGGTGGGACCTGTGGAAGAGTGAGGACGCCAGCCAGCAGCCCAGAAAGGGAGCCTCCGTATCCTGGAACTTTGCAGGAGAGAGAAGGATGCCATGCAGGTCCACAAAGAGGCAGCGGAGAAACCCACGTGCGTGAGGCAGGCCCCGGTGT
This sequence comes from Ambystoma mexicanum, assembly GCF_040938575.1. NCBI lineage: Eukaryota > Metazoa > Chordata > Amphibia > Caudata > Ambystomatidae > Ambystoma > Ambystoma mexicanum. The sequence continues at coordinate 270,181,952 of NC_090921.1, read as the reverse complement.
GCCAGCGGGGCTCACGTAGCTGGTCCATGAACCTGTGAAGAGGAAAGAAGAAGCAGGAGAGGCTGAGGAACCACAAAAGGACCAGTGCTAGTCGGGGAGAGGCACTCAACCACCGGGGCGTGTCTAGCGTGCTGCGTGGAGATAATGAATGCATATTAATTACCGAGCTGAAGGAAAATTTGAAATCAAGCGTAACAAATGCACATTGAATACTGAACCAACTGGAAAGTAAAAAAAAAGCAAATTGAACATCTTTTCTGAACTGAATGAAACCTTGCATGATCCGTCTGTTGAATATGGAATTGAGTAAAACACGTATGGGCAAAGCGGAAGGCAGCCAAAGAGAAAGTGCCCATATGAAATCAACATATAGGAAAGAGCACAAGTGTGAAAGAGTGCCATGGAAAGGTGGGACATGAGCAAGACCACCCCAAAGTGAACTTTATGAGTATGTTTAATGCGGCAACGCCAACGCCTGGGAAGAGGTGTGTAACACATGATGGCAGAGCCAAGAGGCTAACCAGGAGAAGCCACAGGAGTGTAAATACTGCACATAGCTGCAAAGAGAAACTGAGAGAATGTGACTCTCTTCACAGGGGCAAGTCTGGAAGAATCTGTGTAGGCTGAGCAGCCTAGGGAACCTGGTTGCGCGGCCTGTGATGGGTGGACCGTGGGGTCTGTCAACTGCATCTAGAGCAGGGAGCCCAGAACTGGGATCACCAAAGACATTGTGTAATAAATCAAGAAGAGGCACTGCAAGTGAACTGGTTAGGCAATCCAGAAAGAGGCCAGGCTTACCTTGAGTTGTGTTAAACATTTTGAAAGATTGAAGCTAATGCAAGTGGGTGATCTTAAGGTCTTGGGGAAGGGCACCCTGTGACTTGAGGAACTGCATGTATTGTCTTGAGAACGAATCCTCAATGCCCTTTTCTTGTGAACTGTTTTACTTGGAACCTGGGAAAGGATAGGTTTACCCGGCTTAACTGATGAGTCAAGCATAGAGCGGCAGACTCCTGGTAGAAAGAAACAACAGACTTTGCTTTGAGAGCATAGAGACTGGTGTCTGTGGGAGATAACAGCACTTGCATGTCCGAATGCCACAAGGCTTAGTAGGACCATGATTGTATATTTACTGTTTTTTGCCATTGTTATTATTTCCTCGGTTCCCTTCCCATTTAGCCTTGTGGCACTTTGAAACATAATTATGTTGCATAGGCGCCTAACAAATACCTAATAAAATAAAAATAAATAAGAAAAACCAAGGGATAAGAAAATTAGACATTCGTCACATCATTGGCAATATTAGAAGGGTTTTTGCTTGGTTCCTCTTGGATAGGCGCATTATAAATCATAAAATCTAAATCAAATCAAGCGTGGATGCACAAGGGACCTCACAGTCAGTCACAGTCAGAGGGCATGCATGCCAAAATTGTAACAAATGCTTTAACCTTCATCCCACTGGGTAAGATTTCAGTGGTGTCATCGGTGGTCCGATGGCACTTCATACAGCCATCTTCTACCCAGAGGGAGAGGTTATGGCATTGGGTTCAGTAGCAGATCACTACAGGATCAAAAACAAATTAAGGTCATGTGCCACAAATTCACCCGACCTCTCACCTGGTTTTATCCATCAGAATGATGACTGCTTCAGTTTTGTGATTCTAGGACCACACGCAAGGGATCATGAGCTTTCATCCCCATCTGGTCTAGTGTGGAGCCTCAACCCT